>NC_136991.1:6905000-6935000 GCF_032717465.1 Coenobita brevimanus | reverse complement strand
ATATATATATATATATATATATATATATATATATATATATACAGTATATGAGACCTGTACCAAAATAAAAGGCTTGGGGGTTGATATTGTACTTTGCGTACTGTTTTCATACGCCCGATTGGTGACGTTTAGATGCAAGATGACGCCCACCACAGCGGTTGGCCAAACTCTTCCTACTCTAAGGCGCTGTTCACACACACATCCCTCCCATCCTCACCCCCCTCTCATCCTTTCTTCTCCCTCCCTCTTCACTCCCCTTGCACCCCAAACCTCTCTCTCCCTCTTACTTTCTTCTCACCTCATTCCTCTCTCTCTCTCTCACCCTCTTCTCATCACACTCCTCTCTCTCCACCTCTGTAATCGACTGGATGAGTATTTGGTCTCTCATCCTCAATTAAAAGCGTTCATGGCTGAATAATTAATCTGCCAACTGACTTTTTCTCTTTTTCAGATTATAGAGAATACAGCAAGTTTTTCAGGTAATACTGATTTTCCTTCACAGATTAAGTAGTGTAGGTTATATATATATTTTTTCTTTTTCAGTCTTTCGTATGAAATTTCCACGGCGATTTTGTTCTATAATGCATGAGGGAGGTTGACCCCTCCAAAAAATCATCATTGGAAAATTACATGGTGGCAGCATCTTCCCAGTAACACGACGAACTTACCTGGGAAGTTTCATTCAGATTCATCAAAGCCTAGGAGGAATTAAAACGCGCGCACACACACACACACACACACACACACACACACACACACACACACACACACACACACACACTGAATCTCGCTCAACGCTACAGAATTGAAAATTACTAGCCTATATCCCTAAAAATAAACTATACGAGAAAACATCAAGGAAAGGCATGGTGGACAGGACAGGAAACACAGAAGGTTAGTGAGCTAAAGTAAAGTTAAAGAACTTCAAAGAAATACCTAAAATGCACGTACTTACAGATGATGGTTTACCGAACTATTAAGCCAGGTAACCCTAGCCACACCACACTACTTTTCTGTCATGCTCGTTATTAATATTAGCACATTCTATCTCTTTACACATGCTTATGCATATAACTTTCTCTCAGTTGTATTACTGCCCAGCACATTTTCCATGTCAGCCATACTGTTAAGCTATATAATATTGTTGTTGCTGCTGCTCAGTTGTACAAGGCCAGCTACTGTGCCTTGGTCTCACAGTACTCCCGTCATAGCACTTCCGGGGACGGTGGTAACCATCCAACTACTATCTTTGGTTGGGCTAATAGGTGCTATACCTTGCCCTACGGCAACCCGGGACTGTGGACGGCAAGGGTGTTCATCATCCCTGAGCCAGTCACAGGCACCGGCCGCATATCCTAGCTGACCCTAGCTGTATAATGTCTATCTGCCTAATTATATCCAGTGCTCACTAACAAATCGCCTCCAGGTCGCCCCTTCCTCTGTCATTTGATGTGGCTGACCGTCTTTCTCACACTCCACTCTCAACACTCCATCCCTCCGTCTTATTCTTTGATCCTTCCCCCTCCCTCCTCCCCTACCTCAGCCACATACGCTCTTTCAGTCAGTCTCTCATTTTTCTATCCTCTCCACGCCAAACCATCTGAATGTTTCTCTTTATGTTTTCAATCAAATTAGTATCACTATCTCAAAGCTCCTTTACATCCACGTAATTCCACATGCACCTCTCAAATGACTTACTTCCACTGCTTTCACTGTTGACTTGTGCCGATTTGTAATTGGTCAAAATGATATTCTGCTCCGTCACTCACATTATCCACCTTTAATTTAGCGATCCTAGCCGTTCCCTTCCCTACAGCAAGGTAACGAGAACATGAGAAGTAGGTTCACCGCCCCCGGCTGGCGCAGTCTGTGACGTCAAGGATAATAATAAGAGAGAGAGAGAGAAACGAATGTAATGGTATACCAGTGTAAACTGGCTATTTCCTTATAATTTGGTAGGTGTTTGGTTTTGCTATGCTCTCAGCCAGTGATCTCTGTCAATATTTTCAGTTGTTTTTCTCATAATCAGTTATCTTACAGGCACCTGTGACGTCGGATCAGTGTGTGTATTACCCAGTATATAACATTCCTATATTCTCCGAAAACAGGTAGTACTTCCTGAAGACATATTTCATAATACCTCAGAAACATAGCATTAACCTTTTCAATGCTCTGCATGCAGTTTAGGATGCAGATAAAAGTAATCAATATTGGAATTCATTATTTCTTAGTGTTACAGATTTCAATCCATTTTTTTCCAAGTTCTTCATCTTTTGGCAGTGTATATGAAACAGTATTCTGTTATCACCTTTCACATGAACCGATTTGCACCCACGTACAATACAAACTGTCGGCATGTTCACAGAACATATTCATTTACAATCGTCACTGAACTCTCTTGGCAATACAATAGAAAATGGAGGCCGGGAAGCTCAGATCACACGGCAGGCAGGTGAGTGACTGACTGGCTCTACACTGTGGACTGGCCTAACTACTGCGTATATTGCTCGGTGCACCTCCTTGGACACGCTTGGTCAACTTTCGGGCTGAGAGCGGTTTTCCCTCTCTGCAGCACCGCATTTGGGCACGAACAACAGCTGTCGTTGCTCAGCTCTGTCGGCATCGGCCCCACCTTCCGGTGTCTGTACTCCCTCAGCGTACCCTTGCTCGGCCCCCAAATCCGCACCCTGGAGGTGATTGGATTCTGCTTGCTGCGGACATAGTTCGCAAGCTTGACGCCGCTGATGCCATTAGTGGTGGTCCTGACTTGCCCAATCCTGCATATGCCCCTGCTCCTCCTTGGCTCCCACCTGTGATCAAATATGTCGAGCCCAATATAGCGGTTCCCAGGTCCTCTTTTCCTGCTGTTCTTCGCCAGGATGCTCTCGGTTGTGTGGCAGCTTTCTTCACTCCAGATACTGCAGTCTACTATACTGACGGGTCTGTTGGTGATGATGGGTCTGCGGGTGCTGCTTTTGTTTGTGATGAGGGGGTTGAGTCCTGGTGTGTCTCCTCCGGTGTTTCAGCCTACCAGACTGAGCTCGTTGCCATTCTCTGCGCCCTTCGCCATGCTGATCAACACCTCCATCGGCGTATTATTATCCATACGGACTCGCTTTCCTCTATACGTGGCCTCCAAAAGCACTGCTACATTGACAATAAATATCTCCTTACGTCCATCATAGCTGTTACAACTTCCATCACGGGTCGGGGGGGTGAGGTTCACCTTCACTGGTTTCCTGGGCATGTCGGTATTGCAGGCAATGAGCGTGCTGATGCTGATGCTTGCCATGCTGGCACGTTACCTGTTACCACATTTCAGCTGCGTCCTAGTCTATCCCTTCTCTTGCGACACGTGGCTGATGCCGTCTGCCGACTTTCGCAGGAGGATCATCAGTTTCAGGTATGGGAGGGCTCCCGTTCTGCTACGTGGTATGCCAGAGCTACAGAGTACACACCTGTGTCTGTTCCCCATGACACACCTAACCACCTACTGGTTCCACTTCGCCGCTTACGCCTGGGGTTCCCGTGCTACAGCCAGGTGACTAACGCAACCCAGAGCCGTGCCCTCACTGCTTTGAGGTCAGTGAGCAGCCCCTGCTCCATAAGTTCTGGACTGTCCTGCAACATCTCGACTTCGGTGTAATATTGGGACGCAGCTTCATGTTGGGGCTGACGACTTTCAACTGGCAGCAGAGCTTATTGCAAGGACACCCACGTCTGCTCTTTTGGGGGTTGTGGCCATGTACCCACCCCTACGCTAGTATATAATCCTTGTTTTATTAACAGAATTTCTCTGACGGGCTTTTGTTTTGCCCGTGTCCTCCCTTTTTTAGGAGGCGAATCTAAACCAACCAACCTCGGTCTTGACTGCCTGTGACGTCATGCGCAGACCGAGACACGTTTTTGATCCCCCCCCCCCCGTGTGAAACTACATCATATTCTTTTTACCTTTCCCTATATAGTGTCCATCCAATTACCAAACACGTGAACTTTCAGTGGTGAGACATCTCCTTTCTCTCCAGTTTTGTACACTGATTTCCCTGTCTACCAGACTGTCATGTGAATACAGTCGTATGACATCTGTGTGTGTGTGTGTGTATACATATATATCTATATATATATATATATATATATATATATATATATATATATATATATATATATATATATATATATATATATATTACACTAGCTCCAAACAGGAGTTGTTTTTAAAGTTGCTTCTATGGGAGCAGTCAATAGGTGCGGTGGAGGATTACTTACCAAGCCCTATTTTAGGACACACACACACACACACACACACACACACACACACACACACACACACACACACACATACACACAAAATGGTACTGTAAGAAGAACATAGAAGTGATAAAGGGGTGAAAGAGTAATCCAAATAGAGAAAACAGAAATAGTGGAGGAAGTAACCTTGACATGCGTGTTCAAGGCAAGAAATAGGGCATTATTACTACTTAAAAATATAGATTAACCGTTGTTGGCCTCATACAAGGCAACAACAGTCAAAGGATATAAATACATCTAAGAATAAGAAAAAGGATACTAAAAACTAATGAAGGGGACCCCTAGTCACATTCTGAAATACAATTTTCGAGAACTATCTTCATGGACCCATCGGCTTTCAGGTGTTATTCTCTTGTTTAGTTTGAAGTAGACAAAATAAGAACATAGTAATTGATATAGGACCCACGAGCAAGAGTGTGCCTGGGTTATGGGAATAAGACAGGGTTGACAATAAAGGATATATGGTGGAGAGGAAGGCGAGAAAATAATACTCTCTCTCTCTCTCTCTCTCTCTCTCTCTCTCTCTCTCTCTCTCTCTCTCTCTCTCTGTATTAAGTCTGTCACTGTGTGTGTAAGTGATTGTTTGTGTGTTGCTTTTTTCTACAGTGCATATGCTAGAAAATTAATATAGTCTATTCTGGGGAGGGGGGGGGCAGTTTAGGTGTGAGTGTGTCTGTGTATCTGTGTGCGGATGTGTGCACTTCATATGCATGATTGTGTAGACCAGCATTTCCCAACCTGGGGGAAATTTCCCCATGGGGGAAATTTCAGGATTCCAAGGGGGGAAATTTACTGAGGGAAATTTATTGAGGGAAATACAAATTACTAGCTACTAATTACTAGCTATTAGCCGAAGGGGGAAATCCGGACAGATGAACTGGTTGATGGGGGAAAAGACAGAAAAAAGGTTGGGAACCACTGCTGTAGACTGTAGCCTACAGCAGGGTGTTCTTCCATGATTGGCAATGGGTTTGGTGTGGACATCGCGGGGTTCCAATGTCTTAGCGACATCATCACAGGCGTAACATGCATGATCTTTGATCGGGCGAAAGACAGATGTGCATGTATTTTTTCTGCCCATTAAATTTTAGAACTACAAAACTTCCCAAGACGTTGATCATTCATAATTACCAACCTTTGCCACAGTAATCATGAATAATTTTGTCTAATGGATAAACAGAAGGAAGGGACGAGAAAACAGGCAGGAAGAAAGGGAGTTATCCGTTCTCTGCAGATTTAAGCTGAATGAAAGCGTCTTGGGGTAATAAAACCAAAGAGTTAATTTTTCTGGTAGAATGAATGAGAACTGTGATACGTGATAAGTTGTTAACATTGATGGAATTATTTAAGTTGGGAAGAAAAAGTATGAAGTGATTACCATTATGATTTCATGTAATGAAATAGCCTTAATACTGGGTAAACCTGTAAATTTACGGTAAAACAGCATTAAAAATAAACACCATGTAAGATGAAAAACAGCAAATCTGGTAATAGTATCACTGAAGATAAGTTTGGTGTCGTTCCTAGTTCAAAACCATTTTCTTTCACTCCGTTGGAGAAATCCTGTTCTCTATAATGCGGGACTGGAATAACTATTATATTTTGTCTCCCTTACGGATTCGCACTGTACACCACGTCACCGTTCCATCACGTCACGTCAGCGTTACGTCCCACAGTGACGAGACGGTGCCGAACCTAACTTTATCGAGATGATTGTGACAGTGTGAGCGACGTCCCTGCGCGGCTGCACGAACTTCATATGTCAAATAGTAGGTACAGCGAGAATGCGTTTAAGAGAAAAAATAAAAATAAAATAAAATAAAAACAGAATCATATGGAATCTTTAAACGAACCAGGTAAAAACTAAAATTTTATTAGTTTCAGTGTTGTGTTATGTAACTGTTGGAATCAAGGCATTTTTGTCCCTTCTTAAAGTAATAAAGCATATAAGTAAAAAGCATGTCTGTGAAGTCAGTGCTAAGTTACTGCAATGCTAGGCTACAGAACCAGGAGTGCTACTAAAGATTTTGTGTTGTTTTGTTTTATAATTTGATTTGTTTTTACTCATCTGACTAGCTGTAATGTGTTGCAGCATTCACCTTCAACTGTCTCCTCCTCTAGGCTTATATATCCATAACCACTTCTCCGTAGGCCTAGGGTAGGCTACAACTTTTCTTCCTCTAACAGAAGTGCAGTTACTGAAAGTTTCTTAAACCCTGATTTATGAGGCGCCACACCTATTAGGACGTTGTGTGCGAACTAGAGGGAATCGTGGCGGATGGTGCGAATACATGGCATGATTGACGTAACCGATACGTGCCGGGTACGTGACAGTGACCAATTGGTGTGAACAGGTCCATTCGATTACATGGAGGAAATATTGACTGAAGGGTGACGAGACGTGATGAGACGGTGACGTGATGGAAATGTGAATCAACATTTATATGGAATCTATATAGGAAAAAAAAAAATCATCCTGTTGTACTGTATATCACGTGTTGACTATGTATCTGAGCTATTGTTCGATAGCGGTGCCACGAGATTAATCTCTCTAGCTCACAAACTGATTGATTTTTGCACGAAAGATTTTCTTATGCAAGAAAGAAGGAACCAAAGGCCAGGAGCCCACATACTGTTCCTTCCCCCTCCCCCCCCAAAAAAAAAACAATACAAAAGAGAGCCAAATTCAAGATCCGTTCATTTCGAGATGCCTGGACATACTGCGTTTGGAAGACTGGAGATCATAGGATGTAGGAAATACAAACAGAGGGAGACAGTTCCAGAGTTGACTTGTTGCATAAATGAAGGACTAGGAGTAACGGTTAACTCTTGCAGTAGAGTTGGACAGAAAAGGGATGAGACTTTGTTGCTAGACGGGTGCTACGCACCCATCATAGAGGTGCAGGGATGCAAGCAGACAGTTCAGAGGAGCAGTGACCATCGAAGTAGCGGCAGAAAAGAGATAAAGATGCAACAGTGTGGCGAAGAGACAGAGGTTGAAGGGAGCCATTAAGAAGAGGAGAATTAATGAGATGAAAAGCCTTTGATTCCACCCAACTGAGATGAGTTGTATGTTTTTTATTTCAAATAACAGAACAGAGGAAGGAAAAACAAATGGATTAAAAAAAGATAATCCATAGACCAGATTTCTGGTGTCCTCTGTTCATAAAATATCTGTAACAGTTAGACTTGAACAGCTGTGGGTTGAAGTTGGAGGGAAACAACTCTGGGGAAGCGAGTTCCAGAGAGATGCAGTTCGAGGAGTGAAAGTATTCTGATAGGAAGAAGTTCTGCAATATGGCTGAGTGACATTCCAGTCATGAGCACTACCAGATGCCCGTGTAGCACGAGGGAAAGAATGGAGAGGTGGCACCATGGACGCAACTTCGTCTGAGCATTTGCCATAAAAATATCTGTAATATAATACAAGGGAGGGAACGTTCCTTTTTACTTGTAGGGGAGGTAGTTTATTTGTAATGGCAAGTTTGTTAATAATTCTAACAGCGTTGTTCTGAATTTTGTATAGTTGTTTTAATGAAACCTCTCCACATCCATTCCACAAGGGTGAGCAATACTCAAGCTGAGAGCGCACATGACTCTTATAAATTATAGCTAACTGCTCATCAGTGAAGAAGTTATGGACTCTGTACAATAATCCAAGTATCTTTGAGGTGGTTTTAGCTAGTGATCTAACATGAGAGGTCCAGCTGAGGGCATTGTTAAGTGAGACACCGATAATTTCAATACTTTTGGAGATGGGAATATTAGTAGCAATGAAGGTAATGTACGAATCTGGCAATATCTGTCTATTAGTAAATTGTATGTATTTAGTTTTATTAGCATTAAATGAGACAAGGTTGTTTTGTCCCCATTCACTGATCGTGGACAGATCTTGATTTATGGAGATGGCTGTACTGAGTTGAGAGGTAGAGATATTAGACTTTGTAAATGGGTGTCTGAGTGTGAATGAACTATGTAGTGTTGAGATATCTGCATATAAGTGGATGGGATTGTGGGTGACAGATAAGAGATCATTAATATGAACCAAGAATAGCATTGGCGCCAGAACTGATCCCTGAGGCACACCAGCGTTAACTGAGTGGAAACTGGAATATACATCATCTGCTTTTACTCTTATTTTCCTGTCACTAAGATATGAAGAAATCAAAGGAACAAAATACGTTAGTCCATAGCAAGGGAGTTTGAACAGCAGGGAACGGTGCCATACTCTGTCGAAAGGTTTAGAAGCCTTTATGTGGGAAGCCTCCTCACATATGAGAGTTCTAATCTACACAGGGGAGAATAAAACCCATGTATAAAGTCAACAACTGTGCAGGGATAAAGAAGGTACGAGTAGGCTTAGCACACCTAATGTCTTGGAAGCTGATTTTACAAGAGATGTAATATGATCTTTCCAAGATAAGTCCCGAGAAAATGAAACCCCAAGTACGTTTAAGGATGATGCAGGATTGTGCTAGATATTATCAAACATTAGTGGGTACTCCTGTGGAAGATTTTGTTTTGTTGATAGGTGTAAGAACTGAGTCTTTGATGCATTAAAAACAAGATTATTTTTACCCCAGTCAGAGATACGTACCAAGTCAGACATTAGGTGTGCCATAGCCTCATCCCTTATTTGCTGAAGTAACTGCTAAGATGGACGTTGCGAGAACCAAATGGAAATGTGGAGGGTGGAATAATCAACATATGAGTGGATAGGGTTAGATGTACAGCTTAGAAGGTCATTGATGAATAAAAGGAAGAGAGTTGGTGATAAGACAGAGCCCTGAGGAACACCACTGTTGATAAATCTAGATGAACGGTGGCCGTCTACAACAGTAGCTATAGAACGACCAGAAAGGAAGCTATAGATGAAGACACAGATAGAAGGACAGAAACCGTAAGAGGGTAGTTTGGAAATTAAAGATTTAGGCCAGACTCGATCGAAAGCCTTTAAGATGTCAAGTGCAATGGCAAAGCTTTCTCCAGAGTCCCGAAAGGAGGATAACCAGGAGTCTGAAAGGTAGGTGAGAAGATCCCCAGTGGGACGTCCCTGACGGAACCCTTACTGACGATCAGAAAGAAGGTTGTGATAGGAAAGATGCTTTTAAAATTTTCTGTTAAGAGTAGACTCGAAAACATTTGAGACACAAGATGTTAAAACAATTGGGCGATAGTTAGAGGATTAGGAATGGTCGCCCTTCGTTGGCACTGGCTGAATGAGAGCAAACTTCCAGCAAGATGGAAAGGTACAAGTTGACAGACAAAGGCGAAAGAGTTTACCTAGGCAGGGTGTGAGCACAGAAGCACAGTTCTTGAGTATAACAGGAGGGACCTCGTCAGGCCCATATGCCTTGTTAGTATTGAGGGCAGTGATGGCAGAAAATACATTAGCTGAAGAAATTTTAATGTCAGCCACGAGGAAGTCAGTAGGGGGGAAGTGATGGAGGAACAGCGCCGAAATCGTCTAAGGTGGAATTGGAGGAGAAGTCTCCTGAATGTCATAGGAAAATTTATGCGTAGGTTAATATATATGGAATAACTAGTAAACTTTTCTTTCGTTACAAAATATCATCATTTTTTTAACCGTGGAACAAATTCAAATCATACTCAGATAAGGGTGAAATATTTTAATTCATTACTTTTGATTTTTGATATTTGTTCATATAGACACCGAAAGTTTCAATATAGCTGGATTGCCCTCACTTGACTGAAAATTCTTCTCCATATCGAATGTTGTGCCAGTATAGACAGGTAGTAAAATAATAAAATGCTGGGAATTTATGAAGAAATATTAAGTAAATGATGGGTGCATGCAGTCTTATATTCTGCCATTGAGTAAAAGGTAATGGGTTAAAGGGGACGCTATCTTTCAGGTACAATCAAACTAGCTATATTATACACCACTGGTACAAATTACAAGGCAATGTTATATGAAAATAAGCTAATACACTCGTTTAACCTTAATATGGCCCAGATTTTCGTTCTATTATAGCTTCAATCATGTAGCGATAAGTCAGTGGCAGAAAAAGCTAGTGCTAAGTTTCCATGTCATTCCCACAGCGTTTCTTCGTGATTAGCATGATACCGGAGTTAATCTAATGTTGCAACACAGCTTTCAAGACTAAGGGATGTCAGTTTTAGGTCGTTAGAGTAAGAAGTTTACAGTAATAACTCCTTGCAGCTGATGACTTTTTTACTATTCTGTTATTACTACCTGCAGACATTTTTGTTTAGCTCTGAAGAGACTTTTCGACTGGAGGGGTTAGCTATAGCCTTCATGAACCTCTTCACCACCAGAGATCTGTCATAAGTTGAATTTGATCATCTGTCGGAAACAAGAATAAGATACAATCATAGGAATGAAGGGAGGTTAAACTAATGTGTAAAGTTATACGTCTAATGAACTTATTTTCTGACTTACACGGGGATGCTGATTTCCGTTTTGTGTACCATTTTTGCCTATGAGAGATTTTAATCCGTTATTTAACCATCGTGGTTCTGAATTATTCGTTCTAAACGGCTTTGAAGGGATATATCTAGTTTGGCCTCTGTGCATTATATTTACTAACTCATTATATGTCTCACTTGCCGAACAGCTGCTTGGTACTGGGCCTGAGTTAATCCCCATCACGTGAACTACACTCCCACCTGAGACCTGATCTTCCCCAGAGACCTGGCACACATTCCCACCTGTTTCCTGCCCCTCACCTATGAGCTGGGATTCCCCACTGACCTGGCTCTCCCTAAAGTAGTTAGTCTCCCTATGGAATACCATTCTAAAATAAGCTCTTAATCCATCAAAATCTCCTAGATTAAAATTAGGAACGGTGGAAAGATTTTCAGTGGAAGGGACATCTCAAATAAATTTGAATTTAATTTCTTCATGATCACTGTTACCAAGTCATCCACCAGCCTCTATATCACCTCTAGTGGGCTCCCTGATGTAGTGATAAAGGAAGTTATCCTGTAGGATACAAAAACCCACATTGGCAGACGAAAAAAGATGTATTCCAAACAGTTTCGGCGACAGCTGTCGCCGAAACTGTTTGGAATACATCTGTTTTCGTCTGCCAGTGTGGGTTTTTGTATCCTATTTCATGGTCACGATAGTGTGACTCTTCAGCCGTCAAGTTATCCTGTACTTCCTCTACGAATTCTTCTGACTCTGCATCCCCTGTCTGATTTCGCAAATCTATCCTTGGGAGATTAAGGTCCCCCACAATTATTACTAAGCTGGACTGTGATCCTTACCTAATTTCCTTCCAAAGGTATTTACTATCTGGTCAACTTAATTTTGGAGATCTGTAAATAGCTCCTCAGACTAATTTCTCCCAATGGTTACTAATTTCAACCCAGACACTTTCTGTCCCTATTTACTTTAATGTCTGCTTTATTGCAACAGTTTAATGAATCCTTTAAATAAATAGCTACCCTGCCCCCCTTTCTTCGTAGACAGTTTGACACAAAACTATTATAGCCGTTTATCTGATATTCTGCTGAAAGTTCTCGAGTGTCTGTATTCATCCAAGTTTTACTAATAACGCCAATGTCTATTTTCTCTGTACAAATTAAAGCCCTCAGTTCATCCATTTTATTACGTAAACTCCGGCTGTTTGTGTAGTACACTTTCAGGTTTTTACGAGCAGTTATGGCTCTACCTTGGGAATTAATGTTTTTAAATTTGTTACTAACTGTGAAACTCTTTACTAATATAACAGTTTTTCGTACTATCACTTATCGCCCCTCTATCATCGGTTGTTCTGTCCTCTATCATCGCTTGCTCATTTTGATGTGCCTGAGTGGATGTACCTACACTAATGGTTATACTGTTGTACTTATTTTTGCAAGTCTTGACGCAGCTATTCAAACATGATGATAATGATTTCTGAGTGTAGTTGCTGTAACTTCCTGTACATCTACTTCTCAACCCTGAAAAAAAAAAAAATCTAACTCCCTATTTATCATTGCAGCTAAAACAGTAACTCCCTGCCTGCTAAGATAAGTTCCATCTCAACTATACATGGCACTCCGTCCATAAAACCTGTCCCAGCTGTCTATGAAAGGTATTGCATTGTCTTTGCAGTACTTTTCAAGGCAGCAATTAAAACCCATAACCATGCTCAACCATTCCCTCCCAACCCTCCTCCTAGGCAGAACACTGAGGACTACAGGGGTCCCTCTCCATAACCTTCTCCAACATCACCTTGTACTGCTGCCACGGTACCTGACTCTTATGCCTACTGATATCATTGCTTTCTACACTGAGGCATACAGTGGGTTTGACTCCACTGTCCTTCACGATATTTGAAATTTTTTCTATCACATTACCCACCCTGGCCCCTGGAAGACACACATGTTTAGTTAGTGGAGTATACATGGCTCTGCTTAAATATCTTACCTGGGCGTCTCCAACAATGACAACATTTTTCTTACCTTTCTTGTTCTCTGTATACTTACCTGTACGGGAAGGTCTCTCACCGTCCTTCTCCTCTGCTTCCCTCTCTGCCTTCCCTTGACATTCGTCCTGTAGAGCGTCAAATGCATTTGTGGTCTTTATCTCCGCTTGTTTCTTAAGGGTGAACTTTGTTGCACCCTTGCGAACTCTTCCAGAATACCTTTTGTGTCATTTTTAGTCCTGCTGTATTCCGAATTCTTAAATAATATTCCTTAGTTTCAATACCACCGATTCATTGCAAAGATAGTTAATAAAAATGCCATTGCAAGATCCTGGATAGGAAGAAATAATAACGGTAGAATAATGTCAATGCTAAACACATAACATTATTAGGTGCCCAGTTGTCCCTTTTTTACCATATTTTGAGTATAAACCATGTGTTTATAGACACAGTAATTCGGAAACTTATTAATAATTCAGCTCCTTGCATGGGCAGGTACAAGGGTGGCCTATGTCATGACCTCTCGACAATTGAATCCATATATCACTATCTGGCAGCTCTCCGGACACCTGTCCCCAGCATGTCGTCATGCACATCCCGGACGCAAATACTTAGTCTACTTGGACATTGCTAAAACCCCTGAAAATTCACGAGAATACTGTCCAAGTCGGCAGCTGCAACGTTCATGGTTAATGTGCTTCAGTATCGCCTTTTATTTTCGTAATTTTGTTTATTCGATATTTATTTGAAGTGAATAATGTGTGATAAACAATACAGTTTATGAGGGCTCGATGTGATGGGTTGATGGTTAATGCACTCGTTTCATGCGATGTGTGAGCACTGTGTTTAGAGGTGAGCCGTAGGCTTGACGAACGTTTGAAGAGTGTTGATGATGCTTGAATATGTTGGTCTCTCTCTGTCTCTGTCTGTCTGTCTGTCTGTCTGTCTCTCTCTCTCTCTCTCTCTCTCTCTCTCTCTATATATATATATATATATATATATATATATATATATATATATATATATATATATATAATTTCATCATCATTTAGCCGTTTGAGTGTCCACTGCAGGACCAGCCTATCCTGACTGAAGTGGGGACGATACAGCCAATGTATCTCTACCAAGTGGCTTAGGGTGTCTGGTAGAGATAGTATGTAGGGTGAGAAGTGCTTGTAAGTGTAAATGTTGTGTTGGAATGGCTTTGGATGTGTGTGTAGTCTGTGAACCAAGTGTAATCGGCCCGCGCAAGCCGACTGGGTGCAAACATACTTCACAGTATGCGACACTGGTTCAACCACAGCACCCCTTGTGCCCGCCAATGAAGTACGTGGCCTGAAGAACACTCCCAAAGTTTGCGAACCCTCGTTCTTTACTGTACGAAAACGCACACTTTACCACTGTACCACAGAGACTTCATATATATACAGTATATATATATATATATATATATATATATATATATATATATATATATATATATATATATATATATATATATATATATATAAAACTATCTATATACGTAGGCTGCTTCCCCCAAGGAAAGGGAGGTAGCCGAGACAGGACGACACACTCCCCATTTACTCATCCATTCAAACACATTCATTCGCATCTTAGCCCCAAAGGGGAGAACGGACAGATCCTCACCGCACCACACAGCACAAGAGTCAACTGCGCAATGCAATCAGTGACATCCGCAGCAGGGCCCGACAGCAGAACTGGTTTACCCCTGCCACATCATAACAGACCCATCCCCTTACCTGCACCTGACTTGACTAGCTGATCAGACCAAATGCAGGAGAATATCCCCTCAGGGCTGCGTCATCACTTATTCATTCACAATTTCTCTCCATTTATTTCTGTCACGCACAGCCACTCTTCCTAGCTCAACAGACATCCCTCTCGCATCCAACGCTCTCTTCACACTGTCCATCCATCCTATTCATGGTCTTCCTCTCAGCCTTACACCTCTCACATCAGATCTAGTTATCTTTTTCACCAATCGCTCATTATCCATTCTCTCCATATGCCCAAACCATCGCAACACCCTCTGCTCAACTCTACCAGCCATCTCCCGAACAACTCCAGTTCTCCTTCGCACTTCATCATTTCGCACCCGATCCATACGCATCACTCCACACATACTCCTCAGACACCTCATCTCCATTACATTCAAACTTTTCCTCTCTGCTACACCCATATTCCATGTTTCAGCCCCATATAACGCAGTCGGTACCACAACACCCTCATACAGCCTTCTCTTTACATCCATTCTAAGTGAACGACATTTAAACACTTTTTTCATTCCTCCCAGCACCTTTCCTACTTCATTTATTCTAAACTTCACTTCTGCATCTATTCTTCCATCCACAGCAACATGTGACCCTAGATATTTAAAACAATCTACCTCCTCAAGCAACTCACCATTCAAAACTATATTCATCCCCCTACCATCTATCAACCTCGTACACTTCATCACTTTACTCTTATTCTCATTTACTTTCAATTTCCTCCTTTCACACACCCTTCCAAACTCCTCTACCAACTGTCTCAATCTCTCCTCTGAATCAGTCACCAGTGCAGTATCATCTGCAAACAGCAGCTGCTTCAGATTCCACTCTCCACCATCAACATTCACCAGACTAAGATCTCCACCTAAAACTCTTGCATTCACCTCCCTTACAATACCATCCATGTAAATATTAAACAACCAAGGCGACATCACTCATCCCTGTCGCAGCCCCACTCTCACGGGAAACCAATCGCTCACAGCATTTCCCACTCTTACACACGCTCTACTATTTACATAAAAACTTTTCACCCCTTTTAGTAACCTACCATCAAGTCCATACAATCTTAAAACAGTCCACAAAGCCTCCCTATCAATTCTATCATACGCTTTCTCTAAATCCATAAATGCCCAAAACACATCCTTGCCTTTCGCTAAATACTTTTCACACACTTGTCTCACAGCAAACACCTGATCAACGCATCCCCTCCCTCTCCTAAAGCCACACTGCTCATCACCAATCACTCCCTCTGTACCCTCTCTAACTCTCATAATTAACACTACCATACACCTTACCTACAACACTCAACAGACTTATACCCCTAAAGCTAGTACATTCATACTTATCACCCCTGCCTTTATACAACGGGACCACACAAGCACTTGCCCAGTCAATTGGCACCATACCTTTCTCAAAGCACACATTCAACAATCTTACTAACCAGTCAACAATAGCCACTCCACCACCCTTCAGGCATTCCACAGCACACCCATCCATACCTGCAGCTTTCCCTGTTTTCATCTCCTTTACTGCCTTCTCCACTTCCTCCTTCGTGATCAAAGAATTATTTAACTCTCCCAACACATTTATTCCTTGCACCCTTCCATCCACCACAATCTCAGCCACCCTTTCCTCCTTTACATTTAACAATCTTTCAAAATACTCTGCCCATCTCTTCCTTACTGCATTCATTTCAATTAACATCCTTCCATCCTCTGATTTTACTCGTTCTTCCTTCCTAGACTCTCCCTTTCGCACCCTTTTCACCTCCTTCCAGAACATTTTCTTATTCTGTTGAAAATTCTTTGTCAGCCACCTACCCCACCTCTCATCTGCTGCCACTTTAGCATCACGCACAGCCCTTCTCGCTCTATTCCTCTTTTCCTTATACCTTTCATATGACATCTCATCCTTCCTCTGCAGCCACACTTCATATGCACGTCTCTTCTCAGCCACAGCCATACTTACTTCCTCGCACCACCATTCACTTCCTTTTCTTACACCACCACCCACACGTCTCACACCACACACCTCTTCTGCATGCCCCACCACAGCACTCTTAAACAACTGCCATTCCTCCTCCATGTTGCCATTTTCCCGATCTTTCACTGCGTTCCACTCATCTTTCAATTTCTCCTGATACTCTATCTTTTTCTCTCTTTTATCCAACTCACTCACCTTCAGAACCTCCCTGCCACACCTAACCCTCCTAGCTCTCACCCATCTCTTACCTACTCTTAACTTTCCCTCCACCAGGTAGTGGTCAGACATACCTCCACCCTCCCCTATCAGAACTCTCACATCCAACAATCTTCCTATTACATTCCTAGACACAACCACATAGTCCATCAAAGCTCTATCAACAACCCTTCCACCCTCCTGTCTCACCCATGTATACTTATAAATATCTTTCTTCTCAAACACCGTATTCCCAATCACCATCTCTCGCTCAACACACATCGCTATCATTTGTTCCCCATTTTCATTTCTTCCAGGCACACCATGCATACCAACTACGCCTTCAACTGCTACATTTCCCACTCTAGCATTCAGATCTCCCATCATTACCACATTCACATTAGCTCCAAAACTCTGCAGACACTCATCAACATCATTCCAGAAAGACTCCCTCTTTTGTTCATCCCTTTCACTACCAGGCCCATATGCACTCACAAACACCCACAACTCACGTTCAAATTTCGCTTTCACCCACATCAGTCTCGATGACACCTCCTTCCATTCAATCACACATCGCTGTACTTCCGGACTCACTAACAAGGCCACACCTTCTCTTGCCCTTCATCTATCAACACCTGACAATTTTCCATTCACGCTTCCAAACATAGATTCCCCCTTCCCTTTCATCTTCGTTTTAACTCAAAGCTAACACATCCAACTTTCTTCTCACAAACATTCTCCCAATCTCCTCCCTTTTAGCCTCAATCGTACTACATTCACGCACATTCATAGACCCAATATATATATGTAAATGCTAGTGCCCGCAAAAATTTGCAAGATTAACTAATAGCCTTTCCACATAAAAATGTTTGCAAATACCATTATCTCTCTTTCCATATAGTTAATGAGCCCTCATTGACTAATTCTCAACAAAAAGTAAAAAAAAAAATATTTTGGCTTATTTTCACATGTCACGATTTCCAACAAATTCGTGCCGTCGCGTCGCGCACGATCGCCAAAATTTCATATCTGGCACGTCCTGGACTTGCAAAAACGGTGATGTCGATATCACTTATCGTTCTCGTGAAAAACAAGAACAAATGCACTGACAGAAATTTTCGCTTGTCGCGACTTTCGACAAAATCGCGCCTTCGCGTCCCGCGCGATCGCCATTTTTTAGTATAGTTTCTGACACTCCTTGGCCTTGCCCCGATCCAAAGCAAAAGGAATTAGGTCGATATCAATTACCGTTCTCATCAAGGAAACGAACAAACGTACAGACACACATACACATACACAGCTAGACTTTATTATATATATGTATACAGTAGGTAGGTGGGGGCACTCACCATCCACTCACTTGATGTAGTGCTGCTCTTGGGTGACTGCCCTTTCCTCTTTTCCGTCCTTCTTCTGTCTGTCCTTCATTCTTTCCTCTTCCTTCTGCCTTCGGGTGACTTTGAACTCTCTCTTCTTTCTTTGCTTCATTCTTTCCTTTTCTTTTGCCTATGGGTGACTCTACCCTGGGTGACAAGCCAAATGGTGTCCTGTACAGAAGGAAACAATTTACTTTACTGGGTGGTAATCTTATAACCAGATTTTAGCTCCTGGTAGTTTAGTGGGCAATTAAGGCGCTCCAGTCGGATTGAGCCTGTGCAGATTTCTATCCAAGGGGTGTTTTGTGTGTGTGTGTGTGTGTGTGTGTGTGTGTGTGTGTGTGTGTGTGTGTGTGTGTGTGTGTCCGACTCTGGGCATAGGCTTCACAGCCTGCTATCAAGGCCCAGTAGTCCTCCTACATACCATACAGCTCTTTACATGGGGTTTATTGCTCACGTAATGCCACTCAGGGATGAGTGAGGCTGGTCACACTCATCTTAAATGTCAGGACCAACTTGCCTAGCCCCGGGCTCTTGCACTCTTCATGGGGCAACACAGGATTAGATGATGATATATATATATATATATATATATATATATATATATATATATATAAATAAAATTTATTTATTATTTATTTATTTATTTATTTATTTATTTATCTATCTATCTATTTTAACGATGACTTACCGGTATATACAGATTGTGACACATTGACTCTCTTGTTCCTCCTTCCACAGACACTTTCCCCATTCAAACTTCACCAACATGGGGAAAAGTTAAATTATGGTCATCACTCTTTTCTGGAAGGTCTGGAGTCCTGCAGAGGACCTAATATGGCCAGATACAGATAGATGCAGATGTATATGGTTTACTGTATTAATTACTGCTCCACCCAGCGACAGGAGAAAAAACGATGCAATTTTTTTTTTTTTTTTTTTTTCGTACTAGGGAGTGATTAATACGAAACACAGTCATCACGAACCGGTCGACTGCAGGTGAGATAGTTATATAATATTGTTTTCTCATTTATGCAGTTTTAGGGGGAAAATATTCGGATCATGCCGTTTTTGTAATATTGTTGAAAATTATTATCAGCGAGCGACACACACCCAAAATCCAAATTGGTTTATAAATAACGGGATCAACAGTTATTTTTATGAAGTAGTTTGTACTGTATATAATTATACACTACATTATGGCACAACTGTAGCTAGCATGTAGTATTTTTTTTTTTAATATATGCCGATACGTATGTACAATATGTATGCATGTATTTTTATTTGTTTGTTTATTTATGCATTATTATTTTGTTTATTTATTCATATATTGACCATTTTTATATATTTATATAATTCTTCTTTCACTTATTCTATGCATTTCATTTATTTATTTTTTGGTTCATTTATTTATATGTATATTTTTGTTTGTTTATGCATTTTTATTTATTTATTTATTTATGTATGCATTTATTTACACTCTGAGGGAAATAAACCTTCCCATGGTCGAGACTTCTCTGGTGCTTTAGTGCTAATAAAGCCAGATTTTTTTTTTTTTTTTCAGCTGTGGGTGAGTATAGTACCCTGAGAGTGTTAATACAGCCACTATGAACCCGCTCACCGTCAGGACAGCTCTAGTGTTCCTTGCAGCTATTAGACGATTTTATTATAGGAGCCTATGAGAGCCCCATCAATTCGAGAACGACTTTTTACTTTTTTTCATCAAACAGTAAAATCATATCGTGGTAGGAAGAATACCGTATAAAAGACTCATCTGTAAGGCAAGAGGTTAACACTCTGTCTCCCGTGACTCATCACCCGCTGAATAATATCGTCTGGTGTTAACATTTGAGTTGACGCGACCGTGAGAGAGAGAGAGAGAGAGAGAGAGAGAGAGAGAGAGAGAGAGAGAGAATGATGATGATGAGATAGATGATGATAAATTATTTTAGCGCTTTCTGAATTATTTGGTATTTTTAGTATATAGAAGAAGTTGAGAGACGGAAGAGAGAGTTATATGTAGTGAGGAAGAGGGAGGTGAAAAGATTAGTAAGAGAGAGCACAGAGAGAGTGGATGAGGAATTTGGAAGTATTATGAGTGTAAAGTGGAAGGAAGGTAAGAAACTGTATTGGAAAGAGGTAAAGAGAGTTAGACACGGTGCCAAAGAAGTTAGATGGAGAGTGAAAGGTAAAAGTGGTAGATTACTAGCAGAGAAAGGAGAAAAAGTGAGCAGATGGAGAGAACACTTTAGAGAATTGTTGAATATAGAGAATGAAAGTAATGCGAGTGTAAGTGGCTGGGGAATGGCTGATAAACGGAGGGACGTGAGAAGAGAGGACGAAATTAGTAAGATGGAAGTTGTGGAAGCAATGAAGAAAGTTAAAATGGGGAAAGCTCCAGGAACTGATGGAGTGTGTGGTGAAATGCTGAAGCATGGGGGAGAGATAGTAGTAGAATGGATGTGGAAGATGTGCAGATTGGCCTGAGAGGAAGGTAGAGTCCCGGAGGATTGGAAGTCAGGTATAATTATCCTCCTGAACAAAGGAAATGGGGAAAAGAAGTGTGTGGTAATCATAGGGGCATTTGTATTCTTAGTGTAATAGGAAAAGTATATGGTAGGATACTTATTGACAGAGTTAAGGAAATAACAGAGGAATTAGTTGGAGAAGAACAGGGAGGTTTTAGGAAGGGAAGAGGTTGTGTAGATAAGGTATTCATTCTTAGATCTTTAGTGGAAAAGTTTCTCGAGAAGGGAATGAAGTTGTATGCAGCCTTCATGGGTATGGAAAAAGCATATGACAGGGTGGATAGACAAGGATTGTGGAAAGTTTCAAGAATATGTGGAGTAGATGGGAAGTTGTTGAATGCCGTGAAGAGTATGTATGAGGGTGCTAAGGCTGCAGTGCGTGTGGGTAGTGAACTGAGTAAATTTTTCTATTTGGAGGTTGGATTGAAACAGGGATGTGTCATGTCTCCATGGATGTTCAGTCTGTATATGAATGTGGTTATAAAAGAGATACAAGGAATGGCAGTGGATGTTAGAGCGGCCCTAGTGAGAGAAGGCAGTGTTTCGAAACTCCCTGTACTGTTGTTTGCAGATGATATTGTGTTGTCAAGTGATGACGAAGGGGAGCTACAAGGCTTGGTGGATGAGTTTGGGGGAGTGTGTAAGAAACGATATCTAAAGGTGAATGTCGGGAAGAGTAAGGTCATGGTCTTCGAGAGAAGTAAAGTCAGTGACTGTACAGTGAGGCTGGATGAAGAGGAAATGGAAAATGTGAGTGCGTTTAAGTACTTGGCTAGTGTGATGAGTTGGGATGGAAGTTTAGAGGGTGAAATGCTTGAAAGGGTACAACAAGGAAGAAATGTTGCTGGTTTCTTGAAAGCAGTGATAAGAAACAGAGAAGTGAGCATGGAAGTTAAAAAGTTACTACATGACAGTATTGTGATACCAGTTCCAAAGTATGGAAGTGAAGCTTGGACCTTGTTGGAGGGACAGAAGTCAAGAGTGGGAGCAGTGGAAATGAGTTATTTGAGAGGAGCATGTGGAGTCACATGGAGAGACAGATTGACAAATTAGGAAGCTAAGGAGCATTGCGTTGTGGATGCGGATGTGATAGGAAGCGTTAGGAGAAACACACTGAGGTGGTTTGGCCCTGTGGAGAGGAGAAAGAGTGAGAGACTGACGAGGAGAGTGTATGTGAGTGAGGTGGAGGGGGGGAGAGGGAGGGGAAGGCAGAGGATGAGATGGAGGGATGGAGTGGAGAGGTATATGAGAGAAGGGGGTGTGAACAGGGCAGTGAAATGGCGGGGGACAGGGCGACATGGAGGCTATTTGTTTGTGGCCACCCCTTACGGGATTAAGGCGTCTGGCAATTAATAGATACATAGATTCATTATCACTAACCTGTACCTCTTTTCGTATCATTTTCTACACGACAGAAGGAGAATCCTGGTGGTTTAGAGGTCTGACGCACTTGTTTACGTCCTTCGTTGCTTCTTTCCTTCCTTTCCTCTTCAACGTTATCACTCTCGATCATACCCACTCTCCTGTTTCCCCTTCCTTCCTTCCTTCTCTCCCTTCTCTCCTTCCATCTTCCTCTCCCTCTTGCCTTTCGTCCCTCTTCCATTCTCTCCTTCCCTTTTTCCTTCACGTCTCCCCTTCTTTCTTCTCTCCCTCATTTCTTCCTTTTCTCCTTCCCTCTTTCCTTCTCTTCTCCCCTCCTTCCTCCTCTCCTTCCCTCCTTCCTCCTCTCCTTTCCTCCTTCCTACTCTCATTCGCTCCCTCTTCAACACCATCACTCACAGACACAATCACTCCTCCTTTCCCTCCCCTCCTCCTCCCTGTTTTCCCTCCAGCTTCAGCCCCCCCCTCTCTCTCTCTCTCTCTCTCTCTCTCTCTCTCCCCCCTAATGTCTTTTCCAGTACAAAGCACGAAGGATAAAACCCCATCATTATTTATCTACAGTTCTTTTACGTTAACATGGCCCAGATTTCCGTCCTTGTGCAGTTTATTTCACGTAGCCCAATGGCAGAAAAAAGACAGTACTACGGCTCTGCTTCATTTCAACAGCACATTTTCGTGACCAGCATCAAATTCTAAGATTAACTGGTTGTTACAAGTCAGAATTCAAGATGCAGAGATTGTAATTTTAGTTCAAGTATAACGAACATATTCTTGTCTTGACGCTACTTCCCTGTTCAGGTTAAGACAGTGTAGTACCGTATATGATCTTTTTTACTATTCTTCCTTATAAAATCTCCATGACAGCTTTTCTATTCTGCGTAGTAGTCCCTTTTCCCTTTTCCTGACAACTTTGACTATAGTTTTGGAGGGTGGGAGGAACCTTCTTCCTTTTCTGTCCTTGGCTTTAACTCATAGGACAGTGTTGTTGTTTATATGTCCAACAACAAGCATCCTTGAAAGTTGCTTTTTAGTTTGCTTTGTATCCCTTTGCTCTGCTTTCTTCCATCTGCCCTCCTAACCCCACTGTCAGCCCTTCCCCTCTCCCTTCCCATCTCTATCCCCTCCCCCCTTCTCCCTCTCCCCTATCCATTTTCCTCCACCGTCAGCTCCTCCTCTCTCTCTCCCTTCTTCGCTACCTTCTTCGTGACAAATAGTGGAAGACAACAAAAGAACCGACCCTATTCTGAGACGGGACGTGGAGAAGGCGAGGTACAGTCAGGCACAAAAGTTCGCCCAACATTTCACCTTCCTACTTCTCATTTTCCTAATATTCGAAATCACTTAACTCCGATGACGTATTAGTTCATTTTGGTATCGCCACCTTCAGACGGTTTTATTCAGCTTAGGATAATATAGACCTCTTTTATAGAACGGGTTAATGAAGGCTACATCTAACCCCTCCATTTCGAAAAGTCTCTCCTAGGCTGAGTAAAATCGTCAGGAGTTAGCAAGACTGAAATACAAACAATAGTCTCGGCCTAGGGGGGTTAAGTTGAGAATGGATTGGTTTATTTCCCTGCCTATGGATGATGCTCGTTGATAAGATGGGTCAGGGAGGAAAGTGATTGACTAGAGAGGCTTGGTATGCTCTCCTGCCCATAGATGATGCCTTTGTATACGATACGTCAGGGTGGAGAGTGACAAACATGAAAGGGTTGGTATGTTTCTCTGTCTATAGATGATGCTTCCCCATATGATACGTCGGGGAGGAAAGTGACAGACATGAGAGGCTTAGTATGTTTCTTTGCTCATAGATGATGCTCTTTTATTCAGGGTGGAAAGTGACAAATATGGGAGGCCTGATATTTTTCTCCGTCTATAGATGATGCTGTGATATATAATATTAACAAGGGAGGTTTGGCACTCTTCTCTCCTCTTAGATAACGCTTTTTGATGTATTACGCCAGGGTTGGAAGTGACGGACATGAAAAGCCTAGTAGTTTCTCTGCATATATTGTAAATGATGTTCTTCGAAAGGAGGAAATGACGGACATAAGAGGTAGCGTACGCGTCTGTAGCTGATGCTTTTAGTACGGTGCACCAGGGAAGAAAGTGACGGAAATGCCCTAAATGTGAGGCAGACGCAGCGGGACATTGGCCTAACTTTTGTCCCATCCCGTGCATGCTATTCGTCACCGAAGCTCCTCCTTTCCTCGCCTTCTCAGCTTCTTAAGGCCATATTCTTGAAATTTCTTGAGCTCAAGTCGTGAATGAGATATCTTGTTTCATTATGCATTTACCTTCACTCACACAGCTATCAAGCACTTCACCACCAAAACAGGGTGAAAATGTAAGTTAAAAACTTCCACAAAATAGAACGATTGCTAAAATGAATTCCGTTCTCGGGCCTGTACAGTATTCACAACATTTCTTGAAATGAGATTATGAATAAGGTTGCTTGATTATTGACTTATCTTCATGCATACTTATATACCAAGCACTTCACAAATAAACTATGGTGAATATTAACCTTGTCACTGTTATGACGTCTTTTATGCTTATTACTGCTACTTTCAAGTGATTTTATTTAGAGCTGAGCAACTTAAGGAAATGAAGGATTATGATAGAACCCTCAGTGACCTTTACACTGTTACACTGTGCTAAATAAAATTGTCTGGAGCAAACCAACACGTCACCAGATTACAAGGAAATAGCCACTTCAGTTTTTAGGACTTATTTTTGTTCAGATTTTTTAGACTTTAGACGATTTTATTCATTTTAGAGACGTTTCGAACAAGAGGAGTCAAAATTTTGCCTAAGTTAACCCCTTCACAGCCTGACTTCTCTTTTCAAAAGCTAAATAAAATTGTTGTAAATTATCTGGAATGAAATACAAATATGTCATAGGAATAAAGGGTAAAACAAAAAATATGACGTCATACTGATTCCCGATAATAATTAACTGCCATAAGTTTATCGTCTAAAATCCTATTCTGATATGGTCCTTGAGGTTTTATGTTTATTCTCACTATAGTCGATTTCTTTTCGCCAGACAGAACTGGGCCACTACAGCAACTTGAGTACTAATCTTGGTTGCATGAAATTCGGTGAGCCATAGTTATGAGGCAGCAGTGAGTCCCCATAGTTATTGCAGTTTGTCCGCCTTTACAGCTAATTTCCCGTAGTTCATTGAGAGAATAAGCCACGGCTCTAAAATATTTCCATAGCACTTCTTCGTGACTTACATAACACTAATGTTAATCTCTTGTTAGGACTCGGCATGCAAGATGGAGAGGCGGCATTTTTAGGCCAAATAAAAGAGAACATTGTATAGTCAAGCCGACCGTCCAATGTGACTACACTTTGCCCATCGGTTAACTGCGAGGGGTTAGGGATTTTCGTCAGGTTATACAGTAAACTATACCCTATTTGTCTGACCTGTGCAGCTGAGATGTATGGGGCACGTAGGGTGTGTTTGATTCGAGGCTGCTGGTTGGCCGCCGATGATGTCAATCTATAGTTCTTTTTATTTTTACACATACATATTTTTACGTTTTTTAATTACCTGCAATATAAGCAGCCACTATAAATATGGAATAATTTCCAAAGCTAAAGAGGTCGAAATTAGCTTTAAAAGTTTGCTGATATAAAAGAAAATTAAAGTTGGTTATAAAGTCTGATAAAACGATGAGTGACGTTTGAAGTAAATTATCCGCCCACGGTGTTAACCCACGTCCGCTTGTTGCACTGCATCCACTCACGGTGTACACCTATGTCCGCACGTTTCACTAATCATATCCACTCACGGTGTACACCTACGTCCGTATGTTCAACTACAGTACATGCCTGAATTTACTTCAGTGACATCATCGGTGGCCAATCAGCAGCCGCGAATCAAACACATCCTACTTGCTCCATACATCTCAGGTGCATTGGTCAATCAAATAGGCTACACTACTGCAGACGATTTCCTTCAACAAGGAGAAGTCAACGTTAGCCAGAGGTTAACGACTGACGATTTTGCTCATAACAATGCAGCTCTTCGCAGTCAGAGGGATATGTACGTACTGCTGTGAATGAATTAACAGTACTGGACGAGTTGCTCTCTCTCTCTCTCTCTCTCTCTCTCTCTCTCTCTCTCTCTCTCTCTCTCTCTCTCTCTCTCTCTCTCTCTCCTACCAAAACAGAATCACATAAACTCTCAGGCTCATATGACTCCCTTTCAGTTGAATAAAATCGCTTGGTGTCAGCTGAATGCTAGATTTGTCCCTTTCATGAGAGGGTTAACACTACTCCAAAATAACAAAAACTCAAATAAATCCCATCATCATACAATATACAAAAAACAGTTACATAATACACTATGGATTCAGCATAAGCGTATCACATTACACCTACTAACTGTATCAGTGAATGGATAACAAATGGTATATATATGCGTGTTCATCCATGTATACGTTAAAAAAAAAGGCACAGAAAAAAAAAATACACGCATTCACAGTTACAAGCATCATTTGAGTCCTGACACATTTTTCTGAGTGTTAAATTAATCAACAATCCGAAAAAAAAAAAAGCCAAATAAATAATGCCGGCGTTGCTTTGTACATCCCGCATTTGTCAGCATTTGTAAACATCGACTTACCGTAGAGCAGCAATGGTGAATGTTGTGAAGAGTGAATGTTATGTTGATATAATGCTGTGAATGGTGAATGCTATAAGTATTTACTGTTGTGAATGATGAATGCTGTGATTATTAAATGTTGTGAATGGTGAATGCTATGAATATTTTATGTTGTGAATGATGAATGCTATGAATATTTAATATTGTGAATGATGAATGCTGTGAATATTTAATGTTGCGAATAGTGAATGCTATGAATATTTAATGTCGTGAATGATGAATGCTATTAATATTTAATATTGTGAATGATGAATGCTATGAATATCTAATGTTGTGAATGATGAATGCTATGAATATCTAATGTTGTGAATGATGAATGCTATGAATTTTTAATGTTGTGAATGGTGAATACTATGGATATCTAATGTTGTGAATGATGAATGCTATGATACTCTGATGTTGTGAGGGTTGTGAATGCTAAAATGATTGTTGACTATTTTGAATACAGTGAGTGGTGAATATTATGAATGTCTAATGTTGTAAATGCTAAATAAATATGAAAGTCGACTATAGTGCTAGATGAATATTTATTGTTGTGCATGTGAAATTTCAAGAGTGTGAATGATGAATGTTGTGAATACTGAATGTTCAATATTATGAATGATGAAGCTGGTGAATTTTGTGAATGTCGATTGTAAATGTTGCGACTTAATATCGAATAATGTGGAAGATGTCTTTTTTATGGAAAAAAAAAAAAAAAAGCTGAAAACCTGAAAAAAAAACTATCCCTTATAAAATGAAAAGAAACAGCAAAAGGAAAAGAAAAATCAACAAAAGAGAGCCGAAATGAAAATCTGCTTCTTTCGGAATTTAAGTGACGGATGACGATATTGTGATCAGTGAATAATTTGAATGATGAATATTGTGAATGCTGAATGTTGGAACAGTTGAACGTTGTGAATGTTATTGGTAGATGGTAAAGCTGGATGTTGTCGATTTTAAAGGTTTTGAATTGTGAGTGTTTGTGAAAGCCATGAAAATTTTGTTATGTAAGGCAGATGTTGTGAATGATGGATATTAATTTTATATGGTATGAATCTTGCTTATTTTGAGTTACAGATGTTTACTGTTATGATTGCTGAGAATTATCTGTAATGAATGATGAAAATATAGTTTTGAACGTCATATGTTGTGAATGTTGAATGTTTTGAATACTGTAAGTTTTGAGTATTGTGAATGTTGAAGGTCATGTTGTGAAAGTTGAATGTCATCAATGGTGTATATTGTGAATAATTTGCCTGCTAAATGTTGTGAATGCTGAACTATGTGAGCCGAATGTTATGAATATTGAACTGTGTGAATGTTGAATGTTATGAATTGAATGCCATGAATGTTGACTGTTGTAAATGTTAAATGTCGTGGATGCTGAGTGTTGAATGTTAAGAATATTTAATGTTGTGAATGTATATTGTTAACAATGATGAATGTGATAAAGGTTCAAATGTTGTGAATGCTGAATATTGTTGCAAGGTAATTAGTCGATGAACGTTTATTACTGAATGCTGAATTACTGTTACCGTTTGTTGAGCTAGTGAACGTTTATTGCTAAATATTTTATGCCAAACGTTGGAGGTTGCTGTGAACGTGTACGAGTATTAATGAATGTTGAACGGCTATTATTGAAAGAAGATTGTTCTTTGCGAATTCTAGAGGTGTAGTGATGAATTCTGAATGTTTATTACTGAATTCTGAATAGTTATTACATGATTATGAATGATCATTACTGAATAATGAATGCTTAATACTGAAAATTAAACTGCAGTGACTAAATCTTGAAGGTATATTACTGAATGCTGAATGTTTGTTGTTGAATGTTCAGCGGTATTACTGAATAATTTTCGTTTACTACTGAATGTTGAGTAGCTATTACTGAATGTGGAACGATTATTACTGAATGCTGAATGGTTATTATTGAATGCTAAACATTTATTACTGAAATAGTCTGAAGGAGTCTGGTTAATGCTAAATAATGAGCGCTTATCACTAATTCTGAGTGGTTAATAAGGAATGGTGAATACTTAATACTGAGTCCTGAATGATTGTTAATGAAATCTGAATGTTTATTGGTGATTGCTGAACGTTTGCTACTGAATCCTGAACGATTATTATTGAATGCTAAATGTTTATTACTGAGTCCTGAATTATTATTACTGAAAATTGAATGTTTATTCCAAATATTTAATGGTTAGGGAATGTTGAACATTTGATATTGAAATCTGAAGACTTAATACTGAACGTTGAAGGTTTATTACAGAATGTGTGCATCCATTACAGAGTGCCGAACATTAATACAGAATAGTGAATGTTTATTACTGAATGTTGAACACTTATTACCGAATGCTGAACGTTTATGAGTGAGTTTTGTTTTTATTGCTGAATGTTGAATGTTTACTACTGAATGTTACCTTTACTACTGAGTGTTGAATATTTATTACTGAATATTTACCATTAAAACTAACATTTATTCACCCCTGAATGTTCAGCATTCATCTCTGAATTTTGCACATCTCGTTTTTTACATCAACTCTTCATGGGTGAGGCGGTGAATGTTGTTGCAAATGTTGAACATCAAGTGAATGGTGAACGTTGCTAGTCGATAAACCAGAATAAATATCATTGGTAAGCTATGAATGGTAATTACTGCCTACTGAATGTTGCGTAGTGGAAGTAATGAACCACTGAACGTATCTGTATATTTCTTACTGTTATATTTTGTGTGATGTTTCTTCTATATTTTTATGGTGAACGTACATTTCTTAATGTTATATATTGACTGATGTACGTTGAATGTTATATGTTGAATGTTACATGCCGTATGTTCCCTATTAAAGACTATGTTTTTAAGTACGGTGTGTAAAATTTCATAAAGGGAATACAGTATGTTTAATGATGTAAACTGAATGTCTTATTATTATAACCTGAATGCAATATATTCAAAGTTATATACTAAACGATGTATGCTGAATGACATATATTTAAGGCTGTACGTTCAGTGATGTATAATAATGAATGTAATACAGTATGCTGAATGGTGGTAGATACCGAATATTATGTATTGATTGTTGTATGTTGAACGTTATATGCTGGATGTTGAATGTTGAAAGTGTTGTGATGAATGTTATAGATGTTGAATATTATATAGTGAATGTTGTGTGTGTGTGTGTGTGTGTGTGTGTGTGTGTGTGTGTGTGTGTGTGTGTGTGTGTGTGTGTGTGTGTAACAAAACCGGGTGATGTTTAATGTTGCACACGCTCATCACTGCAATCCGATTAACCTGGTCATGTTAATTTCCCACTGATTGTGTGAACCCCGCTCGCCTGTGTGTGTGTGTGTGTGTGTGTGTGTGTGTGTGTGTGT
>NC_136991.1:6747500-6900000 GCF_032717465.1 Coenobita brevimanus | reverse complement strand
GGAAGCCTTCCTGCTTTGCTATCCTTGTCATTGACTCAGAAAATAGTTATGTTAGTCACATCAAACCCTTTAACACACAGCGTTGGAAGGTACCAATAATTTTGTCGCTGTTTGCTTTCTCTTAACTCCTTTGTACTCTCTTTTCCCTGCACACATACTCAATACACTTCTCTTCCTCCTCCACCCTGCCTCTGCTCATTTGTCCACTTTCTTTCATTTTCTCACTCCCTCTTCTTTCTACTGTATCTCTCAGTCTTTCTCCACTATCCTTTCTTCTCCATTCTTTCTGTTTTCACGCTCCCTCCATACCAACCTCAGTTCTTCCCTTCGCCTCTGCTCTTCCCTCTCTGTTTTCCCTTTATCCTCTCTCTGTTTTCTCTTCTCTCCTCTCTACCCCCCTTAACTCTCTTTATTTCCGTTTTCCCTCTCTCCAGCACTTCACATCATTAATCTCTCACCTTACTCTGACCCTTCTCCCATCTCACTCTCCTCCTCCGTCTCTTTTACTCTCCTCTTTCCTCTTTTTCTGCCTCCTTCTTCCCTGTTTTTATCTTTATTCACACACACACACACACACACACACACACACACACACACACACACACACACACACACACACACACACACAAACACACATGCAGTGTATATATATATACATATATATATATATATATATATATATATATATATATATATATATATATATATATATATATTTTATGCGAAGAAGAAGGAACCAAAGGCCATGAGCCCGCAGTAACAGTTCCCTCAAAGAGAAAAACAAAATACAATAGAGAGCCAAATTCAAGATCCGATCATTTTGAGATGCCTGGACACACTGCGTTTGAAAGACTGGAGATCATAGGCAGCAGGAAATACAGACAGAGGGAGACAGTTCCAGAGTTGACCTGTTGCATAAATGAAAGACTGGGAGTAACGGTTAACTCTTGCATTACAGAGTTGGACAGAAAAGGGATGAGTGTTTGCTGCCTAACGGGTGCTACGCGCCCGTCGTAGAGGTGGAGGAATGCAAGCAGACAGTTCAGAGGAGCAGTGACCATTAAAGTAGCGATAGAAAAGAGATAAAGATGCAACAGTGCGGCGAAGAGACAGAGGTTGAAGGGAGTCAGTAAGAGGAGGAGAGTTAATGAGACGAAAAGCCTTTGACTCCACCCTATTGAGAAGAGCTGTATGTGGGGAGCCTCCCCACACATGAGAGTTGTACTCCACACAGGGGCGGATAAAACCCCTGTATAGAGTCAACAATTGTGCAGGGGTAAAGAAAGAGCGGAGTCGGCTTAGCACACCCAATCTCTTGGAAGCAGATTTTACAAGAGATGTAATATGATCTTTCCAAGATAAGTCCCGAGTAAATGAAACCCCAAGCATGTTCAAGGATGATGCAGGATTAAGCTGAATATTATTAAACATTCGTGGGTATACCTGTGGAAGATTTTGTTGGGTTGATAGGTGTAAGAACTGAGTCTTAGATGCATTAAAAACAACCATATTATTTTTACCCCAGTCAGAGATACGAGCCAAGTCAGACATTAGGTGTGCCATAGCCTCATCCCTTGTTTGTTGAAGTAACTGTTGAGATGGGCGTTGTGAGAACCGAATGGAAAGGTGAAGGGTGGAGTCATCAGCGTATGAGTGGATTGGGTTAGATGTACAGCTTAGAAGATCATTAATGAATAAAAGGAAGAGAGTTGGTGATAGGACAGAGCCCTGAGGAACACCACTGTTGATAGATCTAGGAGAAGAACGATGGCCGTCTACAACAGCGGCTATAGAACGACCAGAAAGGAAGCTAGCGATGAAGGCACAGATAGAAGGATAGAAACCGTAGGAGGGCAGTTTGGAAATTAAAGATTTATGCCAGACTCGATTGAAAGCCTTTGAGATGTCAAGTGCAATGGCAAAGCTTTCGCCAAAGTCCCGAAAGGAGGATGACCAGGAGTCTGAAAGGTAGGTGAGAAGATCGCCAGTGGAGCGTCCCTGACGGAACCCGTACTGACGATCGGAAAGAAGGTTGTGATAGGAAAGATGCCTTAAAATTTTTCTATTGAGAATTGACTCGAAAACTTTTGAAATACAGGAAGTTAAAGCAATTGGACGATAGTTGGAGGGTTGGGAGTGGTCACCCTTCTTTGGGACTGGCTGAATGAGAGCAAACTTCCAGCAAGCAGGAAAGGTACAAGTTGACAGACAAAGGCGAAAGAGTTTGCCTAGGCAGGGTGTAAGCACAGAAGCATAGTTCTTGAGAACAACAGGAGGGACCCCATCAGGCCTATATGCCTTGTTAGTACTGAGGCCAGTGATGGCATATATATATATATATATATATATATATATATATATATATATATATATATATATATATATATATGTGTGTGTGTGTGTGTGTGTGTGTATCCTTCTTTTCCTATTTCCCTCTCCTTAATCCCCTCCTACTCCTTCTTTCTTCCCCTATTTTTCTTCCTTAATTCCCTGTTTATCTCTCATTCCTTCTTTCTCTCTCCGTCTTTCCCTTTTTTTCTGCTTTTCTTCCACTCTGTCTTCTCATCACACTACTTCTAATGTCTTCCCCTTCTTCTTCCCTCTCTAACTCGTCATCTCTTTTTTTAATCTTACCCCTTTTTCAGTTTCTCTCATCTTCCTGACTCTCTCTCACCTTCTCTCTTTCTCCTTTTTCTACTTTAACTTCCCTAACTCTAACTCTCTTCTCCTCTTGTCTTTCTCCCTGTTTCTCTTTCCTTCACTGTGCAACTTTCATCTCACATTTCCTTCTGCCTTTCTTCCTCTATTTCCTTCTCACTCCTCATACCTCATTCTACCTCTTCTTTCCCTTCTCTATGCCCTGACTTTTCACTTCTCTACACCCACCCTCTAACCCTTGCCCTCTTTCATTCAATTTTTCTCTTCTTCACCAGTTACCTTTTTTTTCACCTCACACTCTTTTGTCCTCTTTTCTTATCTCACTCTACAGATTATCTCTCCCTGCTTCTTCCCTCTCATTCTCCCCTTTCTCCCACTCGAGCTAAATTTATTCCCCTCTCTCCTTCTCCTCTTCTTCCTTTCATTAATCCTTCTCATCTCTCCCTTCATCTTCACCCTCCTTCTTTCTCCACTTCTCCCTCTTTCTCTCCGTTTTCCTCGTCTCCTTTTATTCTCTCCTTCCTCCTCCAATCACGTCTTCTCATCTCGTCTTTCTCTCCTTTTCTCTCATACTCTCTCTACATCCCCTTCTTTCCCTCTACCCTTCTCTTCCTCCTTCTCTCTCTCTCTCTCTCTCTCTCTCTCTCTCTCTCTCTCTCTCTCTCTCTCTCTCTCTCTCTCTCTCTCTCTCTCTCTCTCTATTTCTTCCATTTCTCTTTTCATTCGTTTGGTCCCTCTCCCTCTCCCTCGCTTCACGCATACTGTGGAGAGAGAGAGAGAGAGAGAGAGAGAGAGAGTAGGGTGGCATCATTCATCTCACACCCACCAACTCCTTTGTTCTCTTTATACAAGCGAAGAAAATGAGAAGAAAAGGGGAAGAGAGAAATTAATGGAGAGAGAGAGAGAGAGAGAGAGAGAGAGTTTGTATTTCTTTGATGGACCACTTTTCAGAGAGTGTATGAAAACTCTGGCACAAAAATCCCTCGATTCTAAAAGACCCATCCTGAGAGTTTTTTCCTATATATGTTGACCATTTTTTTCAGTCATAAATGGGTGCGATATCAAATTTGAAACGACGGGTGGGTTGGAGATTTCAAAAATATCTATAGAGGTTTTTTTTTTAAATCAATATTTTGTTATTTTTTGGCACGTGTGGGACTTTTAAAATATAGCGTTTGTGGTCTACATTTAATTATATGGATAGTGTGGCCATGGCTTATATATATACCAAGAAAAAAAAGGATCGAATGTAAAAAAACCCTACTCTGCCATACCTATACTGAGCTACCGTAGTCCTCAGTATTTAAGGGTAGGGGACTGATATACGCCGCGGGTAGCGCTTTATATGGCAGAAAAGCCGACAGTCACCTTTAGGACTTAAAAACCTACGGTCACTTTCATGACTTAAAAAAGTACAGTCACCTCTAGGGCTTAAAACCTACAGTCATCTTTAGGTCTTAAAAACTCAGTCACTCTTAGGAATTAAAAACAGTCACCTCTACGAATTTAAGAAAATTTACCTTCTTCGAGGTGTAAGGACCCGAGTTTAGGTTGCACAGTCCAGTACAAATGAGGGTAGATGACCTGCCTATTTCCCATGATGGCATTACAGGATAGAAAACTATCCAGTCACCTCTTGGGAATCGAATCTATGCACTGCCAGCAGTCTGACTGAGGCGCTCTAACCATTACAGCAGCGGACATCAACAATGAACCACTTCACAATATTAAATAATGGAACAGTGAACAACACTTTTGAGAGCTGTAATGCAGTCTTTGGAACCCATTGAACTTTCCAAAATATTATGTAATAGTTTTATAATTATTCGAAAAAACAGCGGAACGATAACACTGTCCTCAGATTTACATGGATTGTCTTATCGACTTCATGATTCAAACTGTTAAGGAACGCTGTATATTTACCATTTATATGTCTTCTGTGGGATTAAATATCAAAGTATTTATGCAATATATGGTAAAATACAAGTATAAGAAATTCTCAAAGCCGCCAGAGAGAGAGAGAGAGAGAGAGACTAAGCCCGGAATCTCATATCCGGAACTTTGTGCTGAGTCTAGTTCTCTCTCTCTCTCTCTCTCTCTCTCTCTCTCTCTCTCTCTCTCTCTCTCTTTAAGGACCTCCAGTAGCGAAGGTGATAAGGAAGACTATGCGACCCCTCAAGATCGAGAAATATAACTTGACCTGTAGAAATTTGTGAGGTGATTCCACTGTTTTAACTTTAGTGATTTAGGAGTGTTGACCCTGTAGCATGAGCAACACCCATGATTTTTATTTTTTTTCACATACGTAGGCTTATATTCCATCTTACCAGTTATCTTATTCATTTCTCATTACACATAACACTATCCATCCTTATTTGACAGACTATGTGATCCGCCTCTATATCCGCTGCCTCTCTTTCCCAGTTCAGTAGTTTTGAAAAATAGTGTTAAATATCAAATGTTAATTAGCCAGTTAAAGCAAAAAAATCAGCTGTCAAATGCTCATTCCTTTGTCAGTTGATATGGTTAGCACTTTAAAAATATTCCTGGAACCGACACTATTGAATGAATAAAATAAAGTATCATTTTACTTGTGTCCTCAAAAAAAAATAAAATAACACACACACACACACACACACACACACACACACACACACACACACACACACACACACAAATATCGGTTAGGTAATTCTCCGATACAGTTCATTTTTCCTTCGCTCATTTACCCCGTCGGTCCGGTAACGCAATTATTTCTTTGTTTTTGATGTTTCTAGACGATAACACTTTACTCACTCTGAGATACAGTTTTCGAGTCAGAGGAATTAGATTTATTACATATATTAGAACATTCATTACGAGAAGTCTTTCTTGTAAATTGCATAAAATCATTTGGAGATATTATACATTAACTACCTGTAGTTTATAAATTATGTGAAAAAAAAAAGTTGGTTATAAGAGAGATAATCCTCAAAATCTGGAACCCCGAACCAACTTTTGAAAAAACAGTGATAAAAATTAAGTTCTAGGGTTCATAACTGTCAGGTTATGACTGGAGAATACACCAGCTAAGACCAAAAAATGCACAGGCTAGGACAGAAGAATGCACAGGTTAAGATTCAAGAACGCACAGGTTAGAATCAATGAAAGCACAGGTTAGGACCAATGAATACACAGGTTAAAACCAAAGCATGGACAGGTTAGAACCAAAGAATGCACAGGTTAGGACCAAAGAATGAACAGGTTAGGATCAAAGAATGCATAGGTTAGGTGTGAAGACTACCCAGATTAGGATCAAATAATGCACAGGTAAGGACCGAAGAATGCACAGGCTAGGTGCCCAGAATGCTCAGGTTAGGACCAGAAAATGACCAAGTTAGGACCGAAAAATGCCCAGGGTAGGACGTAAAAATCCCAAAGTTCGAATCACACTATGCCGAGTTTAGAGTCGGAGAATGCTGATATTATGAATACAGAATGTCAAGGTTAGGACCAAACGATGTGGCTTTCTTGGTTAGTTAGATACCGTTAGGCTGGGTTTGTGCAATGCCCATGAATGACCGGCAGTAATTCGAAGGTTACGAACAATATTTGTTCAGGTTAGAAGGGATGAATGCTCAGAATAGGATCAAGAATACCGAGATTAGGACAGAAAAATGCCCAGGTTAGGTCCGAGGAGTATACTGACCAAAGAATACAGATTATGAACGAAGGATGCACAGGTAAGGACCAAAGCATGTACACAGTCAAACACTCAGTAATGGGCAGGTTAAGACCAGTAAGGCACAGGTTAGGACCAAATAAGGCACAGGTTAGGATCCAATAACACACAGGTTAGGACCCAAAATGCACACACTAGAATCCAAGAATGCACACATTAGAACCCAAGAATGAACAAGTTAGAACCCAAGAATGCAAACATTAGAACCCAAGAATGCACAGATTACAACCCAAGAATGCACATATTAGAACCTGAAAATGCACAGATTCATGCCTGGGAATGCGCGCTTGCGCAGGTTAGAGTCTAAGAATGCACAGCGTACGAAGTGGGTTTTTCGGATTGGTTAGGTTCGAAAATTATTAAAATCTGAACTATGTTTTGATATACTGCGTAACATTAGACAGTTTTGATATATAACATTGGACAGATTTTTAATATTAGATATTTCTTTAAATTTATAAATAAATTCTTACACTACGCCACCGTGTTTTTTCCCCATATTTTCCTTAATCTTCAAAATTCCCTTTCCCCTTCTACTTTCTTACTTCCCTGGGCTATGAAGATTGTTTTGGAAGAAAAGTAGTGATCTACGATAGAAAGAAATGTCAGATATATTCACATCATATTAAAACATGTTAGGAAAAAATATTGAAGCTATATCGAATGAGATTCTAGAAGTAAATTTTACCTCCCCACAGAAAAAAAGAACACACACACAATAATAAATAAACAAAAGATGTACAGCCTACCATCAAACAATCCAAAATCCTCCACCTCTTTTTCTTTCCTTCCTTTTTCACATTTATTCAATTTTCGTACGGTCATTATCCATTCATAACTTCCCGGCCGACAGAAATTAATGGATGTCCGGATTGTCAGCGTTCGTGTAAGATGAATCCGGAGTAAGATGAATCCGGATGCATTAATCAGAGGCGGGAAAGGAAGGGGGGGGGAGCTCCCATTGGTCGATGGGGAGACAAGGCCCCGCCTCCCACGCTGCGAGAGGAAGGCTGTGATTGGTGCATGGGAGAGTGAATAAGGGTGACAGAAAATAGAAGGGTATGGTGAACTGACTGGTGAATTAAATGAATTGGTGGGTGAGTGAGAGAAACGGGCAAAAATAAAAGAAAAATGTACATGAATTTATGAGTGAGTAATTTAATGGGGGGAGGGGTGCAAAAACAATAAGAAATGATGAAGCTGAGTAAGTGAACAGGGGTAAAAAACATGTGGTAGATGGTAAACCGGGTGAGTGAGTGAACAAGGGTTAAAAATAAAAAAGTAGTCGATAATAAATAATTATGAGTGAGTAAATGGGGGGAAGGGGGCAAAAATGGCGGTAGGTGGTGAATTGCTGGGTAAGTGAATAGGGAGGTGGGGGCAAATTGCAATAGTAGATAGTGAATTCCTTGGTAAGTGAATTTATATAGCAAGAAAATAATAGTAGACGGTGAATAGTTGGGTGAATGAATATAAAAAAAAAAAAATGTAGTAGATGAATTGATTGTTCATCGAGTGGTAGAGGTGGTAACAGTGGTAGTAGTCGTAACTCCAGGCTCATCTGAACGTAAACACAGTGGACTGCAGGCTGAAGTTTCCCTCTTCGTGCAGCTCACCATCCTCCTCTTGGGGGATAGGGAGGGAGCCGAGGGACTTTTGCACAACCAGGCGGCAGAACAACTCGGTTATATCGGCGCCACCACATGAAGGCGTCTTCTCCAGCAGTGTAAACAAAAAATTAGTACTGTAGTTGGCGGATTTATGAATAAGGAAATTATATAGACATGTGTGAAGCTAACATTAAAACAACCAAGTCACTGGCAATGAAGGCAAATTAACATTGGTGTATGATGGAGGGATGGAAATGTATAATAATTTGAAATGAAGGATCTGGAGTGAATGACCAAATCTGCATGTCCGCTAATCAATGACGTCGAACACGGCCACGGAAATGCCTGAAAAGCGTTACTGGTGGGAGTCATGGGTCGTATTCAAGATGACTTCAGAGATCTCGTAACACCTTCTCAGTTATTTACTCTGCACATCGCATAAGAAAAAGTGTTACCTGTCTAGTGGCGAAAAATAAATCGCTTAGGAAGAAGTGTTACGAAGTCTCCCACGTCAATGAGAATACGGGCATGTGTTGATATAATAAACAAAAACACACAAAAATCAATGTTAAGATGCGATATGCAAAAATAAATCGCTAAGGAGGAGATGCAACGAAGCCCCCCACGCCACCTAGGATATGGGCCCAAGCCTCACGGGACGCGGCGTCGGACAAGAAACAGACAAAATAGGAAAAAAAATTAAACCTCTTCGGTATGACTGTCGTTTTTTGGTGCATTCATGTTACCTTTAGACGATTTTATTCGACGTAGAAAATAAGGCCTCGCATGGAAAGGGGTAATAAAGATTATATTTTTACCATTCAGCCTTGAAACTCGCTCCTAAACTGAATAAAATCGTCTGGAAGCAACAAGGAGATTTTGGAGGCTGTAAGGAGATTTTGGAGGCAGCAAGGAGATTTTGGAGGCTGCAAGGTGATATTGGAGGCTGCAAGGTGATATTGGAGGCTGCAAGGTGATTTTGGAGGCAGCAAGGAGATTTTGGAGGCTGCAAAGAGATTTTGGAGGCAGCAATGAGATTTTGGAGGCTGCAAAGAGATTTCAGAGGATGCAAAGAGATTCTGGGGGCTGCAAGGAGATTTTGGAGGCTGCAAGGAGATTTTCAAGGCTCCAAGGAGATTTTGGAGGCTGCAAGGTGATTTTGGAGGCTGCAAGGAGATATTGGAGGCTACAAGGAAATTCTGGAGACTGAAAGTAGATTTTGGAGACTGCAAGTTGATTTTGGAGGCAGCAAGGAGATTTTAGAGGCTGCAGGTTGATTTTGGAGGCAGCAAGGAAATTCTGGAAGCAGCAAGGAGATTCTGGAGGCTGGAGGTTGATTTTGGAGGCAACAAGGAGATTTTGGAGGCAGCAAAGAGAAACTAAGAAAGCCCTTGTCAAAGTGAAGGGTTAAAAATCCATGCCTCAGTGAACTCTAAATTTTGACCCACCCATTTTACCTTAACTTGTTTCAAATTTTCATCCTTTCCCAGTTTATTTCATATCACTCAGAGACAAAAGAGGGCAATGCTAAGGTTCTACTTCCTCTCTGTACCTCTTCTTTATGACTAGCTTCATATTCCAGTGTTAATCAATTACTACCACTCAGCATTCAAGATAAAAAGATGACAATTTTAAGCCAAGAATTGGTAAAAGGAATATAACGACAGACGATTTTATTCAAGTGAAGGAAACTCCCATCCTTAATTCTTCGATTCCAATAAAGTATTTTACTTTTTATTGTTCTTGTTTCTGGACGATTTCAATTACTTTTGGATAGACTTTTCAAAATGGATTGTATATATAGCCTTCATTAACTTCTCTCGTAAGTGGCTCTTAATTAAATGTACTTTTTTTAATAGCAAAAATAAAGTAAATAATATGCGTCATCGAACTAAAGGTCTTAATATCGTCTTCAAAACATATCTCTCTAAATTTGAATAAAATCATGTGGAGGTAGCAGGAGCAAATTCTGAAATGATGTCTTCGTACTGATATATGGGAAATGCTGAACTCTTCATACGAGAAATTAGTCGTAAAGAGAATAAAATCGTCTGAAGGTCGCAATAGTAAATATAAAAAAAGAATAGATATATAAAATTAAATGGAGACTGCGTAGCTCCAGAACCGAATAAAACGGTCTAGAGGCGGCAAGAATAAAAACTAAGAAGGAGAGAGAGAGAGAGAGAGAGAGAGAGAGACCGTAATACTAGACAGCCACGCGTTTTATGATTCAGACAGCTCCTCTCCCCAGTCAAGCAGATGTCCCTCAATTCCTTCCCTACCCACCGAAAGGAGGATGGTAGACTGCAGCATGACAACTTCAGCCTGCAGTCCACCGGGTTGCAGCTGCTGCTCCTACTACTACTACTGCTTCCACTGTCAATATCATAACTACTGTCAATATCACAACTACCACTACTCCTGCTGTCACCAAAAAAATTAATAAATAAAACTATCACCATCACACCATCGTTTCTATCACCACTACCAGCGATATCACCATTAACACAATTATCACCACGACAGTATCACCCCTACGTCACCTATCAGCAACTACCACCACAGAACTTAAACCACCATTAGAACTTGCACCACTGTCACAACTACTGTAGCTACTACCACAGCTACCACAAATATGACCATCACGACTACTATTATTACCACCATTCCCACTACTTCGACTATCACAGCTATCACAACTACAGCCACTATCGCCAGTACCACCACCACCAACACCAGTACCACAACCACTACCACCACCACAGCTACCGTAGCTACCAAAACTACTAATGCTACCACAACTACCTCAAGTATCACGACCATTACAACTGCCAGCACTACCACAGTTACCACCAACACCACCATCATCACCACTACCACCACACCTACCACCACTACCACAACTACCAACGCTACCAGCACCACAACAGCTACCGTCACTACAACCAACATAACCAACACCACTACTATCACACCTACCACCACTACCACAAGTACCACAACGACCAGCACCACCACAACTACCGGCACATCCAGTAGCAACGCAATTAACACAATTAGCCCTAAAGTTCTGCAGATAAAAGCTAAACTAAATCCCTGGTACTTGTTTCTCATTCACACAAACACACACGGACACACGGATACATACACATACACGGACGCACACACATGGACACGCACACATACAAGGACACACGGATACATACACATACACATACTGTACAAGGACACACACGGGCGCACACTTACGAGGACACACGGATACATACAGTACACATACATGGACGCGCACATACAAGGACACGCGGATACATACACATACACGGACGCACACATACAAGGACACGCGGATACATACACATACACGGACGCACAAGCATGGACACGCACACGTTCAAGGACACACGGAGACATGCACATACACGGACGAACACATGCAAGGATACACGGATACGTGCACGGACGCACACACATGGACACGCATACATACAAGGACACACGGAATCACGGATGCGTACACATACAGGGACAAGAACACATACAAGGCACATACAAGGACACACAGATAAACATACACGGACGCACACACACACATGGGCACGCACGCTTACATGGTTACATGTGGACACAACCATTCCTATGCTGACACCTATACATGGACAGACATATACACATACACGGATGTACATGTACACACAAAATCGCGTACACACACAGCAAGAACTCAAAAACGTATGCCTACACAGACAAACATTTACTGTATATACACACATGATACGACATACGAACTGAAACAATACACACGTACTAACTCACAAGAACGCACATATTGTATTAATACATACCTGACGTGCACACAAAAGCACACGACAAGAAATACACATACACATTCATGCAGATCGGCAACACACACACACACACACACACACACACACACACACACACACACACACACACACACACACACACACACACACACACACACACACACGGACAGGCGTCAATCAAGTTCTTTATCCAATGGCAAGAGCAAACATTAATTTTCGTTCAACTGGTGTGAGAGTGAGGGCGAGTGAAAGTGAGTTTTGGAGGGAGAGCGAGAGAGAGAGAGAGAGAGAGAGAGAGAGAATATGTGGTTGTTTGTGTGTGTGTCTGTGTCTGTGTGTCTGTTTGTGTGTGTGTGTGTGTGTGTGTGTGTGTCTGTTTGTGTGTGTGTGTGTGTGTCTGTCTGTCTGTCTGTCTGTCTGTTTGTGTGTGTGTGTGTGTGTGTGTGTGTGTGTGTGTGTGTGTGTGAGAGAGAGAGAGAGAGAGAGAGACAGACAGACAGACAGACAGACAGATAGACAGAGAATGTGTGGATGGTTCTGTGTGTGTGTGTGTGTGTGTGTGTGTGTGTGTGTGTGTGTGTGTGTGTGTGTGTGTGTGTGTGTGTGTGTGTGTGTGTGTGTGTGTTTGTAAGAGAGAGAGACAGAGACAGAGACAGAGACAGACAGACAGACAGACAGAGACAGACAGACAGACAGAGAGGGGGGGGGGTGAGGATGAGGGTGAGGGAGGGCGAGTGAGAGGGACAGCGTGAAACAGACTCAGGGTGAGGGAATGTGTGCATGTTGCAGAAGATGAATGTGCTAGACAATGAAAGTGTAAGTGATGGAATGCAGCGTGTGTGTGTGTGTGTGTGTGTGTGTGTGTGTGTGTGTGTGTGTGTGTGTGTGTGTGTGTGTGTGTGTGTGTGTGTGTGTGTGCGTGCGTGCGTGTGTGTGTGTGTGTGTGTGTGTGTGTGTGTGTGTGTGTGTGTGTGTGTGTGTGTGTGTGTGTGTGTGTGTGTGTGTGTGTGTGTGTGTGTGTGCGTGCGTGCGTGCGTGCGTGCGTGCGTGCGTGCGTGTGTGTGTGTGTGTGTGTGTGTGTGTGTGTGTGTGTGTGTGTGTGTGTGTGTGTGTGTGTGTGTTTTAAAAGAAGTATGAATCAGAAGAGGGAAGGATAAAGGATACAGCAAGGAATACAGCAAGGAAATATTCTCTCTCTCTCTCTCTCTCTCTCTCTCTCTCTCTCTCTCTCTCTCTCTCTCTCTCTCTCACTCTCCAACATCCTCTTCTCTATCCTTCATCACCTGTCCCTCTTCCTTCCCCCCTCACCCCATCCCCCAGTAGCCAGGATCGGGAGGTGGAAATGCTAGAATGTTAAAACTATTGACTTTTGTAATATTCAGGGCGTCAGTCATCTCCTATCGTGCTGTCACAGAGGCAGATTCAAAACTTTATCCCAATGTGTAAAAATGATGGCCAGGAAAATCAAACTGCCATGGTCTCCCCTTCCAAGTGTCAAGTTTTCTCTATATAGCATTCGAGTGCACCTGAAATATGTACTTTTGGAATCCTGCTGAAAATATAGGAAAAGGTTTTAATATACAGTATGATTAACTTACTCGACCTCGCTTAACTTACTGTATTTCTTTCATCATAACGTCACCAAAATTTTCGTTCTTTTGTAGCTTATATCAAGTGGCTCAGTTGTAGAAGACTATCCTCAACATCATCTTCAAAGTAAAGCTTCGTGCCTAGGGTAACAAGTCGCCAAGTTCTAGTGCTAAATTATAACTGCAGTCAGCATTCAAAATAAAGAGACGGTAATTTTCGGCCAAGTTAGAGTAAATAAGGTATAAGAGCTATAGAAATATAAATAATCCACTTGGGCTGTCATTATGCTATAAAATTGCGGTCATTTCTTTCTCCTATACAAAATTCTTGAGTAACTGACTGGTAAACATTACAGTTCCATCAGAAATGGGCACATTCTCATGAAATGAAACTCATTTAACTAAATCTGCAGTGTTCAAATAAAAGAAGCCTGTACTTGAGCTCCACTGGACGCTGTTATTCTAATGCAATTATTTTAAAAGTATTTGAAAATAGCAGTTGAATATATTATACCTCACTTTCAGTATGCCTTTGAAATACAGTCACGATGTATCATTGACACTGACACTCAGGCTTCTAGGACTCATCATGTTACACAAACTATTTTGGTGTTAGGTCAGATATAATGCTAGAGCTGACGAAATAACGAGAGGGTTCAGGGGACAATAACTAGGCTCCTGTAGTGACCCTCAGCTCTATAAAATCTTCTCGTGTTAACCTGAAGTATTCGAGCTGACGCGACCATGAAAGGATCAGCGATGAAAGTATTACCAATCTCATGTTCAGACACTCACTCTCACCTATACTAAATCTTCTGGTGTTACCCCAAACAAAACGTTGGAGTTGACGCGACAATGAAAGTCTTAATAACACGCCAACTACACCAGTTCCCCCTCAATGTCGTCTTGCCATCCCTTCTCCCCATCACCATAATTACCACTACTCTTCCCTGGGCCATATGTAGGGTGGTTCATGTAAAACTCTCCACATCTATCCACCGGGTGATTTCTCGTGTTGTAGGAACGGCTCTGTCAATACTGTCATTATCTACCCTACATCATTTATTTATTTCCTACTCCAAATGCCACATTCACGCCCACATTAACCGACTGAGCCGTCCTAACAACACGTGAAATACTGCCACGTGAGTTTCTCGTGGAGTACTATTTACTGGCCACCCTGTATATCAGATCTATACCACAATGAAATAACTCTGTCGCTGCCATGGAAACTTTTAGATATGACCTTTCGGCTAAATCCATGTCAATTAATTCAGTACGATGACGCCCTGTGCTTTTCCTTTTACTTTGGCTACTACTTCGAACTGGTGAGTTTAGATGTATTGTTCGGCAAACTGTATAGTACGAAATGTCTTTCCTACTCTGAATAAAATCGTTGGGAGTCAGCAAGAATGAGAACAGAAAATACATCCTGAAGAAGTCGAGCAGCAACCATCCATCTCTAATCCAGTCACCATCACTACAGCTACACCAACGGCCTCAATTACCTTTGCCACATCCACCACCTCAACTACCCCCGCCACATCCACCACCTCAACTACCCCCACCACATCCACCACCTCAACTACCATCACCAAATCTACAATCTCAACTACCACCACCAAATCTACGGCCTCAATTACCACCACCACATTCACCACCTCAGCTACCGCCACCAAATCCACCACCTCAACTACCACCACCACATCCACCATCTCAACTACTACCACCACATCAACGAGCTCAACTACTACCACCACATCAACGAGCTCAACTACAACCACCACATCAACGACCCCAACTACTGCGATCACATCCACCTCCTCAGCTACCAACACCACATCCACGACCTCAACTACCACCACCACATCCACCACCTCATCTACAACCTCAACTATCACCACCACATCCACCACCACACCTACCACCACCACCACAATTTTCACAACTAGCCTCATCTCACTGTCAGTCACCACAACAACCACCATCTCTGTCTAAGCTGTTACTACCAAAACCACTGTCACAAAAACATAAGAAGTAGGCCAGTTGGCCTGTGATAGACAGCTCCAACAAGAGTGGCCAAACTACTAGAGTAAGACAAGGATAGCAAAGAGGAAGTCATGGCCACTACCACCATCATTATTACTGGCACAGACACTTTCACCACAACTTCCACCATCTCACCTATCACCACAAGTACCACCATCTCCACAACAACCATCAAAATTTTTACAGCTATCACCACTTCTACCCTTATTATAAAAGCCACACCTTCACCACAACTACCACCATCACAGCTACCGTCACCATAACTACCATCATTGCAACTGTTACCACCTCATAGTTTAGGCATTAATATGTTATGGTACAATATGTAATAGTTATAGGCAATAATATAGGCACTGATACGTTATAGTACAATGGGTAAAGGTTTGCACAATGCCATACCCTGTGTACAGGGAAAGTCGCACGCATATGCGAGCCAAGAATATCAAAACGATCTCCTTTTAGCTCAGACAATACAAGAATATCATGATACAGCAGTATAACCAACTTGAGCCAGTTATCTGACGTCACGGAAACTACCCGTGGATAGATACAACACACAAACACACACACACACACACACACACACACACACACACACACACACACACACACACACATATGCACTCCGGTTGATATCTATAGGCTGGGAAATCGAAGAGGTAGTCAGAGAAGCAGAGAAGGAGAGAGGAGAGCTTAGCCAGGAGAACAGAGCAGGAAAGCAGTAGCCAGCATTGGGTCTCGTCACTGTGTCGCAATAAAACCCACTTAACTCCAGACTGTCTATACGTCACCTCTGCTTACGAGACAGGAGGGAAAGCTAGAAGGGAAAGTGAGACTGAGCACGACCTACGAAGAGCCATCCAACGCCTCACGATTTTATTAATAACTACTCACGTTAATCTCCACTTCCTGAACAACGATTATCTACAAGGGCAGTACTATCAACACTAATTAACACCTCGGCTACGTCTATCAACATTGGTGGCAGTCGGTAAAAGAAGCGGTAATAAACAGCAGTAAACAACAGTGGTAAACAAGTGGTAAACAACAGCGGTAAACAACAACGGTAAACAACAGCGGTAAACAACAACGGTAAACAACAGCGGTAGACAACAGTGGTAGAGAAAAGAAGACAAGTGCTAAACAAGATTACAAGAAACGGTTACACGTCTCAACAGTCTCCAAGCAACAATCTTCAGTCAACTATAACTTCAAGTAATTGCGACGCAACTTTGCGATTTACGAGTCTACAATAAACAACGATCTACTACAAGTTAATCAACAAAGCAACTCCACTCCACGATCAACTGCAAGTAACAAGTAGCAAGCAACCAGTAACAAGCAGCAAGTAACAAAGAAATAAAACAGCTCTGCAAGACATCTCTGTGACCACCTACTACAACAATATCTACTATCTCCTACAAGCCTTCAAGTTAATCACAACAAGAAAGAAGCAAGAATAAGGTATGGAGGAAAAAGAGTAAGAAATTACAGTAAGCGAGGCAAGACTGTGAGGAGCAAGGCCAGAGGAAAGAGTGTGGGATCAATGCGCGTTTTGACAGGCCAAGCTTAATTCATCGCAACACTAGCTGATCTTCGACTTCCACTCCTCACCTGCACTCCAAACCAGCACTCCACACTTGCATTCCGCACTGCATTCCACAACTACCAGGGGAAAGCAGCGACTTCCAGCAGTGTCATCATTTGCTAGGAACAGCATAACACGTCATTCAACCCTTGCCTGACACCACTATCACCACCACATTCACCATTCCCACCACAGTTAATATCAGTGAGTTAAACATTTACTCTTTATAAGGCTGTATCAGTTTAATAGCACGATACCATTTATATACAGACTTAAGTATATATACCTAACTTAATATACTAAATATAGTTCATTTACCAATAGTAAAGTAATATCACTATCTTGCACTAACAGTAACTAACAATTATATATATCATTCATATTTCCTTATCATATATCGTTCATACCTCAGTATTCCCTCTACACAGTGGCAGGCAGTATATATACCCTTACTTATGAAAATCTAGTAACACCAGAGATTTTAAATAACAGCGTACACAGATCAGGACACACATATCCTTCATATTGCTCTTGCAATGAAAATCCAGAGAAAAAAATGGCCAACACAGATGAAGCTAGCAATAATGTATTACCTTCTGCACGTAATCTCTGCACTAATTCGGTATCAGTGTTTATGAGGACAAAAAGCTCACAAAATTTTCAGGTACTGACAAAGATAGAATCGATAACTAGACAGTGCTAACACCATCATTGTCAACCTTACCTAATAAAGACCACTGTGCTATACTCAACCACACACATAAGTACTTCCAACCAATACCTAAGATGAATTTTGAAATGTGTACACATATTAAATTGACTTCACCTAAGTTGGAAACCATGCAATTGATCAATCAAACAGTGTAGCCTTGGGAGGAATAGTGTATCAAGAGATGAGTGGTACAAACGAAACCGAGTAAATATTGTACGGTACATATTGTAAGTATTGTGTATATATATTATATATAAAATAACAAAATATGGGATTACATAATCATATAATTTTGATTTTAAACTGTGCAACGTAAGTAAACCAATTATACATGTATCCATTTTATATTATGATATTCCTGTCTCATATAAACGGATAGCAAGTACATCACATATGGCAGATTCATAATACGATTGAATACTGTTGGCTTGCAATTGTATTGCTATTACATTAAAATTCTTTCACTACAATATTACTACAATTATGATATAGTTATATTGCAACAATGACTACAATTGTGTTAAAATTATATTGCTACAATGACTACAGTTATGTTACAGTTATAATACTGGAATGACTGGAATTGTTATAATCATATTACTACAATGTAACTACAGTTATAATACAGTTATATCACTACAGTGTTTTTACAAATGTTATTACAATATTACTAGTATTATGATACTTTTTTACACTATTATAACATGCATTTAACTTAATTATCTGACAAACTGATAGGTGTTAGATACGACAGTTGGCGTGACCGAGCGTTATATAAGTACTAATATGTTATGGTACAATATGTGATACTTATAGGCATTAATATATAGGCACTGATATATCATAGAACAATCGGTAAAGGCTTGCACGAGAAGTAATGTCTGGTGTACAGGGAAAGTCGCACGCATACTCGAACCAAGAATATCAAAACTGTCTCCTTTTAGCTCAGACAATACAAGAATATCAGGATACGGAAGTATAACCAACTTGAGCCACTTATCTGACGTCATGGAAACTACCCGTGGAAAGATACCACACACACACACACACACACACACACACACACACACACACACACACACACAGATACACATATATATGTGCACTCTGGTCGGTATACATAGGCAAGGCTGGGAAATCGGACAGGTAGTCAAAGAAGCAGAGAAGGAGAGAGGAGAGCTTAGCCAGAACAGAGTAAGAAGGCAGCAGCTAGCAGTGGGTCTCATCACTGTCACTGTGTGTCAGTAATTATCCACTTAACCCCAAATTGTCTTTACGTCATCTCCACTTACGAGACAAGAGGGAAAATTAGAGGGAAAGTGAGAAAGAGCACGACCCACAAAGAGCCATCCAACGCCTCACGATTTTATCAATAACTGCCCACGTTAATCTCCCAGGGTTGCCAGATTCTTGTGGCCAAAAGTAGCACAACCAGACCTCAAAAGTAGCGGATCGCAACAAAAAGTAGCCCAATAAAAATACATAATATAGTGTATGAATGCTCCTTTATAATAATTTAGAAATACAATTTAATAATACTTCAACTTACCACTAATGTGTTGTTCCTCTTGTCCTCGGTGTATTCTTACTGATTATAGTAAAATAACAGATCTTTCTGGATCCATCTTGTATGAACTAAAACAATTACCGTTGTCTTTCTTTAAATTAATGGACTCCTTTTGTACTATTTGAACTATATATATATATATATATATATATATATATATATATATATATATATATATATATATATATATATATATATATATATATATATATCACTGTATTTACATATTTATGTTGTCCAATAGGTTTTCCTCATCTTTATCCAAGTCATCACATCCGTAGATTGAAGAGTCATAGTTTAGCATGGACTTTGTAGGTTCAAATGATGAGCAGCAGGTTCCATTTCGTTCAAGGCTTGTTTTTATTCTTAAAATTGAAGTTAAGAGCTCTAACCCCATTCTGTTCCTCAACTTAGTTTTAACTGATGTGTCTCGGGAAAATGTACGTTCAACCAAGGTATTATTTATTGGAATGCTGTATGCCTTTAGTGCAAATTCTGCAATATCTTTTATTACTAGTTCTCCAACATTTTTCACTGTGATTGCTTTTGTACAAAATGATGATCCACTTGCTGGTATATAAGGTCTGATGCCACTAGCTCTCAGTTTCACTTATCTTAGACTGATATGCTAGGTCAAGTGGCAGCTTTGAGAATGGAAGCCGTGCGTGACTTTAACAGTTGGTGACAGGTTCTTTACTTTCTTTAAAGATTCAACATTTTCTGACATGTGAGCAAGTAATTCCTTACATGCTCTAATAAGGACTTTGTGGCATCTAGACTTAACAGTCAGTAAGTCTCCTTCGGAAATTATATTATCCTTTCTCTTGTTGGCAGAAAAAAACAAATAATTCATGCCAAAGTCAACTCTTTCAAAAGGAAGAAAAATTGAAGTGAAACCCATCTCCACTTCAGGCTGCACACTGTCAGGATATAGGACTCGTCTGAGTACTGATAAAAGTAAAACTTTCCAGCTCAAAAATAAGACTACCGTGATCTGCTTCTTCCTTTTGAAAAAGGAAATTCACTTTTTCAAAATCATTCAAGATTAGTCTAAAAAATGTTAAATAATAAAATACATGCTATAGTAGGAAAGTAGCCCAATCACCCAATAAAGAGCCCAAATGTAATTTGAAGTAGCGCAAAAAATAGCAAGTAGCGGATTTCAAATTTTGGTAGCGCACCCCCCAAAAAAGTAGCCCAATCCTCTACTTCTCGCCCAATCTGAATTGGATGATAACAGTCTTTTATTAACTTTAAATGATAACACATATTCCAATGACAGCATTATTTCCCTTGACATTCTAAATGCACTAACCTTTAATCCTTTTAGTTTTGATGAGGATCAATATAATGCGATCACCAACCCTGATAATTTTTTATCGAACTGTCACCATTATAATTCACCAATATGTAATTATGTTTTTCCAGACTCGCAGAACAGTCTATTCCGTACAATGCCCGTTTAACAGCTTCTCTATATTCTGCCATAACATTGATAGTGTTCCACTGCATTTTGATGAATTCATTGATCAATGTATTCTTCCACTGCATCATAATTTCGATATTATTGGATTGTGTGAAACAAAATTAACTGCTGATATACAGCAGCTGTACACTATTCCTGACTACACAATGTACAGTAATGCTTTCACTCGTAACACGGGGGGGGGGGAAAAAATTGCTCTGTATGTAAAGGACGACTTTACCAGTTTTGAGCAACCTGATCTGAGATTCCAGGAGGATTATATAGAAACTATATTTATCGAAGTTAATGATGTTAATGGATGTAATATAATAGTTGGTATTGTTTATAGAAGACCCCATACAAATATGGAGAAATTCTATGAATCTTTTAATACCATATTATCAAACATAGACCGTGAGGGAAAGAGGTGCTATGTTGGTGGGGATTTTAATTTAGATCCACTTAAATCAGACTCAAATAAACCCGTAAGCGATTTAATAGCATTATGTTATTCTAAATTATTTTTAAATGCAATTATTAAGCCAACAAGAGTGACTGCTACTACTGCCACAATTATTGATCACATTTGGTCAAATATTTATACTGATAACATTAGTAATGAAGTTGTTTATGTAAAAATTTCTGACCATTTTCCTGTTTTTTCCATTTTTAAGAACAACAGGGATAATAAGGCCGATGCTTATACTAAGATTAGATATAGGAACTTCAGCAGGAATAATAGGCAAAATTTTAAGTCTAATATGGAGGATGTACAGTGGGAGCTTGTACATTCGTCTACTGACCCAAATATCATATATGATAATTTTCAATTAATTTTTCAGGCACTATTTAACAAATATTTTCCAGTTTGTGAGAAGAATGTAAAGAATAACCAGTCTTCAAAACCATACATAACTCCTGAACTGTGAGCCATAATCCAAGAAAAAACAGGCTCCAGCGAAAATTCGCTAAGAAACCTATAACTTATGGAGAGGCTTATCGGAGGTTGCGTAATGAGGTTACGTTGAGAGTAAAGCATGCTAGGGCTACTTACTTCCTCAAAAAACTTGAAGATAACTCAGGTGACTCTAAGGAGACATGGAAAATCACCAACAATATCCTCGGGAAAGAAGGAAATACAGGCCTGAACAATATTTTTACAGTGGAAAACGAAACAATAACAAGACATGATCAAATTGCAGATGCATTCAATGATTATTATACAAATGTTGGTAAGACTCTTGCCAAACAGATCTGTAATTTCTTTCAATATGTCTCCAGTCGCAAGGGAGGAGCTGCTGAAAGTTATTAATCAGTTAAAAAAATTATGCTGCTGGTAATGATGAGGTTCCCATTAGTGTAATAAAGGAAACAGCCAACATACTATGCCCAATTCTCTTGCATCAATGGAGCTCATCTTTTGCAACTGGAATATTCCCCGACAAGTTAAAGATTGCTAAAGTAATACCAATTTTTAAGGCTGGTGATAGAAGAGAAATAAAAAATTACAGGCCTGTGTCTGTGCTTCCAGCAATAAGTAAAATCTTACAGAAGTTAATGTACTGTAGGCTCATGGAATACTGCTGTAAAAATGATGCTTCGGTTGATTCCCAATATGGATTTCGTAAAGCCCGGTCAACTGAAACTGCCTTTTATCATTTACTTATGATATTTTACACTCGTTTGATGAGAGACTATTTTCCATTGCAGTGTTTTTAGATCTACCTAAGGCTTTTGACACTGTTGACCACAATATATTACTCTCTAAACTGGAACATTACGGTGTCAGTAATATTTCTCTTTTATGGTTTCACTCATACCTAAAAAATCGCAAACAGTTTGTCCAGTTTAAAGAACATGAATCAGATACAAAGATAGTTTCCTATGGAGTTCCGCAGGGATCCATTTTAGGGCCGCTGTTGTTTCTTTTATATATAAATGACATTGTTTACTCTATAACTCAAATTCGTAATTTTCGCTGATGATTGTACAGTCTATGCTAGTCACCAGAATCTTCACTCCCTGACGCAAATAATGAATTATGAACTAATCAGTATTAACAGATGGATAACTAATAATAAACTTACATTAAATACGAATAAAACAACATTTATCAAACTTTATCGGAAGAAAAATATACCACAGCATCGGGATCCATTAAGAATAGGCTAGTGTGTGGTGAACGAGGTTGATCATACTAAATTTTTGGGTGTAATTGTTGATAAACATCTTTCCTGGAACTTACACATTCAAAATGTGGTCACTAAGATTAACAAGCAATGTGGTATAATGAAATTAACTCGCCACATACTAAACATCAAAGCACTAAAACTAATATACTACTCTTTAGTGTATCCTAACATTTTCTATTGCCACTCAGTATGGTCAAATTCTGGCAAATCTAAAGTTCATGCACTTCGAATTGCTCAAAAAAAAAAAAAAAAAAAAAAAAACGATTGTTAGAACAGTTGCCAAACTTCCTAGGTTCTGTCATACGAACAACCTTTTTTGTGAACTGAAATTGTTAAAAAGAGATGACATAAGTCGATACTGTAATGCTCTCTTTGCATATAAATCTCTCAATGGTTATATCAGTGCTAACATGTTCCAATACCACTCTAACAGAAATTATAATTTAAGAAATAAGCACGATTAAAAAATTCCATTAATGGTCACATCACAGTCACAAACGTCGATACTGTATCAGGATGTGAAGATCTGGAATAAATTGCCATTAAATATACAAGTGAAGGACAACATCTTAAGCTTTAAGAAATCACTGAAAGAATATTTATTAGAAGCCTATAGTCATCACGTATAAATGAGGACTATTTTTCAAATATAATAATTTTAACTAACCCAGATAACCGTGTGCTATGTGGATGTTGCTTTAAAATTGGTATACACCATCATATTCGTAACATTGATACTAAAATAATTTTATATAACTGTTTTTACGTTTATTGTACTGGGTAGGTTATGTATTCATGGCTTGTAGCATAAGTACATGTAAATGATTGTGTATGCATATATATGCATGTATATATGAATGTATGTATGTATGTATATGTATGCATATTTCTATGTATGATGTATGTATTATATTGTATGTATGTATGAATGCATGTACGTATGTATGTATGTCTGTATGTATGTAGTATGCATGATGTATGTATTGTATTGTATGTATGTATGTATGAATGTATGTACGTATGTATGTATGTATGTATGTAGTATGTATGTATGTATGTATGTATGTGGTAATGTATGTAGGTAAGTATATATTATGTATGTATGTATGTATGTATGTATGTGTATTAATAAATGTACACAGGTTGTGTATTTATAAATATATTTGTTTGAATATTTACGGATTTGTATCTATGTGTATAAGTGTGATTTATTTATTGTATTTGTAATGCAAGTTTAATATTATGTGTAAGTATTTGAATGTGTAATTATGTATGTGTGGATGTGTATATGTATTCATGTATAAATGATTACATGCATGTGTTTGGATGTATTGTGCGTATGTGAATGGCTATATGTATGTGTATATGTGTATATATATGTCTGAATGCATTTCATCCCACTTTTTTTTTTTTTTATAGAATTAAGGACAGTTCTATATAACAAACCTTAGCTATTTTACTGTATAAGGAATTCAAATTTTTTAACTGTTTTATTAATTTTGTTAGGAGTTGATTTGGTATTATCACTTTGGTTCTGATAAAGAGATAATCAGCACAATGTAAGAAAAATAAAATATTCTGAGGATCATTTCAATGTTGTTAAATTACAGGTGCCTTTTACGAGAGCTTCTACTCTCAAAGGCTCAGCTACTTTTCAATTTACGGATCCATTGTAAAATATTTTGTATTTGTTTTGGCTAAATAAAGAACTCAATTAAAAAAAAAAATCTGGCAACCCTGTAATCTCCACTTCTGAGCTACAATTATCTACAAGGGCAGACTTTCAACTCTGATGGTTGCTGCGATCTATGATACATTTACGATACGATCCACTTTCAATCTCTATCTATTACAGTTAACACCTCGGCTACGTCTATGGACAATAGCCACTGTCACTTTCACGACAGCTACCACCATCTCCACAACGACCACCAAGCTGTGGAGCTTTCACCTTCATCACAGCTACCTCCGCCACTACAATTCGAGTGCGTTTGTTCTAACTTGGCAGCTCACTCATCCCGATGATCAGAAGTAGTCAGACTGGAGGCTTAGTTTGATTAGAAAACAAGGTGACTCATTGCTATATCATAACTAAGACTCATAGTTTCATGCAGCGATGTCTCAGAAGATAAATTGTATGAATGGTCCAGTTCTGTCAGGCAAAAGCAAACTGAATAGGTATATCACCATCACCTCATCACCTCCACCACCACATGCCACCATCACCACAAAAATACTCGTATATAAATAGATAGATAGGCAGATAGACGGATAGAGAGATAGACAGATAAATAAATAATCAAGGAGGAGGAGGAGGAGGAGAAGGAGAGTGCATGTCTTCCAAGGCCGAATATTTGACTGTGCCTTTTGACAATGATCTTTGACCGATTGCTCCCAAAATTGATTTACTATTTATCTTGCCTGAACTGTATCCTTTCTATTAAGTTTGGATAAAGTCGATTAAAATTGTCTGAACTGACCTTGTCTTGTGACCAAGACTTTTTACTGAGTGCTCTCGGCATTTGATCGTTTTATCCTAACCTTTCCCTGAACCCTTCCATAAAGTCTGGTTTAGTCGGATAAACAAGTTTAAGTTGACCTTGTCATGTGACCTTGGCCTTTTACCCTGTTGTTCTCAAGAACCTCCTTGACTGATCCTTAACACATCCATCAAACAGCTCAAACTTTTTTTTAATGTTTACAATCAGGAATATAGGTTGGATATTGACCTTTCCCTGTAACCCTGACCTTTGACCTAATGTTCTCAAAATCGAAGACTGTCATTCTTGCCTTACCCTCATCCCCTCCACAAAGTTTCGTCCAAATAAAAGAACAGACTTAAAGATGGCCATGCTGGCTCAAACTTTGACCAAGGCCGGTGATATTGACCTCTGACCTATTGTTTTAAAAAACAGTAGGTCAACCCCGTAGCTAACACTCACGGTTTCCACCAAGTTTGTTTGAAATCGGATTAACTGAATTATTTTGTTCACACACACACTGACTTGGCTCATGTTTCTGATTGGGGTAAAAGAAACCTCGTATTTAATTCATCCTAAACTCAGTTTCTGTAACTTTCGACTCGACAAAATCATCCACACGATATTTAATATTCAGCACCATACAGCTTAGTTTTTCATCCTCTTTCAATATCCCTGGGATTTTTATTAAACGGAATCTATTGTGGAAATATCACAATACCTTCCTTGCCAATGCTGCCTCCAAGAAACCGAATGTGGTAATCCAGCTCCTCATCTTCTTTGCTCCCCACACAGTTGTTGACTTTGTTCAGGGGTCATATACGCCCCTGTGCAGAGTACAATTCTCATGTGTGTGAGAGGGGGGGGGGGCTTCCCACGCACATCTATTTCAAACAGTGTGGAGTCAAAGGCTTTTTGTCCAATAACTCCCCTCCTTGTACTGACTCCCTTCAAGCTCTCTCTCTTCATCGCACTGTTGCATCTTCACCTCTTTACAATCGCTTCTTCCATGGTCATTGTCTTTCTGAATTGTCTGCCTGCATCCCCTCTCCATTACGACAGGCGTTTAGCACCTGTCTGGCAAAACATTCTCATCCCTTTCCTGTCCAACTGTCTGATACAAGACTTAACCGATACTCCCAGTCATTTATTGCATGTAACGAGTCAAATTTGTATATGTTTTCCTCATTCTGTGTTCCCGTATTTTTGCCTATGACCTCCAGTCTTTTCAACGCAATGTGTACAGACATCTCGAAATGAATGGATCTTGATATTTTTTTCTTAGAAAGAACGACTTTGAAGGCAGCCTTTGGCTCCATCTGTGCATAAAACACACACACACACACACACACACACACACACACACACACACACACACACACACATTAAAGAAAATTTAACACCCACACTCGCTTCGATAGCGCTGGTGAAATAAATAAGTATCGGTAGCCTACGTTTCATTCCTGCTCTCCACAGACAATAATAATCAACTTGAGGGAGGGGGGGCCTTGGTGCATGGGCTAATGATAGCTTTTATGTAATACCTCCAGTTCGAAAATCTATCCAAGGGCGAATAAAATCGTCTAGTGACTGCAACAATAAGATAAGAAATGCATTATAGGACTAATATGGTTAAATGCTGGAGGGTCTTAACTCAGAGACCGTCATTTTCACTTTCTTTGCTGATGCCGCACGATTTAATTCCTTTTAAAGAAGATAACACATAATGAGGGGGTTAATCATGGCTGTAATTGATCAATCCAGTTTTATAAATCTCTTCTAAGCTGGATTAAAACGTCAGCTGTTTCAAAGGGTCAAGAAAAGCTATGCAGTTGTTTCACAGTCTCCTGCAACGCAACATCTGTATTAGCCGTCCAGCTGACCTCTCGTGTGTACAGGGATAATATTTGTTGTGTGAATTAAGCCAAGATGAAGCCGTGGTGAGGCTTGGTAGGGCGAGAAATGGTAGGAAAGCTCTGAATGTACAATCTACTCGTCTCGCTGTTCGCTCTGTGTGTGTGTGTGTGTGTGTGTGTGTTTGAAAACGTTTACATGATCTGATCTTTAGATCTATTAGGGTAATATGTATATTCTGTATTTTTCAACGTTTGATGCAGCGTGCTACGTTGACGCAGTCTGTGCATATGCCAGTACTCACCAACTAGCTGTTTTGGATAATCCAGTGTGTGCCCATCACTACATGCTGTGGCATTTTATCCTATCAGATAACGAATATACCCTACGATTTAGGTCCTACGTAGACAAATCTGCGGCGTGTTTAGCATTATTCAAAGTATCTTTATCTTCAACGTGGCTTGATATTGGCAACACTTGATAACCTGCATCTTCCATTCTCATATATGGTTGCTTCCATGAGAGTTTTATTATTTACCATAGTAATATCCATAATATTATGGAGCGAATGCACTTTGAACGTATTACATCATGAACAAGTAATTAGTAAAAATCCCTAACGGTGTTACGTATAGAGGGTAATTGGCAACTCCCATCGTTAAATCCTCGGAACTCGGACACGTCATCAGTACACAGGAAGCAGCGTGAGTGGTGGGTACTTGGTGTTTGAGATGGCAATAATCATCCGGTTCATCCCTCCTCCTTCAAGAAACATCTATATTTAAGGTATTTAACCCAGAGTTGTTAAACATACATATTTACACCTCTTACGTAGTACAAGACCGTAGCGTGTGATCAGGTTCGGGAGGATGTGAAGACTTGTGAAATGCAGGTCGGGATGAATGAGTGCTGACCGCAGCCATATTTACTGTTTTGATGTTCGTCACCTTTTAAACAAATAGGCCACTGTAGCAGTTTACGCTTGCAGGGAATCTTTTTTTTTTTTTTTTTTTCGCATGCTTTTCACGTTCTCACCGATTGTGAAGTGTTTGGTAGCTGTACGAGTGAAGACAGATGTAAATGAGAAATCTTAAACCCAGCCTAAGGTAAAGTACAACCACAACAATCTCGCATTGAGGATTTACTTTTTCAGGTTTGCGCGTATTTAATTTGTAGATATATTGTCCATTTGTTTTTATATGTTTTAGTACAGATATGATGTACTGTACAGTATTTAAATGAACATGAAGAGTAGCCTGCTGCACACTCCTCCCTCCAGCATACTGCCCCTTCTCCTCCTCCGTTCTTCCTTCCCACCTCCAGTCTTCCTATTCCGTCTCTTCTTCGTTCATTTTTTTCCTTCTCTAGTTTTCGTCTTCCCTCTCTTTCTTGGTCTTCCTTTCCTTTTCCACCCTCACTCGTTCACCCTTCGTCCTGTACCTCCTTTACTCCACCTTTTTCCTCCTTTCCTCCACCCCTCCTCCTCTCCTATCTTCCTCCTTCCCTCTGTCACGCCCCTCCCTCTATTTCCACTTCCTTCTTCCTTCTACAGTACTGTCCAACTGTATTCCTTCTCGCTCTTTCTTCCGTCTTCCTCTCTCTGCCTCTCTTCCCATCTCTTCACTTTTACCCCTCCCCTCCACCACTCTGACTATCCTTCTCGCATTTCCCCCTAGTCTTGCTCACTACTCTCTCTCTGAACTTCGCTTCCCCCACAACCCTCCCCGATCGTCTAACCTCACCTCAAACCTTCTCTCTCAATTCTTCCTTCCATCCTGCTCTACGTATCCGTCTCCTGTCCATGCTTTTCTTTTGGTAATGCTGTAGGGGCTTAAAGTGTTCGTGATTTTAAAGATTTTTATTTTAATTTTTTTCCTTTTTTCCCCTTTGTTATGCAATTAATAGATTTGAGGCCCATTTCCCCAGACGTGCAGTCTGGTGAATGGTTTCTCATCGTGAAACTTTATGAACTTACTGATGAAATTGTGATGGGGGCTGGATACAGGTTTGGTAGGTGCAACTTCTTGTATCTGTTGCTACTTTTTAATTGAGTCATGTTATTTCGAGGAACTTTGCGCTTGTCAGTTACTAAGAATTGACGCTTTGGAGAAACATGTTCTACTACTACTACTACTACTACTGCTACTACTATACTACTACTACTATTACTATTTCCTATTTCTGTACCTTTAAAAGTGATAATAGTGTTTGGATGAGGATGTTAATCCCGTCAGCCCGACTACAATCAAATACCAAAGTGTCACGGTTTCGTCCGAAGAATAAGTAAAATACATGAGACACTGTGAGAGTTCTACCACAATTACAGTACATGTTCGTGGTTGGCTGGCCTGACTTCCTCAAGCTTCATATCTGCTGGTAATGGGATGAAGATATAACTGAACCCAGGAAATTCCGAATCCATAACATCGATTCGCGAGAACTGCTGCGTCCGAGAGCCGAAATGCGAACCATGTGCTGTCAGGTAATGACTACCTGGCCGTTACACCTTACACTTTATCACAAAACGTCAAGCAGACCTATTATATACCCTGGTATGGAGGGAGCAAGCAGCATGCACCCAACTACTTGGAAGATGCAAGAGGGCATGATCTATCTTTATTTAGGGGGAGAATCCCCCGAACAGATAGTGCAAACATTCGGTGTAAGCAGAACTGTTGAAGGTGGTGGATCAGGCGATTTAGGGAGGAAGGCACAGCGGAAAACGTCACCCTCAGCACCTGTAAGCAGTGCTTCTGCCGTAAGAGATGAACTTCACCTAGAATGAAGTACCGGTACACGAATAGCTGAGCGTAGACCTCGGTTATGTGTCTGAACTCCAGCGTGTGGGATTCATTTCACCAATCATAGCAAAACATTCGATTATCATTGCACAGTAACTTTATCCTCAGATGTTGAATAGTTTGGACAGTTTTGTTTGATGACTGACGTAATGACAATCACAGTTTATAATTACCAAATTAAGTAGAAATTAAATTAATGAGTCATAATCGGTATCAAGTAAAGAAGGCCACTTTTACGGTGAAAGACTTACCGGTACGAGGTAGGGTGGGACTGGAGAGCATTGGTGGTGTGACGAGGAGGGGTAGACTGAGATGGTTTGGGCGTGTGGAGAGGGTGGGGGATGATAACTGGGTGCAGAAGATGAAAAGTGCTAACATTGGGGTAGGGTTGGGAGAGGTATACCGAAAAAGACCTCTGACGAGGTAACTGAGTGTGACCACAGGGATAAGGATCTGAATCGGGAAGCTGCCAGAGATCGAGCAGCATGGATAGCCGCTATTAGTTGACCAAGGCCGCCCCATGCAAGCATGTTGGAGTCTTTAAAACGGAAACAAACGAATGAAGTAGAACAGATTTGGGGGCATTTCTTCACCTAACTGAATTGCAGTGTTGGTGACATGGCATTAAAATTAGGAACGGATAAAAAACGGTTCATACATATGTCAATTAAAAGTAGCAGTCAGAAAAAATACAATATAAGTATTTGCTTTGCTTTGTTACAAAAAATAACCTCATATCCACAGGTTCGTCACTTGGAGCAAATGGCAGCATTGTCAGTGCTACCAACCATCCGTATGACAAAGCAGAGCGCACTAAAGCGTGATCCTTTCGGCAGATGTTTTCACCAGATTTCACGACACGACTTTTGCCTTTGCGTGTACAATACCCATATCTTATTCCTTTACCAGCAGACGTGTATATTTTGCAAAGGAGAGAATTTGAAGTCACTGAATATACAGTGCTGTGTCTAATGTTTGGCCTTCAGAACAATCAGTAGGACCGAGTGTTGCGACTTTCGTTTTCACTTGTTTAACAATATGGTCTGTGCCGTATTTTTCTGGTATTTTCCATAAATACATGTAGAATGCTCCTACACCAGAAGACCAGTCTCTCTCTCTCTCTCTCTCTCTCTCTCTCTCTCTCTCTCTCTCTCTCTCTCTCTCTCTCTCTCGTTTAGGGGTGACTTCCAAGTGAAAGGGTCAAATAAAGCATTCGTTAACCGTTTCATTACCTTGGCACTCTCCACAGTTGAATAAAATCTTCTGAAAACATTGATAATACGTTAACATCGTCATCATATGGAAAGGATTGTCAAGGTAGCGGTACAACAAAATATAATGTGCCATGACTGTTTTACTCTTACTTGGCCTAGAATTGTTATCTCCATCTTGAAAGCCGAGTCATAGTCATAGGTTAACACTAGAATATGGTACTAGTCACAAAGAGGTGCTGTGGAAAGGGCATAGAGTCGTAACATTTTTTTCTGCCACCGAGTTCGGTAATTAAGTAGCAAAAGGACTAGAATCTAAGCCAAGTTAGTGTGAAATGAGTATAGATTTAACTTCCATAACCTCTTAGCTAAAAGAATAAAATCGCTAACTAGTCGTCTGATAAAAAAAAAAAAAATTAATTGATTGTGTTAACCCCAATATTACGATGCTGACATACATAATACCACAGGATTTATTCAGCTTGTGATTAAGTTTGTGAATTCATGAGAATGAGGATCGCTACCGTCGCAAATCACCGACGCAGTAGTAGTAGTAGTGGTAGTAGCAGCAGCAGCAGCAGTAGTAGTAGTAGTAGTAGTATAGTAGCAGTAGTAGTAGTAGTAGTTGTAGTAGTAGCAGCAGAAGTAGTAATAGTAATAGCAGTAGCTGCAGTAGTAGTAGTACGGTACCGTATGAAGCGAGAGTTAAACAGCGTGAAAAGCGAGAGTTGAAGTGTGAAAATGAAACTTGTATTTTCCCAATAAACATTTCCATCTCTGTGATTTCGGTACTGGAGAGCGACGCCTTCATGTGGTGGCGCTGTTAAAACCGAGCGGCTCAATTGCCTGAGTACCGTACACAAATTACGAATCCCTCGACCTCCGGTACATCTCTACTCCCCAGATATAGGATGGTGGACCGCAGAAGGGCAACCTAAGCCTGTAGTCCAGAGTTCATGTTTCAGATAAGCCTGAAGCAACAATAACAACAACAGTAACAAAAACAACAACAACTACTACTACTACCACCACCACCACCACCACCACCACCACCACTACTACTACTACTACTATTACTACTACTACTACTACTACTACCACCACCACCACCACCACCACCACCACCACCACCACCACCACCACTACTACTACTACTACTACTACTACTACTACTACCATCACCTCCATCCATTGGGGAATTATATTGTGAAGATCAAACCCAACCTCCTAATACAGTTCACCATTTGGAGTTGTAATGTGAAGGTTAACTCTAACCCTCATATTACACTCCGTTGGCCCCAAGCACGCCAACGGCTGTGGTTACCAACCATCTACTATTACTATTATTATTTTATTTTATTTTTATTGATATTACAGTGTAAATAAAGACATTAAATTATTGGAGTCGCTGGTCTATGCGACTCTCGACCACTGTAGCTTCGTAATCCATACCCGCCAGAGAGACAAGCCTGAGGGCTGATGATCTTGTGCCCGAGACATAGCAGAGCAGACCTCACGAGGAAGAATGAGAGTCGACATCTCATCCAGGCCATAACAGAACTCTGCGGTTGACGTTTCTTCTCAGAAAGAACCTCTGCCAGTCTCGAGTAGAATCTCACTGCCTCTGGACCCATCCCACCTGATATCATGAACACAAGGGGAGTGAATCGACCATGGTCCACATGTTGGATCCTTTCTTGATAATTTCTTTTTTTTTCTTGTTCATTCCTTTTGTGTGCAGCTTCGAGAGACAGTTCACGATGACATGCTGCCATGGGATCGAATATCCTGATGTCGAAGAACGCCCTCTGCCCACGTGTCCAGAAAACTCGAGCACTGACATCCACTCTTGCATCATTTGATGTGTTTGCTGTTCTGTGGGTGAAGTGCTCGCCGTCCAGGGGTAGCAGAGCTGGCTCAGTCGTGACATCATGGCATATTTCCTGCAGCATTTTGGTAGTGAGGTCGCGTACTTCATCGTGTCGGATGCAAACAAAGCCTCCCTTCTTGCATACCATTGCATGGTTTGCATCAAAGGCAGTGCCACAGGCACAGTGTTGAGGTAGGTTCTTTATTGGCCACCCATATCTCAAGGCTATGGCGTCAATAAATTCTTGTTTGTTGAAGTGGAAGCCTTTTGCCTTGAGAGGCAGAGTTGTGAGCCAGTTCGATGCCCCAACCTCCTGTGCAATTTCAACTCTTCTGCACTGGTCTGGTGTTAGATGTTCGATTACGTGCTGCAGCTGGTCTTTTTGTCTTGTTTCACGCTCCTTGCTTATGTGTTTTTATGTCTTTCTGCCTTTGGTTGTCAATTTCACTCGTCTCAACCTGGGCGCAGATCTTCTGTGACAAGGATTCGGTGAGCCTGAGTGAATTTCTGTGTTCATAGCTTGCCATGGCTGCTGGATTTATAATGCCAAGGCCTCCCATCCTGGGTGGTAGTGCTAGAAGGTCCCTCTCTTCTGGTGTGGGATGTGGCCATTGGTTAGAGATGGGAGGAATGAATCCCTGATAGCATCCTCCAGTGGTTGCAGCAGCAACTCGATGTCTGGTATGGTCCTCATCACGAAGGTCCACTTGTGCTTTACACCATAGGTAAATGCGCTGTATGCTGCATGGGGTTCTGTTCTTGCGTGGCTGGATAGTGTATGAATTTCTTCTACCCATGTCTTTACCTTATCACTCACATATTTGTCTTTGAATTCCTTAGTTCCAAACACAGCCCCTAGATGCCTCTGACCTTCCTTGGTCACTATCACGTTTGTGCCTTTAAATTTTTTTTTTTTTTTTTTTTTTTAATGTGACCGACTCTGGGCATAGGCTTCACAGCCTGCTTTCAAAGCCCAGTAGTCCTCCTACGTACCGCACACTTCTACATGTCACCACTTCGGCGCTAACACCCACCGTCCCTACTGAATACATGCTAGGGCTGTCTCATACAGAACTGGTGTATTGGTATTAGCGGGGGTATTTTTACGACATGTTGGCGGTCCTTCTGGTAGATCAGTAAAGTCTGATTTTATGAAATTCAAATCTTTAAACTGTTCCCTGCCTCAGCGGGATTTGAACCCGTGTCCGTCAGGACTGCAGGCCAACTCTTTACCGATTGAGCCACCGCCTCCCCCCTCTTGATAGTAAACTGGTTTCACGATCAAGATGGACTTACTTGCATTAGGGTAGTAACCTATTTCAGGGCCATGTGATGTTACAAGATCCTACCATTTCCTCACATCCTCAACCTTGCCAGCACCCGTGAGATCATCTGCATAGGCTACCTGTTTTACATTGGTGGCCTCGTATTTGATCTGTTGTTGCAGCACTGTCATCGCCAAGGCATACATAGCCATGGGAACGGGGTCTCCCTGGGTAGTTCCTTCTGTGGACTGGATTACACCGACATAGTGAGCAGCTGTCTTACCCACAATGTAGGGGTCTGCTGGTTCTTTGTAGGTGTTTTCCACATATTGGGCAAATGCTTGGCATTTAACCTTGATATTGTGCAGCATTGCCTCCCGGTTGATGGAAATAAATGCATTTGAGGCATCAACTAATAATACTGCCTGACAGTCCTCTTCCCCAAATATTTTCCTCATGGAGTGAACTGCTGCCTCACCTCCTGCCTGCTGGCCTGCACACACTTTGAGGTTGCCAACTGCCTGCTTCACATCATTTTTCACCACCTCCATGATGCATTTTCCTATAATCCGTCTTAAGACTTCACCCACCCCGATGGGCCTGCATCCAGGATTCTCATCAAGGGGGATTAGTCTGCAAGCCGTCAGTGCATCTGTGTTACTGCACTGACTTGAAGCCATCTTCCTCGCCAGTGAGGCAATGGTGTTACATAGGTCTGTTGCTGCCTCCTCAAACTTGATGTTACTGAGGATTACTCGCCAAGATTTTGCATCCAGGCCTGACGGTCTTTCCCCTCCATGTGTTTGCATTGCCTTCCGCCACACCATATCTCCAGTTATCCTGTCATATATGATGGGGTTGGGAGCAGTGTAGTTGCCGTCAAGCATTGACTGGGCACTTGCTTGTCGTGCAGTCGGGTGTTTTTCTTTTAGTTGCTGCATTGTTTCATCTGTCAGGCCAAGTACTCCGTTTGGTGATTCAGCTGACAGGGATCTTGTCGCCATCGACACCTTCCCCTGTCTCATCTTGCTGCCACAAATCCTTGCCACATCGTTGGTATTCTGATTTCTTCTCATCTGCAAGGCCCTTGCTTCCTCAAGTAGATTGTCGATTTCACCTTTTTTCCATGTTTCAACCCGGCTTTGGATGGCCTTAATATTTCTCTTGGGCGGGTCTTGTTGAGGAAGAGATGTGGTATTAGTGCAAGGACCTTAAGAGAGAATGAGGCAATGGGTGTGTTATTGTTGTAGTTGGCTATCAGGCGAGTGATTTCCTTGATCATGTCAGTTGTAGCATTGCATTTGGGAGGTTCAAAAAGGTTACTTGAGAACCATCCAACTATTTCATTATATGTGGTGTTCACCCAGGTTACTGCATTTTCTCGGGATTTGCCCATCCAGTATGTGGGACGACCTTCTCGCACAGACCTGTGAGGCTGTTCTGCTTCCTCGTTGTTTGTGACACTGCCGTTCTGAGGACGGATAAGACCTGGATGATTCCCTCTTTCATGCACTCCTCAATGGTGGTCTTCATCCTGAGTTTCATTTCTATTATAAACTTCATGATGTTCCTCACCCCCAACTTCACAACTATTCACTTCCCCATGGTGATTTAACCCCCCCAGCGCTTCCATATCTCTCGTATCTTGGCGTCCATCCCTATCCCTCGCTTCACCACGGGGTCTTTCACCACCACGCATGTCCCTGTGATCGTGCATATTGTCAGTGACCGCCCCATCAATTTCCATGTCACCAATCTGTCGCCTGCCATGTTGGAAGCGGTCAAGTGCCGCTTCTGGTGGGCTGTGATTCCCTAACACATTCATACAGAAAGGTCCCATCCTACAGTATGTACACGGCGACCTGTTTGTACTACTACTACTACTACTACTACGGTACATTACTTTTCACACACACCCTCCCCGTCTCTTTCGAACCAGGCCAAAGCTGTTGTATATAACTCGTACTTTTCACGTTCATAACTTACAATTTTCACGGTCTGTTTAACACACACACACACACACACACACACACACACACACACACACACACACACACACACACACACACACACACCAGTCTGAAATTATTGTTTATGACTTGACTTTCCTAGACAAATTTCTCACGCTGTCTTCAACTCTCACATTTTTTGCTCATGTTTTCGCGCCCCCTACCTCCCTTTTTCAAACCAGATCGCAGCTGTTGTGTAACCCAGTAAGCTTTTCCATATGTGGCTGCCATTCTTCCATTTAAGCATTTCCCGGCTCTGTAACATCAAGGGTCACCTTTTCGTCAGTTTAAGAGGGTCCGTAACACTTCGTCCAAAGCGATTTGTTTATAATAATTTACCATCCTCTCGTGTGTTAGGTGAAGAGTTGTAATATCGACATATTCTGCACAGCGAACGTACAAAAGTAGAAATAAACTGGTTAGGAAGAGGTGTTAGGGAGCTTCTTTAAACCACCAGAATACTGCCCTAAGTCAGGAATCACGGACATGTTTTGGTTTCATCAGTGGTGGCGATTAGGATATGATAGGCTGGGAAGCCTGTGAATGTGATTTCCTTCATAATTAATGGAATAAATTACCATTACAGTTCCAAAAGTGATGAAGATGGTTTAGACTAAAAATGCAAATTAACCCCTACAGCCTTAAGACTTCACTTTTGTTATTACTGCTTCCAGATTACTTAACTTAGGCTACTTTTAATTCATGGGTTAATGAAGGCCTTATCAGACTCATGCATAGAGTCTCTTCTAAGCTTAGTAAAAACGTCTACATATAGCAACTTGTTAACAAGTCGTGCAGGGGCATAATGACTGACATATTGATTAACGTTTGCTCTTACATAGACAGCTCGTTAATGCACAGATCAGTATCTGTGAATACTTAAATAATGCGTAATGATGTACAGCAGTATTCGTATATTCGTGGTCACGAAACGTGCCTTTCGTGACGATCAGTTTTGCCTTGGAATCGTTGCAGTCCTGTCCTCACAAGGGAAGTAGTACTCAGAAGGGTGGATATCAGGACGCCGTGCATGCAGCTGTGTGTTGTCTTTGAGTGACTTCATGGAGCGGCGAGTGATTTGAGTATGGATATGTTTCTGGAAGCTGGTTTGAGTCGGGCTAGGGGGGAGAGATGACAGTATTTGTGTATGATATCGTGTGCTGGGTGATGTTTTGATGTTTCATGGTGTGTGTGGATGTGCTGCTATGTAGTGTAGTGGATGGTGAGGGGTTGGGGAGGCTGCAGCAAGAATTTGTCCATCTTATGTCTAGATGATTTTTGACTTTGAGGACTTTGGTTTCTTGGTGTAGGTGGTCTGTCGGTGTAGTAGCTGTGCAGCCCACGATGCTTTTTAGGGCCTTTTTCTGTATGGTTTGTAGGGTGTTGTAGTGTGTTTCAGTGAGATCAGAAGCCCCATCAGGGCTTGCATAATTCATCACTGAATGTATATATTGTTTGTATACTGTGGTGGTGGTTTCTTTGTTGTGTCTGAATGTTGTATGGGCAAGTGACCTTAGGGCTTTGAGTCTTGGTGTTAATTTATTTTTAATGTTTGTAATGTATTGTTTAAATGACGTTGATGTATGTTACACCAAGGATTTTGTGTGTGTGTGTGTGTGTGTGTGTGTGTGTGTGTGTGTGTGTGTGTGTGTGTGTGTGTGTGTGTGGTAGGGGGTGTTGTTTATGGTGAGGTGTGGAATGTGACTATGTTCAGCTGTCCAGTTTTGTGAGAAGGGTCACTGCAGATTTGGCTGGGGCTATATTGAGTCTTTTTGTGGTGAACCATTCGTGTAGTGTGTTGAGGTAAGGTTGGAGGATGTGTGTGGCCGAGTTTGCATTTTGGTGTGTACATGTAAGTGTTATGTCGTCTGCATAGGAAGCTATGTGTATCTGTGGTGTGTCGGGTGTGGGTATGACGTGCTTGTATAGGTTAAAGAGTGTAGGGTACAAAACAGATCCTTGAGGAACGCGTTTGTGAAGTTTCTGATGTTCGATGACTGATTAGCAAATGTTACATGTGCACATCTTCCTGCTAAGTAATATGCCAGCCATGTTACTGTGCATGTTTGTGTTGAATATTTTGTTTGTGAGGTTTTGGTGGGGGATAGCATCAAAAGCTTTGCTAAAGCCTAGTGTGACTAGGAATGTTCTGTGTGGTGGCCTAGCTGAATTAATGCCTTCAAAAACTCTTTGCGTAAGGTCTGTAGGAAGGTTGTTCGTGGAGTGTAGCTACCTAAAACCGTGTTGTGTTGGGGCTGAGGGGATATGAGGTGTTACTAATTGTAATACTAGTCATTCAGTGACTTTGGAGAGAGTACAGTGGGGTGTGTTGGGGCGGTGTGAGGAAGGCAGCTTGGGGTCTTTGTTGGGTTTGAGGATAGTAATTACAGTGCCATGCTTCCGAATGTTGGGTATTATGTTGTGCGAGCAGCTGTAGTTTGATATTTTGGTGAGTGCTGGTATGCCTTGTGGTCCAAGATGTTCAAGGTTAATGTTGCTTCTGTTGTCTGGTCCACAGGCAGATGAGTGCTCAGGGTTGCTAATGATGGGCTTTGTCTGGTTGTAAATGAAGGGTGTGAAGTCTGGGTCTGTGGGAAGTTGTCTCTTGCATCGGATGACACATCGGTCGCCACAATGGGGATTTAGATGACTGCCGTGTGAAAAGTGATTGATATGAGTGTTTGCTTGTTTGTTTGTTTGAGGGTATGGTGTCTGTTGTTGTGACGGCAGCGTGTGATTGCATAGTGTTGCTGTAGGAGAGTTTGATGCTGTTTAGTGTTTTGTAGAGTTTGCTGGTGTTTGTTTTGTGATCAAGTGTTTGGAGATAATTATTCCAGTTTAGTGTTTCCTGCTCTGATATTTTATTTTTTATTTGAGTGTTGAGTGCATGTATTTGTTGTGTGGTGTCTTGTCTATGGGGTGTTGGGGAGTGTTGCAGTGTTTCGCGTTGACTAATGAGGCCTTGAATTTCTGGTGTGAAGTTGGGGCTATGTCTCTTCCTGTTTCCTCTAGGGATGTGTCTTTTGTCTGCGTTTTGAATAATTGTAATGAAAGTGTGCACAGCGGTGTTGATGTTTGTGATGGGTGTACCGTTTAATGTTTCAAAGTGTTGTTCTGTTTCAGTTGTGAAGGTCTGTCAGTTGGCTCTTATAATTAGTTTATGTGTCTGTGGCCATCTGGGGTGATTCTGGTTTTGGCAGTACGATAAGTTATTCCTATTGGAGACTCATAGTAAAGTTATGCTAGAACGAATAATAGATAGTTAACTACTGCCGAACACTAACTGTTTCGTTGCCGTTCTGGGTCCGTATTTATTTGTGCTAAATTCTGAATTGCCATTCTGGGTTCGTATTTATCTGGTTCTAAGACTGAATTGTTTTGTTGCCGTTCGTGGTCCATTTTATCAAGGATCTTAACCAGTTTCCAGGACAGTCTCCAGAGGAGTTAATTACTCTCTGAAATAGTACGGTAGTCTCTCTCTCTCTCTCTCTCTCTCTCTCATAACCCCTTGAATCCGGTGACGTATTTTTATTCAATTTTGATAGGCATTGGATTTTTTTTTTTTTTAAGAGGGGTTAGCTATAGCTTTAATTAACCCCAGCACTATCAGAGGTTTGTCGTCATATGAGTAAAAAACCGTCTTGTGGTAAAAACAAAGGTGTCGTCGGAGTGAATTGGTGAACCTGATTGCCTCCTCTCATTCCCCCTCCTCTTATCTTCGTTTTATTTCCCTTCCCCTCCTTTTCACCCCCTCATATCTCCATTCCATTTCCTTCTCAGTTCCTCCTGTCATCCCCCACCTTACTACCTACTTCCCCCCTCTCCCTATCCCTACCCCTGCTTTTCTCGTCCCCCTCCCTCTCCCTTCTTCCCCCTCCATCACCTTCCCTTTCCCCCTACTTTCCCTCTCCTTCTCTCTCTTCCTTCCTCTTTCACCACCCCTTTCTCTCCGCCTCTCCTCCAGCTCCCTCTTCCCTTCCCTTAATCCTTTCCCTTGTTCCTTTCTGCTTTCCGTCGATAAATCCCTCCAAATTAGATGAGAGAGAGAGAGAGAGAGAGAGAGAGAGAAATAAAGGGGATGGAGGGAATGGGTTCAGCAGAATGCAAGGAAGAAATAAGGAAGAATAAGGATGGAAGAGAAAGGGAAGAAAGGACTTAAGAGAAAGAATATTATAAAGGGAGGAATGAAATATGAGGAAGGAAGTGTGTGGAGGGAAATAAAGAAATGAAGAAAGAAGGAAGAAATAGAAGTAGGAGAGGGAGAACGAAAGAACGTGGGGAGAAGGGAGAAGGAAAAACGGAGGGAAAGAGCACTGGGAAGGAAAAGTGAAGAAGCGGGGAGAGAAATATTAGCAAGGAAGAAGGGTGTAAGGGTGGGAAGGAAAATTAGAGGGAAGGAGGAGAGAGTAAAAGGAGACAAGGTGGGAAGAACGTTACAAAGGAGGAAGGAAGGTGGGCTAGATTGGAAGGATGAAGAGGGGGGGGGGAAGGTAGGCAGACAGGGAAAAAAGAAAGACGGAAGTAGGAAGGACGAAAGGGTAGGAAAATAGGATGGAAGAGGGTAGGCGGAGAAGATAGGAAGGAATAGGAAAAGGGGGAAAGAGGAAAGAAAAATGGGAGGAAAGAAGGAAGAGAAGGAGGATAGGCACTGAAAAAAGAGAAGGAGATGGAGAAGAGAAGGTAGGAAGAAGGTAAGAAAAATAGGGAGTATGGGAACTCGAAGGGAAGGAAAGAAGGAACATGAAGATAGGGAGTGTTGTTAGGAAAGAACGGGAGGGTAAAAGGGAAAAGAGGAGACCGGGAAGGATAGATAAGAAGATAATAGGGGTGGGAAGGATAGTTAAGAGAGGTGGAAAGCAAGAAAAGATAGTAAGAATAAGAAAGAATGATGACATAGCAGGAAACAGGAGAGAAAATGAGAAGCTAAACGCAGAGGAGACAATGGGAAGAGAAAAGGAAGAAAATGAAGTTAAGATAACAGGAAAGGAGGAAACAGGAAGAAAAAAGGTTAAAGCAAGAGGAGGACTTCTGGAAGGAAGACAGAAGGTGGCAAGAGAAGAGGAAAATAATTTAAGACAGAGAAACAAGGAGGAAAGCGAATAGGAAGGAGAAAACAAGGAAAGGGAGAAAGGAATGGAGGATAATAATCAGTAAAGATCAGAAGAAGGGAGGAAAGGTAGGAGAGGAGGGAAGGCTTGACCTTGTACGGCTTGCCTCCTTTTTAGGACCTTCATGTAATTTTCTCCAGGCTTGAGGAAGTGCTATTACTTTCCACTTTCTTATCTTTTTTTCATTTTTTTACACTTTTCATGAAATATTTGAGTTACAGAGAAGAAGCATTTGGTTGAAAAAAAAAAAAAAGTATGTTTTACTAATTGTACCAGTAACAGTGTAACATTTGGAATGTACAAAGCAATGTGTTTGGAACGGACACTAAGAATTATTTTGATATTTTCAGTTAAAAAAAAAAAAAAATCCTCTGAGTTTCGCAACTGTGAGCCAGTAGGCAGAGGGCAGTACGTTAGCCCCTAACGCTCACTCAGTAAAAAAAAAAAAAGAGAGAGAGAGAGAGTAGGTCACTTTCGTTACATTTTTCCCACCCATCGTATTAAAATCGTGAGACTTGCAACAAAAATTAATAGAATGGATGTTCTTTCCATTTAATGTGCATTAGAGGTAGAATTAAACGCCCTTCGCCCCAACTCTCCTCTCACAAACTCCAAACAGCCTTTCTCTCTTCGCTGCATCAACTCTGTTTATTCAAATGGTATTGTTCTGGGCACGGTTCTTGTCATCTGTCTGCTTACATTTCTTTCCCATTACGGCGGGCAAGCAGTAGCCGCGTAATTATACACACACACACACACACACACACAGGGATTCAATCTAGGCGGACGTGTGACACCGGTGCTCCGTACCAAATCATCATGGCCAGTGGCATTACCTAAACAGTATCTTTGTATGAGTCAAGCTCAGTACCAGGTTAGACTAAATGATTGTTCATTATTAAAAGGAAAAAAAAAAAATAAGCTTAAACAAGACTTGTACAAACAGGAAATAGAACCAAGACGAAAGAATATGCTGAGTCATCCCAGAGGTTTCTTTAGACTACAACAACACGGAGTTTGTAAGTACATGCTTTGCACTGTAAGTATTGCAAAATGGATACATACTTCAGTAAAACAAATTTGGAAAAGAAAAGGGATAAGGGTAAAAAGCAAAATGATGATTTCTACCAAGAACTGGTTGAAGTAGAGACCCACAATAGACTGGTTGAACCTGTAAACAAACTAGAAATGGCTTTCAAAAATGAAATTGATGAAATAAAGAAGCAGATGCACTTGCAAAAGGAAGAAATAGAAAAACTAGGAAGGGAGGCCAATAAGAAAGACACAACCATCAGTGAACTAACAGTGGAATTGAGTACACTTAGGAAGAAAATGAGTGAAATGGCAAGTACAGTAGTCAATCACGAGAGTGTTATGGAAGAGTTCAAAAATGACACAGAGACAATTAGGCAAGTTAGTAGTCTTATTGACCAGAGTAGTGATATTGAGGAGAAGATAACACAAGTGAATGAAGCTGTGCAAAGCTACAAAAATGATGTAGAAACCACGTGTGCTGAAATGGTAAAAGTAAAGAAAGACTTAGAAACAAGGGTGGAGGAAAAAAGCATTAAAAAGGAGGTGAAAAGAATAATCCAAAACAATCCAAAGTTAGTCAGAGATTCAGTAGAGATAAACAAATCAATTGTAATCACTGGTATAGAAGAGGAAGAAGTTAAAAACAAGATCACAAGAGACAAAAAGGAGATGGCAAATGTAATGAGCTTACTGAAAGAAGTATCAGAGGAAATCTGTAGTAAAGACATAGAGGAACACAAAAGGTTAGGGAAATACGAGAAAAGCAAGACAAGACCTCTAAAGGTGACTTTCCAGAGTGTAAACACTGTGGAAGAGATACTAAAAAATGCAAAGAATCTTAAGGAAAAAGAGGAGTACAAAAATGTATGGATAAAAAGATGCCTAACACAAGAGGAACTGGAATTACTGAAAGAGAAAAGGAGGAAGCAAAAACAAAAAATGAGGGAAGATCAGAAGAGGAGAAGAATTTTTTTACAAAGTAATAGGATTGCAGGTACGAAAGTGGTACACAAACAGGATGGAAGAAAAAGGAGGAAGGTAGTAGAACCATGTCATGACAAGTATATAAACAAGATGATAAAGTTGATGTACTCAAATGTGGATGGAATGGTATCTAAATTACTAGAGATGAATGATTATGTCAGAGAAAATGAACCACAAATAATATGCCTAACTGAAACAAAATTAATACCTAGGATATCAAATGACATACTAAACTTAGAGAAATACAATATATGGAGAAGAGACAGATATTTAAAAAAAGGAGGAGGAATTATAATATTAACTAAGAAAAATCTAAAAGTCAAGGAAATAAAACTAGATATACCATCACAAGTAGAACTGATTGCAGTAGAGATCGACACATCTGAAGGTAAAGTAATTGTAGCCAATTTGTACATGCCACCCAGATCAAACACATGGGAAAGCGACGAATATGAGGACCTGACAGAGAGTACAATTCAGAGTGTAAGATCATTGCTACATAAAATGGAAGAGAAATCGGAAAGAATTATACTAACTGGGGACTTCAATACAAATATAAATTGGAATACTCTAGATATAAATAGCCAAGAAAGCTGTTGGGACCAAAAGCTCCTGGATCTCGTACAAGAGTTTTTCTTAACGCAACATGTGATGGAAACCACCCGAAAAAGAGGACTTGATGTACCTTCAGTGCTAGATCTAATATTTACAAGGCAAGAAAATGATATTGACAGTTTAATATATCACCCTCCACTCGGCAAAAGGGATCATGCAGTACTAAATTATAACTTCAGGATAGCATATGACATAGTAAACAGCAATGATAGTTACAAAAAGAGCCTAAACTATAAAAAGGGAAATTATCAAGACCTAAAGAAGTATTTCTTAGAAGTTGATTGGGAAAATGAGCTTAGAGGACAAGATTTAAATGCTGTATATAAAAATTTTTGTGAATTTTATGAAATAGGAGTCCAGAAGTACATCCCACAGCACAAAGAAGCAGATAAGAAAATACAGAAATGGTTCAATACAGAATGTAAAAAATCAAAAGAAAGAAGAGATTTGTTGTGGAATAGATACAGAAGACACAATAGTGAAAGGGTGTATAATACTCGTAATTACAAACAGGCAAGAAACGACTATACAAGAATAAGGAGGGAAGCCCAAAAACAGTTTGAGAAGGATATAATAAATAAAAGTAGTGATCAACCAAAGCTGTTTTACAGCTATATCAGAAGCCAAACTAAAGTAAAAGATATAATACAATCCATTACGGACAAGGGAATCACATATACACAAGAGAAAGATATTTGTGAAGCACTAAATAGGAATTTCCAATTAGTTTTTACAGAAGAAAAAATTGTGAGAGGGACTATGTGGAACACGGATGTCCACACATACTACCAGATATACAAATAGCAGAAAAAGTAATATAGGAGGAGTTAAGTAGATTAGACAGAGGAAAAGCAAGTGGTCCGGATTAAATTTCATGTTGGGTACTACGAGAATGTGCAAAGGAGTTAAGTAAACCATTATTTTTAATTTTCAAGAAATCCTTGAGTCAAGGTAAACTACCTGATATTTGGAAAAAAGCAAATATTGTCCCCTTATTCAAGAAAGGAAATAGACAAAATCCACTCAGCTACCGACCAGTATCACTGACCAGTGTTGTAAGCAAGGTATTAGAAAAACTTATAAGAAAAGCTTGGGTAAATCATCTAGAAGAATACAGTATGATAATAGAAAGACAGTTTGGTTTCAAAAAAGGAAAATCATGTGTTACTAATCTGTTGAGCTACTATGACAGAGTAACAAACACAATACAGGAAAGGGAAGGATGGGTGGACAGTATCTATTTAGATTTCAAGAAAGCTCTTGACACAGTACCACACCAAAGACTTTTATGGAAACAGTACCATCAAGGAGGAATTCGAGGCAAACTGTTTTGTTGGATGCAAGACTTTCTCATAAAAAGAGAAATGAGGACAGTACTAAGAGGAAACTACTCATCATGGAAAGAAATGACTAGTGGAGTACCACAGGGTTCAGTGCTGGCACCAATCATGTTTTTAGTGTATATAAATGATATAAACAGTAACACTGGAAATGAGAGCTATCTGAATATGTTTGTAGATGATGCAAAAATACAAAGGAGAATTACTAACGCAGACTCTTGTAAAGAGCTACAAGAAGAATTAAATAAACTTCATGAATGGAGTAGTACATGGCAAATGGAATTCAATGTGGACAAGTGTCATGTAATCAAGTTTGGTAAAAGTGGAAAAAGACCTGATTGGGATTATAAGTTAGGAAATAAAACCCTATACACATCAGAAAGAGAGAATGACCTAGGTGTGATTATCAATAACAGACTATCTCCAGCTGGCCACATCTGCGAGAAGGTACGGAACATGTATACATTGCTTGCAAATATGAGAATAGCATTCACATACATAAATGAAGACATGCTAAAAAGGATAATAACATCATTCATTAGACCAACCCTGGAATATGCATCAGTAGTCTGGAGTCCTCATCTCAAAAAGCACATAGACAAGATTGAAAAAGTTCAAAGGGCCGCTACAAGATGGATACCAAGCTTAAGGGACCTAAGCTACGAAAAAAGACTAAATAAACTGAATCTACCAACACTACAGGAGAGAAGGAAAAGAGGTGACATGATAATGCTATATAAATGCATATAAGGAAAGGAGAAAATAGACATAAATGATTACTTAACATATGGAGAAGCATCAGCAAGAGGACACTGCAAAAAATTGCATAAGAAGAGAGGTGATAAAGACGTAAGGAAATTCAGTTTCCCAAACAGAGCAATTGATCAATGGAATGCACTACCGAATGAAATAGTGTGTGCCAAAACAATTCACAAATTTAAGGATAAGTACGATAAATATGGTTTAAGACACGGGACAGTACGAGCTTGACTCATTCCTGTAAAGATACAATTAGGTAAGAATTAGGTAAGAACACACACACACACACACACACACACACACACACACACACATTTTCTGTTGACTTTTCTAATACCAGGGTCAGTCAGTATTCTCAGTCTTTCATGGATGCAGCCGGGCAGCTTTAGAACAGTCGTCCGCAGTTTGTCATTCTTACTGTTTATGATATCCATTCTGTTATATGCATTGTATCCAAGCATTTTATAATGAAATAATCTTGAGTTTAGTTTGTTTTATTTGGAAGGAACAAGTTTTGCAGAGACTAATGTCATAGTAATTGTCGTGGATAATGAAAATATTGTGAATCTCATCCCTTTTAACAAATGCTGGATCTACCCCTGTTAGGTTTGTGTGAACATGGTTGACCCATAGCACATATATCATTGCTGTTGTTAATTTAATAATTGGATGAATATTCTTCTGACCATAAACTGTAAATCTGCCTAGTAGGGCTGCACACTTCTCCACCAAGCGAAGGTACTGCTCCATTGAATATGTTTTTCCTTCACCTGAATATTTATAGTAGCTGCTGTGGTGTTGAATGAGTGTTTGACCTATTTTTCTGTGCATGCTGTTGATAGTTCTCTCACTTTTGTATGATACATTCTTTTTCCGTGTTTCCAGAATCTTGGCCACACTCCATTCTTAGTAGGGATAAAAGATTAGGATGATGATAATCTATTATGCAGTTTTTATATTATTCTGGCATTTTTCTTGTTTTGCTTTACAGTTCATTTGTTTATTTGTATGTAGTTTAAGATTTAGTTTATATGTTTGTGCACTTTAATTTTCTTACACATCCATTATTTTGGCTTGACACTTCCAGGTAAGTTGTGGTCTGCAGACTAAGTTACTGGTATGTCATGTTGCTGACCCATAAGCTGAGCATAATGCTTCTTGGTGAGTAAAAGCAAGATTTGTCTAATTTATTGTTTTTACAACATCTGAACTGATTTATTGGTATTTGTTCAAGTTTAGAACTATATATATAGTCGTTTTTTATGTGATTCAGAAAGAACCTTTTGAAGACAACACTTTAGTGGTGATTGTATCACAGGTTGAGGTAGAGTGTTGTATTGTACTTGAATGTAAATGCATCTAGGAGCCCTCATACGGTATGATTTTAGTGATATGGTACCAGATATTGCAGTTTGTAAAGTAAAACAGGGCGGCAATTATATTACGAGAACGGTAAAGGCAGCTTTACCTATCTGTTTTCATAAAGAGCATGGAAATGAAAAGTTATTACAAACCATAATTTCTTGGAAAATAGGAGTTGAATTATACTGAGGCATTATTTATGTGGTCAGTGGGGTGCCCATCATCCACTCATTGAGTGTAGTGATACTTCATTTCAGGATAGCTCTACATTGAGTGACAAGCCAAATGATCTCCTGTACACCAGGATTTCATTTGATACGCAGGGTGGTATCCTTATAACCAACCAACATGTATTCCCTACTTGTCAGCAAGTGGGTTGGCGGAGGGTTATTGCCCCTTCCCGGGAAAAAAAAATAAATAAATAAAAACTAACAAAAAATGCAAACAAAATGCCTTGAACCAGGACAGACCAACATGTGACGACCAAGGACTGATAAAGGACATGGTACAGATTGCAACATGGAATGTAAGGAGAGCGAATGATGAGGTGAAAGAGAGAGTGATTGCCGCGTGCAAAAGTGGACATTTGTGGATTGACTGAAGCTAAATGGAGAAATGAGAGTGTGAGAGACTGGGAGTGCGGATGGGGTGTATGTGCAGGAGTAGGTGAGAATGAGAGGGCAAAAGAGGGTGTATGTATTGTTGTGTGCAAGAGATGGAAGGAGAATATAAGAGAGTATGGATCAGTCGTTTCAATGATTGTATGGATAAGATTGAAAGAAGGAATACAAACGTGGGTGATTGTATGTGTGTTTGTGCCAACGCAGGACAGTGCGAGCAGAGTGAATGAAGTTCTGGGCAAATTTGGAGGTGTCCATGGAAAAGTATAAGAGGAATAAGAGAGTGTTTTTGATAGGAGATATGAATGGAAAAGTAGGGAATGTGAAAGTGGATGGAGTAGTTGGTGAGTGAGGTGTGTCTGCAGAAGTGGATGAGAGTGTCAGTGCTCTAGCGGTCTTTTACGGTACCGTATGTGGGGAGGGAGTTGGTGATAACCAACACCCACTTTAGGCACAAAATGATCCGCAGGTATATGTGGAGAGTCATGAGAATGGTGGGTGGTGAACTGAATGAACGGAAGACAGTGATTGATTATATGTGTATGGATGAGAGAATGAGAAGGTATGTAATGGATGCTGGAGCATACAGAGGTTGGGGGAGTGGACTTTCTGACCACCACTTGCTGGTGGTGAAAGTCAAGGTAGAAATGCAATGGATGAACATGAGGAGGGAAGGACAGGAGGAAGTAGTCCATACCAGGTTGCTAGAAAGGTTGCGCGAGGATGGGAAAAAGGAAGAATATAAGAGAAAAGTGGAGGGACAGTTGAGTAAATATGATTTGTAGCAGATGAGGGAGGTGGAAGGTGTGTCCAAGATATTCACATAAGAAATCTGTGTAGCATGTGAGGTGGTGTGTGGGGTGAAGAGAAGATGAAAGAGGGTGCAAGGAACAGCGTGTTGGAATGAAGAGGTGAGACAAACTGTAGTCCAAAAGAAGAAAGCATATAGTGAGTGAATAGAGAGCAGGGGCATGGAGGAAGTTGAGAGATGGAAGAGTTATATGTAGAGAGGAAGAGAGAGGTGAAAAGATTAGTAAGAGAAAGTAAGGAGACAGGAGATGGGAAATTTGAAAGGAATTGAGTGTAAAGTGGAGGGAATGTAAGAAAATGTTCTGGAAGGAGGTAAAGAGAGTTAGACAGGGTAATAAAGAAGTTAGTAGGGGAGTGAAAGATAAAAATGATAGTGAAGAAGGGAGAAAAGTGAGCAGATGTAAGAACTGTTAAGCATAGAGAATGAAAGTAATGTGAGTATAAGTAGCTGGGTAATGACTGGGAGACGGAGGGAGATGAAAAAGGAGGAAGAGATCAGTAGGATGGAAGCAGTGGGAGCAATGTAGAAAGTTAAAATGGGGAAAGCCTCAGGAGTTAATGATGAAGCATAGGGGATGGATAGTAGTAAACTGGATATTGAAGATGTGCAGATTGGCCTGGGAGGAAGATAGAGTCTCTGAAGATTGGAAGTCATGTATAATTGTTCCACTGTACAAAGGAAAGAGGAAAAAGAAGTGTGTGGTAATCATAGGGGCATTTGTCTTCTTGATGTAATAGGAAAAGCATGTGGTAGGATGCTTATTGACATAGGTAGGGGAATAACAGAGGAATTATTTGGAGAAGAACAGGGAGGTTTTAGGAAGGGAAGGGGTTGTGTAGATCAGATATTCATCCCTAGGTCTTTTGTGGAAAAGTTTCTAGAGAATGGATTTGGAGGAAGCATATGGCAGTGTGGATAGGCAAGGAATGTGGAAAACATTAAAAATATATAGGGTAAATGGGATGCTGTTGAATGCTGCGAAGAGTATGTATGAGGGTGCTAAGGCTGCTGTGCATGTGGTTGGTGAGCTGAGTGAATTTTTCTCCTTGAATGTTGGATTGAAACAAGGATGTGTTATGTCTTCATGGTTGTTCAGTCTGTATATGGATGGAGTTATAAGGGAGATACAATGTAGGAGCAGTGGATGTTGGAACGGCCGTAATAAGAGAGGGCAGTGTTTGGAAACTTTCTGTACTGTTGTTTGCAAATGATACCATACTCTTAAGTGAAGATGAATGGGAACTGCGACACTTATTCAAGTCTGGAAAGGTGTGTAAGAAATAGAATCTAAAGGTGAAAGTAGAGAAGAGTAAAGTTGTGGTCTTTGAGAGAAATGAAGTCACTGAATGTACAGTAATGTTGCATGATGAGGAAATGGAAAATGTGAGTTCATTTAAGTACCGTACTTGGGTAGATTGACAAGTAAGGATGATAGTTTGGAGATTGAAGTGATTGAAAGGGCACAACAGGGAAAAAAGGTTGCTGGTTCTTTGAAGTCAGTGATAAGAAATAGGAAAGTGAGCATGGAAGTAAAAAAGTCGCCGCATGATAGTATTGTGATACCAACTCAGAAGTTATCCATGAGTAAATAGTTGCCTGTTTTCTTTAATGAGATTTTGGTATTCTAAAATGACATGTTTGCTTCATTTAATGTGACATACTTTCTTGAAGGATTATGAGGGGAACTGCAACGGTCCTTCTGGAAGGATCTTGAAGGCAACAATGAGAGTCCTTCAAGAGAACTGTGAGAAACTTTGTATATATAATTTTGCACTCGTTCCCACTTAACTCTTGTTTATGATCGATGAGTGGATCACGTGAGACCCCCCAGGTTGCCTCAGTGTTTGCACCACCCAGTCACCCACTAGCTACCACTGAGTGAAAATGTTGCTCTGCTTCTCCCAACTACATCGCTTCCTCCACTGCCCAGTCAGATGGGAAGCACACCTATAAGTAGTTGTTGCCAAGCTATTGCAACAGTGTGTTGAGTTGTGGGATTTTAAGAAGTAGAGAAAGTTTGTTGTACTTGTCACAGATGGCAGGAGAAAGATAAAGATGAGTCTGAGGTTTGATTGCAGTTTATTTCCTCATAGGGAAGATCTCACAAGAGCAGTACTGAGATGAGCTTATTTCTTCAAATGGTAGTACTGTATCTTACAAGAGCATTACCGGGGTGAGAGCGGTTTTATGCTGGTTAACCCCACGCGTGTTAATAATGTGTTATAACGTCAATTGCTATCGTGCTAACATAGCATGTTTGGCACAAACTGTCGCTCTTATGATGTTGCTCTTGTAGGTTACGTCCTACAAGAACAACATCACATAACTGAAAATTAATGAGTAGCTTATTTTCGTGTCATAAAGCATGGACGTCACCACCAAAACTTCGTCCCATATGTAGTGTGACAGCCACTTGCAACGCTGTTTTGTGCCTCCCTGTGTGACTTGCACTCACCCACTGAAAAAAAAAAAAAAAAAAAAAAAACTCTGGCCTGGATAACCTACAGACCTCCAGTTTGTTTCACCTGTTAGCAGAAAGATTGACGATTTCGTGAATAAAATTGAAACATGTTTGGTTACAGATAGTGGGTCAAAACAGCTAGTGAAAACATCCTATTTGTCTTGTATTTGCTGCATCAGAGATGTAAATTAGAAAACACAGCCGCAGCTGAAGGGCTAAGAGTAATTATGTTCGTTTGTTCTGTTTGATGATGTAGTGGTTATTAAGTCTTCTGTGGTCAACCACATGGGATTTATCGGGCCCTGCAGGTGACGCTGCAGCCATTTTTTTAATTTTCGATAATCGATTTTTTTCTTGTCATATTGATGAGAAAGTTCAAACGCACCTGGCAGTGCAAATTTCAGCTTCCTGGACCCATCCCTTGATGTGCGATCAAACGCGGAAGTTGCGTAAATTCAGACAGCTGATACGGTTACACGTAGGTATTGCAGTGATGCAACATCGCCCAGTGTGTTTTTTTTTACCAGAAAACTTTGTCAATGCTGCTGAAATGGTGTGAAGTAACTAGGTAGGCGTATTTTGAAGTTTTTCAGTACTTAATAGGCGAGATTTGAATAGATTTCTGTATATATGTTATGCATTTTTTGTTGTTGTATTTTTCAGTGTTGTTTGTGTATATGTTAGTATCGACTTATTTTTGTAGTCTGCGTGGTGGAGTTTATTGGAAAAGGGAGGCAAGAGTTTCTGTTTTCAGACCTAAACGAGCTAAACGCCATCCCTCGAGTGTACAGACTGGACAGTAAGGGTTGAAATGAGAGACGACCTGTCATTCACACCCCACGCGAGCTGATTAGTGGGAAGAGAAGGGAGGCCTTTCTACCCACGAAAACATCACATGAACGCGGAAAACTTTCCTGTTATGCTTCTGAAAAGCAGAGAATATGTAAAATACAGTAATCCAAAACAGTACAACAGACCAGAGCAAATAGGTAAGATACCAAACAAAAATGCATTTTTATTTTCATGTCCGTTTTGTTTATGCCAGTATTTATTTATAATCGTAAACAGGGTGGTTGTGTGCGTTTCGCAAAGGATGATACACCCATACCTTGTTATCTGGCTCGTCGATAACCGGCACTTCGCTAGGCCAAACTCAAGAAACGGGAACATTCCCACAATCCAAACAATCTGAATGTCCGTTGCCTCTCTAGTTCGACACCTCACCTCTCCCTAGATTTGAAACGAGGCTTTCCCGGTCCTCTCTCCATCCCCTCTCTTCTCCCCTCCCTCCGTCTCTCCTCTCCCCCCCCCCTTGTACTCCCTCTCCCCACCATATCCCTCCTCCATCCCCACCACACTCAGCACTGCCAGGCATGTCTCCCTCCCTATTTCCCTGCCCTCCCCCACCCCTGGTTGTCTCCCTCTCCATCCCCCCATCCTCCCTCACCCCCGCATGTCTCCCGTGTGTGTATGTTCTTACTTAATTGTTCTTACGTAATTGTATCTTTACAGGAATGAGTCAGGCTCGTACTTTCCTGTGTATTAAACCATTTTTATCATACATATCCATAAATTTGTGAATAGTTTTGGCACACACTATTTCATTCTGAAGTTCATTCCACTGATCAATTGCCCTATCTTGGAAACTGAATTTCCTTACGTCTTTATCACCTCTCTTTTTATGCAGTGTTTTGCATTGTCCTCTTGCTGATGCTTCTCCATAGGTTATATATTCATTTATGTCTATTTTCTCCCTCCCTGATATGCATTTATATAGCATAATCATGTCTCCTCTTTTCCTCCTCTCCTGTAGTGTTGGTAGATTCAGTTTTTCTAGTCTTTCTTCGTAGCTTAGATCCCTTAAACTTGGTACCCATCTTGTAAGTGTCCCTTTGAACTTTTTCAATCCTATCTATGTGTTTTTTGAGATGAGAATTCCAGACTACTGCTGCATAATCCAGGATTGGTCTGATGAATGATGTTATTATCTTTCTCAGCATGTCTTTATTGATGTAAGTGAATGCTATTCTCGTGTTCGCAAGCAGCGTATATATGTTCCGTACCTTCTCACTGATGTGGTCAGCCGGAGATAGTCTGTTACTGATAATCACACCTCTGTCCTTCTCTATTTCTTACATGTGTAGGGTTTTACTTCCTAACTTATAATCCCAGTCTGGTATTTTTCCACGTTTTGCAAACTTCATTGCATGACACTTGTCCTCATTGAATTCCAGTTGCCATATATTACTCCATTCATGAAGTTAATTACATTCTTCTTGTAGCTCTTTACAAGAGTCTGTGTTAGTAATTCTTCTTTGTATTTTTGCATCATCAGCAAACGTATCTAGATAGCCTTCATTTCCTATGTTACTGTCTATGTCATTTATATACACTAAAAACATAATTGGTGCCAGCACTGAGCCCAGTGGAACTCTGCTATAGTCTCACCAATTTTAAACCCAGGTTTGGGTGGAGTCTGGCGCTGGGTGCAGCCATGCCATACTTCCTAAACGAGCGATGAGTAGATTCTGTTATATATGTAATAGGCATCACAGATAGGTACACACATACTAATACAATATAAACGTAAGTATTCTAGCATATAAAAGGAAGGTAAACGTGTAATGCATATGGCTCTTGTACATCAATAAAGAAACGTGGCATACATATTTTACAGTGGTGCTGAAAAATATGTAGTTACTTTTACCGACTTTCACGGTAGTTCTAAGTTGGGTAAGTAATGTAACAATTACGTTTATAATATAATTTGAAGGAATCAGTAGAACATACGCTATTTTCTTAATAGAAATAAATAAGTTAAAACACTCACGAGCGGCAACACCAGGCCCATACTGGGAGTTAATCCATTGGAGGGAGATTTAAGCTTCTGTCAGGTGCTTCCACTATTCACTTTCTATGTTGATGCAGACACAATGGCAGCTACGCCAACTCGCTCGCATCTACATAGTCAAGCCAAAGAAATGGCCTTCAACGTAAGCCAGTATTTTCTGCAGGAGAAGCAGTACGGAGGAATTTTCGATGATGTGTCAAGGGCAATTCATCGAACAGCTGCAGCAACAGGACTTAGCAAGAGCAGGATTGAAGCAATACGCAGAGAAGCAAGAGATAATGAAGAAAACAACTCTCCAGAGTTTACGTCTCCCAAGAAAATCACTCTCACCTCTTCTGATGAGGAGGATTCATGATAATTTCTTACATGCTGTAAGAGAAGAGGAATAGGCCTATCGGGGAAACCTCTTAAAAAAAAAAAAAAAAAAAAAACGCGCCGTGACTTTTACCTCTTGGGTGGTGTGGAAAGAAAGTCTAAGTTTTAATATGTAGAGTGTAATTTAAAGGCTATAACCAGGTAAAAAATCATAAATTATATGAGAGAGAGAGAGAATGCGACTTTTAAATTCATTATTTTGATTATATTTATAACTTAAACTAGTTTGTCTTTACACACACACACATACACAAACACACACACACACACAGAAGTGGGTGAAGTCATGTCAGGCCAGGTGGCGAGATGGGAACGGACGAACTCTAACGGTGTCAGGTCAGCCACTAGCCAATGAGAGTATAGGAAACAAGGCAACGCTGTACGCCGGGAAATCCCCGGCTAGACTCCACCCAAACCTAGGTTTTAGATTGGTGAGACTATAGTCACTTTCCGCCATGATGAGTAATATCCCCTTAGTACTGTTCTCATTTCCCTTTTTCTGAGAAAATCTTGCGTCTAACAAAACAGTTTGCCTCGGATTCCTCCTTAATGATGCGGTTTCCATAAAAGTCATTGGTGCAGTGCTCTGTCCAGTGCCTTTTGAAATCTAGACAGATACTGTCCATCCACTCTTCTCATTTCTGTGATGTTTCTCTAGCTCTGTCATAGTAGTTTAATAGATTAGTAACACATGATTTTCCCTTTGTAAAACAAAACTGCCTTTCTGTTATCATAGTGTGCTCTTCTAGATGGTTTACCCAAACTTTTCTTGTCAGCTTTTCCAGTATCTTACTTACAATACTGGTTAGTGATACTGGTCAGTAGTTGAGTGGATTTTGTCTATTCTCTTTCTTGAATAAGAGAACAGTGTTCGCTTTCTTCTAAATATCAGGTAGTTTACCTTGATCCAAGGATTCCTTGAGTATTAAAGATATTGGTCTGCTTAACTCCTTTGCACATTCATGTAGCACCCAACATGAAATTTCATCAGGACCATTTGCTTTTCCTTTGTCTAATTTACTTAACTCCTCCTGTATTTCATTTTCTGATATTTGTATGTCTGGTAATATGTGTGGGCATGGATGTTCCATATCATCCCTCTCAAAATTATTTTCTTCAGTAAAAACTGATTGGAAATTCTTACTTAATGCTTCACAGATATAGCTTGTGTATAGATGATCCCCTAATCCATAATGGATTGTATTTTGTCTTTCACTTTGGTTTTGCTTAGGATGTAGCAGTAAAAGAGCTTCGGTTGATCACTACTTCTATTTATGATGTCTTCCTCAAACTGTCTTTGGGGTTCTCTCCATATTCTTGTATAATTGTTTCTTGCCTGTTTATAGTTGTTACAAGTGCTTGTGGGCCCTTTGGGCCCCTCGCACTTGTTCCTGCGGAGGGCTCTCGCGTTTATGTGCTGATCTAGTGTAACGTTGTTACTTGGATTATTTGCAGCTAACCAGTTGATCGTGTTATTTGCAGCTTCGGGAATGAAACCCAGTTCATTTTAGTTCTACCTCTGGGCAAAAAATTCTACGGAGATCCTATGCCGGGCTTTGGGAGCAGCGTTTTTTGGTCAAAATGTGATCGCTCATTAACCCGCCCCATCCCGATGTTTTCTGGGCAGTTGTATGCCCCAGTCCCGACATTTTTGGACCTTTTTTTTTTTTTTGGCTCAAACATCCGCTTTTGGTGAGAAACATCAAAAATTCATAGAGAAATTGCTTACCTGAGGTTTAAAATACTCGATTTAGGTATGAGTACTTCCTTACCTGACTGGGTTTTCTAACAGGCTGGCACCAAAGTAAACGAGTTCTGTGGGAGGGTAACTATTTTATCCACTCATAAACAGTATTTATTTATTTACTTGGTAAGAATTTTTATGTAGTACAAGAGTATATTGGTTTTCAAACAGTAATATAGGCATTATAAGCATTGTTTCACTCACTAACTCATCACCATTCATGACCCTTTTTTTCCCACATTACCTGATCATCATTTCTGACTGTTTCTTCCTCTAATGCTATGTAAACTTTGACCTCCACATTGTCATCGATTGGGGAATCACACTGGCCCTGAATGTCTTTTTTGGCCAGGTCACTGGTAACAGGTGAATTGCTGAGACAATGGCATGCAGGAGGGGGGGGAGAGGTTATACAGTGTAAGGCATTGTCCCTGCTTGACATCTTGTAGAGGAATAGAGGAAGGTGTCCCGTGTATGTGCCAAAAATCACTCGTGAAATCACTCGCGAAAATTGAAAATTGTGCAAATTAGGGACCTTGCAATATTGCCACGTTAATTCACGTCGCCGGGACATGAGTGCACATCATGTGCGGACGTTAATTCACGTCGCCGGGACGGCGCGGGTTAAATATAGTAAAAGTTTTTCAGTCTTGGTGGGACCAAGTTTTTTCACAGTGAATTTTTTGCGGTTTTTGTGCCAGTTTTGGTACGATTTGAATGTGTTGTTTCGGCTGCCCAAAATAAACACACACACACACACACACACACACACACACACACACGCCTACTGCTATAGTATATTAGATTATATGGCCTCTCACTATTGTGTCTTGTGTATCTGTTCCACGACAAGTCTCATTTTTCTTTTGATTTTTTACATTCTTTATTAAACCATTTATTTTCATTTCTGCTTCTTTGTGCTGAGGGATGTGATTTTGGACACTTGTTTCATGAAGTTCACAGAATTTTCTATTTATAACATTTAAATCCTGTCCTCTAAGCTCTTTTTCCCAATCTGTTTCTAAGAAATGTTTCTTTAGGTCATGATAGTTACCCTTTTTATAGTTTAGGCTCTTTTTGTAAAATTCATTACCATACTGTTAACTGTCATATGCAATCCTGAAGTTGCAGTTGAATACCGCATGGTCACTTTAGTCGAATGGAGGATGATACATTGTACTGTCAGTATCATTTTCTTGCTTAGTAAATAATCTAGTACTGATGGTACATCAAGTCCTCTTTTTCTGGTGCTTTCCTTTACATGTTGTGTTAGGAAAAATTCCTGCACAAGATCCAGGAACTTTTGGTCCTAACAGCTTTCCTGGCTTTTTATATCTAAAGTATTCCAATTTATATTTGTATTGAAATCTCCAATTAATATAATTCTTTCAGATTTCTCCTCCATTCCATGTAGTAATGCTCTTAAACTTTGAATTGTACACTCTGCCAGGTGTTCATATTCTCTTCTTTCCCAAGTGATTGATCTAGGTGGCATGCATAAATATGCCACAGTTACTTCCCCTTCAGATGTATTGATCTCTACAGCAGTCAGCTCTACTTGTGAGGGTATATCTAGCTCAATTTCTTTGACTTGTAGATTTTTCCTTGTTTAATATTATAATTCCTCCTCCTTTTTTTAAGATCCTATCTCTTCTCCATATATTGTATTCCTCTACTATCCATTTCAGAGGCGGAGTTGCACTGTTTATCGCAAATATCTCCTAAACGAATCGTTGGATCAGTATGGTATTTCAACACACTACTTTTGACATCCGGGCCTAATTTATGACCCTTAAACCATATTGCTATTTATGTTATGTGAGGAGTTTACTCGTGAAAAATAACAGAAAGTCGACTAGTCATGTTGACGCATTCGAAGGAAAGTGTTGCCCCCCCAACACCCTCCCAAACTATTCCTTAACTACCCCTACTTCTCCCCCTTCTCGTCCTCGTTATCCCTCCTATTCTCCCCGAGCTCCTCGCCTCCTTCATCACTCTTGTGTCCCTCCCTCATTATCCCAGCACTGTATTATAATGTAAGAATGTTATGTAGTTGTAGACGTATTGATATGATTATTTGCAATGGATGCAAGTCGCATTTCGCGTAGAAAGTACTGTACATCAGGATGATTACGTACATGTAATAGAAGCTATGCCTATATGTTTGCAGTGTTTATGGTCAACCATTGAAATTCACAAACTACAAATTGTATCACTTGTTGCCTGAACCTTCTCGGAGAAGTTATTACTATTATTACAATACTGTGTATTCATCCTAAAATGTGAACATGGTCCAGTTGATATATATTGTTTTACCTGTCTCTATTTATATTATTACAAAATAATAAACTCCAATGCTCTATTGTATATTTTTGGTAACCGTAGATACATCGGTAATGATACGGCCATAACAACGTAATTAGCCAATGATTTTATGGTCGTTTGACCCACTCTGGTTTTCATGGCCACACACAACAGTAGGTAACTGTGTTAAATAATATTACTAATGTATGATAAGTATATACATACTGTCATATTCAAATATTATGTATGCAATTAGAATGAAAAAAGAAAACGGAAGTGCAAAGATGGGAGAGGGATGGTGTGACTGGGAGTGAAGAGGGAAACGGGGAGGGGGTGAACGCGATATTGGGGGGTAGGGAAGGAATGGTCAGAGGGTTGTTCAGGGTGTTAGTGGAGGAGCTACCCCACACAGTCGCACTCGTCCGATTTTGTATAACACCTTATATTTGATGACTGGATTAGGCTTAATATCCTTCAGTAAACTCCTAATGTAACATATGTAGCAGTATGGTTTAAGGGTCATAAATTAGGCCCGGATGTCAAAAGTACTGTGTTGAAATATCATACTGATCCAACGATTCGCTTAGGAGATATTTGCGAAAAACAGCGCAACTCCGCCTCTGAAATGGATAGTAGGTATAGGGTATCGTTTGATATCCTTGGTGTTAATTTTGTTTCAGTTAGGCAAGTAATATTTGGTTCCTTTTCTTTGACATAATCATTCATCACTAACAATTTAGATACCATTCCATCTACATTTAAGTACATCAGCTTAATCATCTTGTTTACACACTTGTCATGACTAGGGTCTGTTACCTTCTTCCTCTTTATTCCCTCCTGTTTATGTACCACTTTTTTACCTGCAATCCAATTACTTTGTAAAATAATTTATTCTTCGCTTCTTCTGATCGTCCCTCGTTCTTTGTTTTTTGCCTCCTCCCTCTTCTCTTTTAGTAATCCCAGTTCCTCTTGAGTTAGGTATCTTTTTATCCGTACATTTTTGAATTCCTCTTTTTCCATAAGTTTGTTTATATTTTTTAGTATCTCCTCCACAGTGTCAACACTCTGGAAGATTACTTTCAGAGGCCTTGACTGATTTCTTTCATATTTCCCTAATCTTTTGTGTTCCTCTACGTCTTTATTACAGATATCCTCTGTTACTGACTTTAATATACTCATTACACTTGCCATCTCCTTTTTGTCTCTCAAAATCTTGTTTTTTATTTCCTTCTCATCAATGCCAGTGATTACTATAGATTTGTTGATATCTGCTGAATCTTTGACCAATTTTGGATTGTTTTTGGATTATTTTTTCACTTCCTTCTTAATGTTCTTTTTCTTGTTTCTAAGTATTTCTTTATTTTCACCATTTCAGCATACGTAGTTTCCCCATCATTTTTGTAGCTTTGCATCGCTTCATTCATCTGGCTTATCTTCTTATTATCACTGATCTGATCTGTCAGACTGCTTGCTTGCCTAATTGTCTTTGTATAATTTCTGAACTCTTCCATAATACTCTCATGCCTGACAACTGTGTTTGCCATTTCATAAAGCTTCCTTCTAAGTGGACCCACCTCAGCTGACAGCTCATCTGTTGTTGTGTCTTCCATATGTACTTCCTTTACTAATTTTTCATTTTCCTCCTTCTGCATGTGCAATTTGCTTCTTAATTTCATCCTTTTCACTCTGAAATGCCTTCTGTAATCTGTGAACCCGTTCTGCCAGCTTACTGAACGTCTCCATTTCAACTAGTTCCTGGTAGAAATCATCACCCTGCTTTCTACCTTTATCCCTTTCCTTAATTCCTTCCAAATTTGCTTTACGAAAGATGGTGGTCATCTTGTATTAAGAGAAAGATTCCATTTACAAGTATGCATTCACTGGTGCATGCAGGAGACAAAACACTAAACAGCTGATGAGCTTGCTTGGCGCATTCCTGCATTAATTTGTTGCATTCTGTTATTTGAACACTTTTACGTAAACTTCCTCTTTTATATTAGCATACGATTTAGTTTACCCTAGTACAGAGCTTGACTCATATAAAGATACTACGAGTATTTAGGTATGGCCAGTTGTGGCCAAGGTTGGCCAAGCACGGAGCGATGTGTCGCACGTCTTGTCCCTGTGATGCCTCAACAGTGTGTGTGTGTGTGTGTGTGGGTGAGTGAGTAAGTGAATGAGAGTGAGTGAGTGACACTTGGGGGGGTGGGTAGTAGGGCTGTTTGGCCTTCTTGTCTCCGTCCCTCTCCCCTCACCCTTCCCCATACCCATTTGTCTCCCTCCCCCACCCCTGCTTGTCTCCCTCCCCATTCCTCTGCCCTCCTCCAGCCCCACTTGGTGCACTGCCAGCTGTTTGCCCATCCCCCTCCCTCCCCCACCCTCCCCCACCTCCACTTGTGTCCCTTCAGTCCTCCCACCCTCCCCCACTCCTGCTTGTCTCCCTCCCTATTTCCCCGCCCACCCCCACCCCCACTTGGCACACTGCCAGTTCTCTGCTTCTCAGTTGCCCAGAAGCATCTCACACTGCACGTCCCACCCACATTATCTTCCTGCATGTGATGTTTGCTGTGTCATTTTTTAGCAGTGGCATCGTTTATGAGGATAGTAACATTATCTATAGCGTTTCTGTGTCAGTCGCTGTTGATTAAGGTATATGAGAGTTTGAGTTTGGGTCTGGAATGCATCTCTTGCTTTTCTTCAGTATCTTATGGGGAAAATTGCTTCGATATTCGACATACTCGCTGATCAAACACTCGCTGGATATTGGGGTATGGGTGTATTTTCTGTCAGGATCAAGATAATGGGTGTAACTGTGTGTTTAAGCATGGCCACGAGCGAAAAAATTGCACATTCACTCGTCACGGCAGGTGGTGAACTGACAAATGTGTCAAAGGGTGAAGTGAAGGTCAGTCTCATGTCCGAGATGTTCGTTCTCTTCCCAAAAGTTTTCATGATTTTCTACAAGTTGCAGTGCATCTAATGATCCAAACTAGTACAACAAACCTGAGCAGATATGCAAAGAAACCAAAACAAAAATGTATTTTTTTTTTTTTTTTATACCTGTATTTATTCATAATCGTAAACAGGGTGGTTGTGTGTTTCTCATGGTTGTGTGTTTCATCTGGGTCGAGATAATGGGTGTAACTGTGTGTTTAGGCATGGCCACGAGCAAAAAAATCGAAAATCCACTATCACGGCAGCAGGCTCAGAACTGATTGATGGGGTGTATGGGAGTGTTGTGTAGGTCAGTCTCAAGACGTTCAAAACGTTCATTCACTTCCCAAAAATTTTTGTTGTTTTTTTATAAGCTGTGCTCAAATGACACGCCGGCGGCCACACTACAGTAAAATGTCATTAGACGCCCTGGCCATGGAGGGGTTAAAAGACAGTGGAATGGGATGCAAGTGGTGCAGTGAGTGAATAAGAGTATGTTTGAATAAGACTAAAAAGCCAGAGTACGGTAAGTGTTTATGCAAGCTTTAATTCTACTGTATACTCATACTACAAGTTGTTGAAGTAAACTTTAGTAAAAGTGCATCTGAAAGATGAATTATTTAGTAAATTGTTGTTGTTTGTTGTTATTCGGCTCAGGTGGACGTGAACCTAGTGAACTGCAGGAATCTAGCCATTTCAGCTGGGTACTACTATACTATAAATCTGATTTTGAGTTTATGTTGAAGGATTCTCTGTGTTGTGAAAGGTGTACGAGGTGAACAAGTGTGTTGCGCAGTGAGGGGCTGTATTATAAGGAGAGCACAGTGGATTTTTTATGGGTAATATTTTATGTTGTTCCTGAAGCAGTAAACAGTGATGGCCACAACGAAGTTTATGTAGGTGCGCTTATGTCTCTCAGGGTAGGGTAGTTACAGAGGGGTGGAAATCTGGTAGTGGTTTATGAAGAATCCTGTTTGGTTGGAGGGTTTTAGATGGCAACGGTTGGTATGTGTTCATGTATATGTTGGTGAAATATAGTAATGGGTTGGGAAGGAGGGACGCTGCTGAGGCGTGTTGCTTTTCTTTATTCTCTCTCTCTCTCTCTCTCTCTCTGAAATAATCTTGCGGGCTCCTAACCGTTGGTTCCTTCTTCCTTACATAAGTTGATTTTTTTTTTTTTTTTTTTGGGGGGGAACAGTGCAACGTTTAGTTACAAAGGTGACAAGGATGCTGGCCTGAGGTGACGTATTGCTTACCTCTTGTGCTCATATGGCGCGTAATTAGTACTGCTTTTGTTTCAGAGTAATTCACCTATATGTGTGATTTTCATCTGTTATAGTTCTCAAGGCTTTGTGTGTGTGTGTGTGTACTTAACTAATTGTACTTACCTAATTGTATCTTTACAGGAATAAGTCAAGCTCGTACTGTCCCGTGTCTTAAACCATATTTATCGTACATATCCTTAAATTTGTGAATTGTTTTGGCACACACTATTTCATTCGGTAGTGCATTCCATTGATCAATTGCTCTGTTTGGGAAACTGAATTTCCTTACGTCTTTATCACCTCTCTTCTTATGCAGTTTTTTGCAGTGTCCTCTTGCTGATGTTTTTCTATATGTTAAATAATCATTTATGTCTATTTTCTCCTTCCCTGAGATGCACTTATATAACATTATCATGTCACCTCTTTTCCTTCTCTCCTGTAGTGTTGGTAGATTCAGTTTATTTAGTCTTTCTTCGTAGCTTAGGTCCCTTAAGCTTGGTATCCATCTTGTAGCGGCCCTTTGAACTTTTTCTATCTTGTCAATGTGTTTTTTGAGATGAGGACTCCAGACTACTGATGCATATTCCAGGGTTGGTCTAGTGAATGATGTTATTATCCTTCTTAGCATGTCTTCATTATGTATGTGAATGCTATTCTCATATTTACAAGCAGTGTATACATGTTCCGTACCTTCTCGCTGATGTGGTCAGTCGGAGATAGTTTGTAATTGATAATCACACCTAGGTCCTTCTCTCTTTCTGATGTGTGTAGGGATTTATTTCCTAACTTATAATCCCAATCAGGTCTTTTTCCACTTTTACCAAACTTGATTACATGACACTTGTCCACATGGAATTCCATTCGCCATGTACTACTCCATTCATGAAGTTTATTTAATTCTTCTTGTAGCTCTTTACAAGAGTCTGTGTTAGTAATTCTCCTTTGTATTTTTGCATCATTTGCAAACATATTCAGATAGCTCTCATTTCCAGTGTTACTGTTTATATCATTTACATACACTAAAAACATGATTGGTGCCAGCACTGAACCCTGTGGTACTCCACTAGTCACTTCTTTCCATGATGAGTAGTTTCCTCTTAGTACTGTTCTCATTTTTCGTTTTATGAGAAAATCTTGCATCCAACAAAACAGTTTGCCTCGAATTCCTCCTTGATGGTACAGTTTCCATAAAAGTCTTTGGTGTGGTACTGTGTCAAAAGCTTTCTTGAAATCTAAATAGATACTGTCCACCCATCCTTCTCTTTCCAGTCTTGTGTTTGTTACTCTGTCGTAGTAGCTCAACAGATTAGTAACACATGATTTTCCTTTTCTGAAACCAAAATGTCTTTCTGTTATCATACTGTGTTCTTCTAGATGATTTACCCAAGCTTTTCTTATAAGCTTTTTCTAATACCTTGCTTACAACACTGGTCAGTGATACTGGTCGGTAGTTGAGTGGATTTTGTCTATTTCCTTTCTTGAATAAGGGGACAATATTTGCTTTCTTCCAAATATCAGGTAGTTTACCTTGACTCAGAGATTTCTTGAAAATTAAAAATAATGGTTTACTTAACTCCTTTGCACATTCTCATGGTACCCAACATGAAATTTCATCCTGACCACTTGCTTTTCCTCTGTCTAATTTACTTAACTCCTCCTGTATTACTTTTTCTGCTATTTGTATATCTGGTAGTATGTGTGGACATGCATGTTCCACATAGTCCCTTTCAAAAATTTTTTCTTTTGTAAAAACTAATTGGAAATTCTTATTTAGTGCTTCACAAATATCTTTCTCTTGCTTATAAGTGATTCCCTCATCCGTAATGGATTGTATTATAATTTTTACTTTGGTTTTGCTTCTGATGTAGCTGTAAAACAGCTTTGGTTGATCACTACTTTTATTTATTATATCCTTCTCAAACTGTTTTTGGGCTTCCCTCCTTATTCTTGTATAATCATTTCTTGCCTGTTTGTAATTATTATTCGCCCTTTCACTATTGTGTTTTCTGTATCTATTCAACAACAAATCTCTTCTTTCTTTTGATTTTTTATATTCTGTATTGAACCATTTCTGTATTTTCTTATCTGCTTATTTGTGCTGTGGGATGTACTTCTGGACTCCTATTTCATAAAATTCACAAAATTTTTTATATACAGCATTTAAATCTTGTCCTCTAAGCTCATTTTCCCAATCAACTTCTAAGAAATACTTCTTTAGGTTTTGATAATTTCCCTTTTTATAGTTTAGGCTCTTTTTGTAACTTTCATTGCTGTTTACTATGTCATATGCTATCCTGAATTTGTAATTTAGTTCTGCATGATCGCTTTTGCCGAGTGGAGGGTGATATATTAAACTGTCAATATCATTTTCTTGCCTAGTAAATATTAGATCTAGCACTGAAGGTACATCGAGTCCTCTTTTTCTGGTGGTTTCCCTCACATGTTCCGTTAGGAAAAACTCTTGCGCGAGATCCGGGAGCTTTTGGTCCCAACAGCTTTCTTGGCTAATTATATTTAGAGTATTCCAATTTATATTTGTATTAAAATCTCCAGTTAGTATAATTCTTTCCGATTTCTCTTCCATTTTATGTAGTAATGATCTTGAACTCTGAATTGTACTCTCTGCCTCATATTCGTCGCTTTCCCATGTGTTTGATCTGGGTGGCATGTACAAATTGGCTACAATTACTTTCCCTTCAGATGTGTTGATCTCTGCTGCAATCAGTTCTACTTGTGATGATATATCTAGTTTTATTTCCTTGACCTTTAGATTTTTCTTAGTTAATATTATAATTCCTCCTCCTTTTTTTAAATTTTCTGTCTCTTCTCCGTATATTGTATTCCTCTAAGTTTAGTATGTCATTGGATATCCTTGGTGTTAATTTTGTTTCAGTTAGGCATATTATTTGTGGTTCATTTTCTCTGACATAATCATTCATGTCTAGTAATTTAGATACCATTCCATCCACATTTGAGTACATCAATTTTATCATCTTGTTTATATACTTGTCATGACATGGTTTTACTACCTTCCTCCTTTTTATTCCATCCTGTTTATGTACCACTTTCATACCTGCAATCCTATTACTTTGTAAAAAAATTTGTTCTTCTCCTGATCTTCCCTCATTTTTTGTTTTTGCTTCCTCCCTCTTCTCTTTCAGTAATTCCAGTTACTCTTGTGTTAGGCATCTTTTTATCCATACATTTTTGAACTCCTCTTTTTCCATAAGATTCTTTGCATTTTTTAGTATCTCCTCCACAGTGTTTACACTCTGGAAAGTCACCTTTAGAGGTCTTTTCTTGTTTTTCTTGAATTTCCCTAACCATTTGCGTTCCTCTATGTCTTTATTACAGATTTCCTCTGATACTTCTTTCTGTAACCTCATTACATTTGCCATCTCCTTTTTGTCTCTTGTGATCTTGTTTTTTACTTTTCCTCTTCAATACCAGTGATTACAATTGATTTGTTTATATCTACTTAATCTCTGACTAACTTTGGATTGTTTTGGATTATTCTTTTCACTTCCTGTTTAATGCTTTTTTCCTCCACCCTTATTTCTAAGTCTTTCTTAACTTTCACCATTTCAGCATACGTGGTTTCAACATCATTTTTGTAGCTTTGCACAGCTTCATTCACCTGTGTTATCTACTCCTCAATATCACTGCTTTGGTCTATCAGACTGCTTACTTGCCTAATTGTCTCTGTATCATTTTTGAACTCTTCCATAACACTCTCGTGATTGACTACTGTACTTGCCATTTCACTCATTTTCCTCCTAAGTGTACTCAATTCCACTGTTAGTTCACTGATCGTTGTGTCTTTCTTGTTGGCCTCCCTTCCTAGTTTTTCTGTTTCTTCCTTTTGCAAGTGCATCTGCTTCTTTATTTCATCAATTTCATTTTTGAAAGCCATTTCTAGTTTGTGTACACGTTCAACCAGTCTATTGTGTGTCTCCACTTCAACCAATTCTTGGTAGACATCATCATTTTGCTTTTTACCTTTATCCCTTTTCTTTTCCAAATTTGCTTTACTAAAGTATGTGTCCATTTTGCAATACTAAAAGCACAGAGTGCATGTACTTACATACCCCGTGCAGCTGTAGTCTAAACAAACCTCAGCTGACTGAGCGCATTCCTTCGCCTCTTGGTTCTCTTTTCTGTTTAAACAAGTTTTGTTTAAACTTCTTTTTTTTTTTTCCTTTTAATATTGAAAAATCATTTAGTCTAACCTGGTACTGAGTTTGACTCATATAAAGATACTAATTTAGGTAATGCCACTGGCCGTGCTGGTTCGGAGCGCCGAGGTCGCACGTCTGCTATCTGTGATTCCTCCTGTGTGTGTGTCATTATTTCTGAGTGTGTATCTGGTAAGATATAGACTACCTCTCCTCCTGCGTTCTTCTATTTTATCTTCCATCCATCTTCTTCCGCCTTCTCTTGTGCCCCTCTGCCCCCACCACCCCTCTCTCTTCCCCCTTCTTTAACTACCTCCCAGTCTCTTCCCTCTCCCCTTCTTTTTCCCCTTTTATCCTTATCCCTTCTGTCCTCCCACCTTTTGGTGTTCTGTCTCACTTTCCTGTACCTATCTCCCCCCTCCAACTCTACCCATATCCCCTTCTGTGGCCCCTTTCCCTTGCCCATTTTCTCTGTTCTTTTCCTTCATTATACATCCCCTCTGCCTTTTCTCTTTTCTCCCCTTCCCCCATGTATATAGCTATCTGTCCCTTTCTCTTTGTCTCGTCGTCATCCCTTTCTCCTTCTGCCCTCTCATTCTCTACTTCCTCCTCCCTACCTATATCACCTCTTCCCCCCTCTGTTCTGCTTCAGCCCTCTGCTCCCCCCTCTGTTCTACTTCATCCCTCTGCTCCCAGCTCTGTTCTACTTCAGCCCTCTGCTCCCCCATCAGTTCAACTTCAGCCCTCTGCTATCCCCTCTTTTCTGCTTCAGCCCTCTGCTCCTTCCTCTGTTCTACAGCTTTTTGCTCCCCCCTCTGTTCTACGTCAGCTCTCTGCTCCCCCCTCCTATGCCAATCTCATTTTGTATCCCATTCCGTCTGTTTTCCCCTTTACCCGTTTCATCACCCTTCAGCCCACTCCTCCTTATCCCTGCCTCTTCTGCTTTCTCCTCTGCTCCTCTTCCCCTGTGTCACTTTTCCCACTGCCCTCCCCCTTTGACCCCTTCCTCTCTCTCTTCTCTCTCCCTTTCATCACCTCTTTCCTTTCTCCCTCATCCCTCCCCTTCTTTCTCCTCATCTCCTTCTTTTCCTCATCCCAGTCCCATCCTTCCCATCCCGCAGGCAGTGACTCTGGTGTATAATGGAGTGGGAGGGCCCGACAAAGAAAGCCATTTGCTGTGTGTAATTGTGGGGCCCTTAGTGTTGCTTCTGTCTCGCCTTGCTTCTCCTGTCCTTAAAGCAACAGGAGCTGGAGAGTAGGGCTGAGGGTGGGGAGGGGGGGATCAGAAGAAGTTAGGGGAGTTAGAAGGAAAAAAATTTAACAGAAGGGAGGGGAGAGGGAAGAAGGAATCAAAAGAAACTCTTGTCATGGGGGATTGAAAGAGGTTTATAAGAAGTATGGAAGGATGTAGAAGAAGGGATAAGTAAGAAAAAGTGGGATGTAAGAAGAAGGAAGAGGATTAGAAGAACAGAAGGGGTTAAAAGATGGAAGACAGTTTAAAAGAAAGACCGTGAAGGATTGAAATTAGAAGAGTACCGTATAGAAGATGCAGTGAGTTTTAGAAGAACAGGAGGAGGGTTAGAAGATGGGAGGAGCTAGAAGAAAGGGGGGTTATATTATAACTTCTTCAATACTAGCACAGTATTTTTGTTTTAGTCACCTGTTACATCTCAGTAATCAAGACAGAGAGGTGGCAGTCCTAAGTTGTTACGGCGTACAGGGTTGTTCTGAACCTCGTTACCACCTACGCTTATATTATTTAATGACATTTAGGCCATAAGGTATGCTATTTTCCCCTTCCTTGTTAATTTGTAAAATCCCAGTCTCATTCTGATGTCTTCCATCCTACTCAGTCCTTCATATATTCCTTGTTTCCTTCTCCTTAGCCTGCCTTATCCATTCTCTGCGTCCCGTCTTTTCTCCTTTGGTATTTGGTTTCTTCTCTTTTCTTTTCTTCTCCTTTCTGCCCTCACATTCTTATCTGTCGTAATCGTATTCATCCTTGTTTCTCGCTCTTCTTCATTAGGCAGCCTCTTCGTCTATCCTCCCCACCTTATACCACAGCTCATTCATCTTTCTTATTTTTCCCATGATACCCATGTTTCTTCCTTCCTAGTCCCCTTTCCCCATTCTTCTCTTCCTTCTGTTACATCACCTCCATGTCTTTCCATCTTGGAGTCTAACTCCTCCATCCTTGCTACTCCTCCTCCTTCCTTTTCCTTTCTCTCTTCCTTTTAGTACCCTCCCAACCCCGCATTCCTTCCTACTCTCCCTCTCTTTTGTTCTCCGTTACCTCTCCACCATCTCCCTCAGTCTCGACCCCTTTCCCCTACATGTTCCGTTTCCCTCTTCTACTCACTCCTCACCTCCTGTCTTTGCCAACCTTGCTTCCTCATCCTCCTTCCATACTTTTTTTTTTTTTTTCGTTGTTCCCCTCCTCACCCACTTCCCTTTCTCTGCCTTCAACCTTCTTTTTACGCTTCTTCCCTCACCTCTTTTCATCCAGCCTCCCTCAATCTTGCTGCATCCCTCTCCTTCCCTCCCATATCTCCATAACTTTGTTTCCCTTGCTCCCATCCCCTCCCTTCCCCTCATCTTCCTTTCCCCTCTACCCTCTGTTACCTCTCCTCCCCCCTCTCTCTGCTTCGTTTTGTTTGCTCGCTTTTCCCCTCACCTCCATTTTTCTATCGCCTTCTCTCTTCCAGCTCCTTTGACCTTTCCTCCTCCTCATTTACCTTCTGTTATCTTTGCTCTCTCTCTCTCTCTCTCTCTCTCTCTCTCTCTCTCTCTCTCTCTCTCTCTCTCTCTCTCTCTCTCTCTCATGTTACTTCTCTACCATCTCATCCCCTCTTTCAGTGTGTCATCCATCCTTGCTTAATTCTCCCGCTCTGTCCATTCTCTCACCCCATTTCATGTGTCCTTTTACCTCTCTACTTCTATTCAAATTTCCACGGACATCACATCCACATCCCTCTTCCCCGTCCCTCTTATTTTTGTTCAGCCTCCTCTTCCCTCCTTTTCCCAGTTTCCATTTGCTTCATCCTTACTCCCTCTTCTTGCCTTTCTCACTTCTCTATCTTCCATTACTCCTCTTATATCCCATTTCCCATATTCCCTCCCCATATTACACTTCCTTCTTCCTCCTCCTCTGTATTGTTACTCTGCCTCTTCCTCTTCCCTTGGCTTTTACTACCCATTCCCCTGTCCTTCCCCTAGATTACCCCTCGTCCTCCCATCTACCTACTCCCTATCCTGTACCTTCGACGACCCCTTCTCTTCCCCCTTCCTTCCTCCCCTCTTCCAATCTCCTACAGCCTTGCTACACCTTCTCCCTCATTCCTCTCCCCATCATTACCCCTCTTACCCCCCATTTTCCCACTTTACTACTTCCCCCCTCACTTCCCCTCGTTTTCTCTACTCATCTCCTGCTACTCTCCCTCATCCCCTTCTCTCCCATCTTCCTTGTTTCTACCTTCCGTAACCCTTCCTGTTCTTCCTCCCGCCCCCCCTTCCAGTCTCATCCAAGCTTGCAGCACCCCCTCCTCCTCCCCACTCTCTCCCTCCCCTCCCCACTCTCTTCTTCCCCTCCACCCCCTCCCCTTCACCTGCACAAGACAAAACCTTTAATTTCCCAGCCTTTGATGCTCTATAATGGCCGGATCCGGTTTAATAGTGGACTTCTGTGCTGGCCGCTTTTGTCTCCGCCTAATGCAGTTTTACGGGTCCGGATAAACCAGGTGGCTCCTCTCTGTTTACGCCTGCTGAATTCGGTTTTAATCCGGGTTTATGCCTCTCGCTGAATATGAGACGCGCCCTGATGCCAGTATGAACGCTGGGGAGCTAGTGAAAATGGCGATGGAAATTGTGATAGTGACAGTGATTGACTGAATAGTTCATGCACGACTCAGATTTTCGTCCTTTTGCACTGGACTTCCCCTCATTTAACCCCTTTGCAACTTGTTTCCCTTATTTCGTTCTTTTGCAGCTTATCTCCCGTATTTTGCCCTTTTGCACATTTCCTCATATTCTTCCCTTTGCAATTTTTCCCTTATTTTCATCACTTTGCAACTGTTTTCGTCCTTTTCCAATTGTTTCCCCTGTCTTCGTCCTTATGAAGCTTATTTCCCCATTTTTGTCTCTTTGCAACTTAACTCCCTTGTTTTCGTTCTTTTGCAGCATATTTCCCACCTTCCTCTTACACGTATTTCTTCCATTTTCGACCTTTTGCAGCTTATTACCCTTATTATCGTTCTTTTGTAACACATTTCTCTATTTTCGTTCATTTCAACTTATTTCCCCTATTTTCGTCCTTCAGCAGCTTCGTATGTATTCGTCCCTTTGCAACTTATTTCCACTATTTTCATTTTGCAACTTATTTCCTTATTTTCGTCCCTTTCTGGCTTATTTCCCTTATTTCCGTACTTTTGCAGCTCATTTCCATTATCTTCGACATTTTGCAACTATATCCTCTTAGATAAGTGGCAGAAAAAAGCAACACCATTGCCATAGCTCTTCGTTGTGACTAGCACCGTATTCTGGTGTTAATGCCTTGTCACAGATTAGCAGGCATGATGGAAAGATGGCACATTTTAGGCCATATGAAAGTGAACAGAGCAGAGAAGAGTATAGTGAGAGGCGCCCTGATGACAGCATGAACGTGGAGGGTAAAGGGAATGGTGATGGAAGTGGCGGTAGTGAGAGACTGAATTATTTTTTCCAACAAAACTTTGCAAAAGTTTTCGTCCATTATAGATTGTTTCCCTTAACTGAGTGACAAATCAACACAATACTGAGGTTTTTCTTGATAATTATTAGCATATTTTTATCTTGTGTTATCATTATTCACAAAAAATATACATCTCGCCTTCGTGGGTCGCTCCATGTACTAGTGTTAGTCCCTTGTTACAGCTCAGCAATCAGGAAGGAGAGAGAATAGTTTTAGGCCAAATTAAAATTGACAGAGTATAGAAAAGTATATAAAATGGACATTGGAAGTGGAAAACAATGAATCATGCAAGGTAGACATGATAACGTTAGCTGAGCCGTCCCCGTAACAAACGAGGTATAGCCTGGCGGAGTGGAAGAGAGGCGTTGCATATGGACCACCCTATTCACTCTACCCCTTTATCATTTTTCTGTCGTGAATGCACTTAGGTATTTTCTGACAAGCTACATCCAGGCTATTATTTTCAGATGAGGAAGTTTTTTGGAAGTTCAGAGGTTAATCGAGATAGTTTTCAACCCTCTGACCGCAAGTTTTCCTTCAGCTTAACTGAATCGTCTTGTGATAGTCTCAGAAAAATGATTAATCCAAAGAAGGTGAAAGAGTAAATGAGCCTAAAATTGCCATCTCTCAACTTTTTTTTTTTTTTTTTAATGCTGAGCTGTAACAAGAGACTAATACTAGAACATGGCTTTAGTCACGAAGAAGTGCTTTTGACGAGATGGAGAGTCGAAGTATTGTCATTCCATTGAGCAACGCGGGGAAATAAGCTGCAAAATTTGGACGAAAATACCCTCCCCTTTTAAGGCATTGCAGTAACTAGAGATTCCTACCAAAATATAACTCTAGTCAAAATAAGTGCTACAGAAGAGATATGGAGTCCTAGTTTTGCCATTCTTCCATAGGGCTACGGAATAAGCTGCAAAATATGGACGAAAATTCCCCAAGTTACCCCTTGATCCCTTGCCGTGTTTTATAGTGTATATTCTCTTGAGGATAGTAGTTCCCGTATAATAAGTTTTCTAAATTGGAGGGGTCAGGTATAGGCATCATTAACCTCATCACTACGAGAAGTCCTATCTAGGCTGAATAAAATGTCTGGAAGTAGCACGAACAAATTAAAGAGTACATCATCGGACTGAAGGGGTTAAAGTGAACAAGGTATCGTGTTATTGGCAGTTCGTATTAAAAGTCATGCATGTGTTCCAGAGTACCACAGTTGGAAGACATTAGATTATTCACTTATTCACTTATTTTCTAAAACCCTCTCAGGCTGAATATATTCTCAAAAGTAGCAAGAATAAAAAAAAATACCATCGTAGTGAAGAGGGAAAAGAACGTAGAAAAAAATAAGAAAAGACTGCTAACATTGGCGTCGTATTATAGTACTAGCAAAATGAGGAATCTGAATACTCCTACCGTGGCCATCCCTCTGTGTGATTCATTCTTGCTGCCTTCAAACTATTTTATTCAGATCTGGGAAAACCTCTGGTAGTCAAAGCTTAAATGAAGGCTGCATCCAACCTCTCCTGTCCGATAAATCTCTTAAAAGCTGAATGAAATAGACTGAAAATGGCAAGAATAAAATTAAAAACACGCGGATCTCTTATTTATCTGCCTTTTAGATATATTAGAATGCAGTAATTTCTCACTTATTTATGTCGTTATTTAAGCTGTACACTCTTCTACGCTTTCCTCGTTTGCTCTGTTTAAAAATCGGTTTCTTATTTTGATTCTCTCTCTCTCTTTCTCTCTCTCTCTCTCTCTCTCTCTCTCTCTCTCTCCCACACACACACACACACACACACACACACACACACACACACACACACACACACACACACACACACACAGCCTTCATAAAATACATCTTCCTTAACCCAGCAGCTGTACATGACACCACTTTTATCATCATTATTTCCAAGGCACTGGCAGCCCCTGTGCGTTTTGAGGCTTCTATAAATATTTAATTATTTCCAGGAATCCCTAACATCAAAAGCGGGCTTAAAGGAAAAAAAATATTGGGAAAAATATCGTTTTTTTTTTTTTTCTTCGGAGTTTAAAACCCCCTTGACTCCGGGTGATGTCTTTTTCTTTTGATACCCGTGCTTGCGATGCGAGAGGGGGTATTATGTCTTGACTTCTGTTTGTCAGTCTATATGTGAGTGTGTGCAAAAGTTTTCAGTCAGCTGTAACCAAACTTGTTGGAAACGTTTAGGATCAGCCAAGAGGCTGGTTATTTATTTATTTATTTATTTTTTATATAATAATAATAATCTGTCCAAGAGCGATGTAAAAGCTTAACCCATGTCAAAGTTTAACCCAGTAAAGTCAATTTAAATAGTTTTATTTCCACTTTGCACCATACGTAGTGAACGAAGGGATTCTATTTTGAGTACAACCAAAGATCAAGGTCACTGGACAACGTCAAAGTTTCAGCCTAGTGTCTGTATGTGAAAAAAGAAATTTGGCTAAAGCAGATTTGGTGTAATGTGGACCAAACTTGATGGAAGGGTTGAGAATCAGTAAAGGCATTAACTTTTTAAAGAAATCAAAGTTCAAGGTCGCATGGCAAGGCCAACAAAAAACGGTTTTTATTCGATTTCGACCAGATTTTGTGATACATACTGGGATATGGGAGGGATAAAGGAATTCGAGTTGAGCAACGGTCCGTCAGATGTCAAGGTCACAGGGGCAAGTCAATGTCAGAATCACCGGGCAAAGTCAACTCAAAGAGTTTTGATCCGATTTGGACCATACTTGGTATAAGGGTTAAAGTTCAGGCAAGAATACATTGATTCGATTGTTAGAAATCAGAGGTCAGGGTCACAGGGTAAAGTCAAATATTTGACCCCCAGCCCAGTTGGTGGGCGTGGATACTGCACTGAATTACCTTTTTCTTGCTGCTACCAAACTGTTCTGTTCAGGTTAGTAAATGCCTCTCTTATTCAACGGGTATAGTCAAGCTGTATCTAACCCCGGTTTGATGAGTCTTGCTTAAGATTAAAAAAAAAAAAAAGTTAGGAAGTTACAAGTATAAAGCGACGACGCTCCAGAGCACATTGGGTTTTTCAGTACGAAGACGTACTTACCCTGATTCCTATGATATATCTTGTTACTGCTGTTACCACACACAATTTTCCTTGGCTTTGAAGAAATGACTAGCAGTAGAGACGAGAAACGAACGTCGTCAAAATCGTATGGCGACAATAAGACTTAAATTTTACGTCATAAAAGTAAAGGATTTAATATTTTATTTGAGCTACCTTTTCAGCGCTTAACTCCGCTACAGTGACGTATTCAACCTAACATTTTCTTCTGTACGTCATCGTATGGAGAGGGTGATGCGGCGTGAATTGGAGGGATCTTTTTTCCATTAAATTTTTGGGGCGAGGTAATTTTGACATGAATAGGACAAAGTGGTCGATGTGCCTTATTTTCCTTCTCAAAGGCAGCTATTGCAATCATGAAAGAAAACGGGTTACCGAATCTAATCACAGAAAATTGCTCACGGAGGAAGGGTAACTATTAAATAACCTGGGGGACTTTGATGAAAATGGAATGGGGATGCGGCTACTGAAATAGCCTCTTCTTTTCATCAGACAGGGTAAATATGGATTGAGTAGACTGTGTGGCTTATATCCTTGCTCAAGGGTGCTGAGCGAAGTAGGGTATATATGACATGGAAATTTAAAATGGTAATATGGAAGAGGAGCACTTGTTTTTTTGATAGTGAAGTGATTAGGGGGAGGAGGAGGAGAAGGCGGTTGAAGTGAAGAAAAAGAGAGACGGACCGAGAATGAGGAGGAAAATAATGAAGGAAGGCATAAGTGGAGAGGAGAAACAGACAAAAGTAAGGTGGAAGGATATGTTAGCAGGGTAACATTGTTGTTGTTGTCTCACACTGATTTGGACGTGAAACTAGTGGACTGGAGGTTGAAGTTGCCCCTTTGGAATCTACTATTTCCCTTTTGGGGGGAATGAGTGGGCGTTATGGGGCGTTAACTCTGTGCCACCGCGTGAAGGCGTTCCTCTCTAACACGGGAGTAACATGTTGGAAGCGTGAAGTAGATATAACGAAGATACGGTGTAGGAATAAACCAGGCATGTGGTGGATGTTGATGTGGTATGAGGATGAGGTGGAGAGAGAAGGGTGAAGCGAATCATTTACCGGTTCTGAATAGAATGAGGGTCTGAAGTTAATACAAGAGATGTGGCTGTATTTATAGTCTCAGACGGTCAGCTATAAGCAAGTCTCCATAGCAGTGAATCATTGTTAGAAATCACATGGTTTGGTCATATTTCATCTCATTGTTTACTCATAACAGTGAATTACTGTTAGAAGTCACATGGTTTGGTTCTGTTTCTTCATTTCAGTAGTTACAAATAACAGTAAATTAATAGAAATCACATGGTTTGGGGCATATTTCTTTTTATTATTCACAGTACAGTAGTTTTCGTTGTGAAATGTCTGAGTGACGTATAATTACAGGTAAAGACATAAACAAGCAATCCCATTTACACCTTGACCCCATCTATCCGATGACGTCTTTCATTTCACCCTTGTTACCTTCAGACAGGATTAGAGAGGGGCGCCTTATTGCGGTGGCACCGACAGAACCGATCGACTCTGCTGCCCGTTTATACAAATGTCCCTCAGCTCCCTCCGTATCCCCTCCCTATCCTCCTAAAAGAGGATGTTAGACCGCAGGAGGGTAAATTCAACCTGCAGTTTACTGTTTTGACGCAGGTATGAAACTGGGGTTGCGGCTGCTGCTCCTGCTCCTGCTGCCGCCGCAGCCTCTGCAAGTACTGCTGCTGCCGCCTACATTGTATTTGATTAACCTGTGCAGCTGAGATGTATGGGGCAAGTAGGGTGAGTTTGATTCGCGGCTGCTGATTGGCCGCCGATGATGTCATTGAAGTAAATGCAGGCATGTATTGTAATGCAACATGCGGACGTAGGTGTAAACCGTGGGTGGATATTATATTGCACCATGCGGACGTAGATGTACACTGTGGGTGGATGCAGTGCAGCATGCGGACGTGGGTGTACACCGTGAGTGGATAATTTACTTCAGTTTCACGCATCGTTTTATAAATGTTTATAATCAACTATAAATTTCTTTGATAACAGTAATCTTTTTAAGCTAATTTTGACCTCTTTAGCATCGGAAATTATTCCATATTTAAACTGGCCGCTTATATTGCAGGCAGTTTTAAATATATATATATATATATATATATATATATATATATATATATATATATATATATATATATATTAAAATAAGAAAACCTGTAGATTTACATCAGCGGCGGCCAATCAGCAGCCGCTAATCAAACACCCTACTCGCCCCATACATCTCAGCTGCATGCACAGGCCAATCAAATAGGGTATACTACTACTACTACTACTACGACTACTACTACTACTTTCAGAGTATTTCGTTTAGCTTTGGGAAGGATGTGTAATTATGAGGGTGTGAATAGAGACTGTTGCAACCCCTTCTGTATGGATTCAATCAAAACCTGAATGTAATCGTCAGGAGATGGCAAGAAAAGAATAGACAAGCGGACAGTATAGGTGGCGTTGTAGGCTCCGTGGCACCTTCTACATAGTTATTTCTTATGCATATTTAACCTTGGTAAAGTATTTTGTTATGCATTTTTAGAACTTGATAATATATTTTATATTTTTCGTGCCGACGTAGGCCTAGTTTTCATCAGCACCATATACGAGTAAGAGGATACTGAGGTGTAGTGACAGGAAGAGGTTTGTGTGGTGGACTGCTGGGCCGAAGAGAACGTGCTGATTTGCGTATGCCCCGAATCGGACAGTAATATATATATATATATATATATATATATATATATATATATATATATATATATAACTAAGAAAGAGGTGCAACGGAGTCTCCTGTGGCACCTACAATACAGTCCATTACGACACTGGATTAAAGGGGTTTGTAGTATATTCGCAATTTCTCAGCTTAACTTCTTAGCTCCCAGAGCTCCTGTGCGAGGGATTTTGCTGGAAGGGTGCTAGGCGTACCGTCCTCCGCTTGTCGGCTTATAGTCGCGAAGCTCATAGGTCCCTACTCCGGGGTTCCCTTCTTTATTAAATTTTGAAAATGCCCAGTTCCGTCACATATCGGGGATGCGGGGAGCAAAGGGGTTAACTCTTTCTGTCGGTCTGTCTATCTGACTGTCTGTCTATTTGTTTGTTTATCTATCTATCCACATTCTATTTCTCTATCTGCTTATCTGTCTATCTGTCGTTCTATCTGTCCCTGTGTCTGAAGCCAGACACCATAAGATCAGAGAGGGAGACTGTGGCCATCTCCTCCGGGAACCCGTGCAGTCTGGGGACGGCGTCTTTGTTTTATTATTGCTAGACCCAAGTGAGAGCGGAGCGGGGATTGTGTTTTGCTTGGCGTGTGTGTGTGTGTGTGAGAGAGAGAGAGAGAGAGAGAGAGAGAGAGAGAGAGAGAGAATATCAACTTACGAGCTATACGTCGTACGATAGACGTTAACGCAAGTTAAATCTAACCCTCCATTTTAGTCTCTCCCTGAATGAAGAAAATTGTTAAGAGGTAAAGGAGTAAAAAAAAAAAAAAATCATTGCACTGAAGGAATATATTTAAATAGATGGATTATAATGGTTTATATGAAAAAGACTTTTAAGAAAGATGCATATAAAGGTTCTATAAAAAAATGAAGAGAAGACAAAGAGCGAGAGAAAAATTATAAGAGGGCGAGGCAGTAACCAAGCGAGAAGGAGGGGTGAAGATGGGACTAGGAAAGGTGTAGAAGGGAAAAAAGGCATCAAGGAAGGGAAGAAAGAGAAAGTGATGAAAACTACAGTAGAGAGGGAGAAATATGTGAAGGAAAAGTAAAGTGAAGAAGAGAGTGAGAAATTAGCAATAAAAAGTGGATGAAGATGGACCTCTGGGAGAGAGAGAGAGAGAGAGAGAGAGAGAGAGAGAGAGAGAGTGTAGGAAAGGGGATGAAGAGCCTTGAAGGTATTAGAGGTGAGATAAAGGGCGAGATTTAGGAGGTACTGGAGAGAGAGAGAGAGAGAGATAGAGAAGGGTGGAAGGATGAAGTGGAAGAAAGAGTACATTTAGAAACAGTTATTAGTTCTAACCCCATTTCTCACTGTTTCTTGGGGTCGGAACATAAATCAGGGGAGGAAAAAATACCAGTTCCATCTTCTCTCTCATATTTTAAGAACATAAAACTGCTTACACCCACGACTGTTACTGATGATGGTGATAATAATGTTGGTGAAAATGAATATGATATTTTTCCCCACAGTCTCTCATTTTAGCTTTTGAAGTCCATACAGATCTGTTATCAAATGGTTTTCAAGTAGAAGCTTTTGGTTTGCATTTGACCTCACCATTATCATTATCCTAGCCCTCTTTTCCCGATCAGCATGGTGATATACTGTATATTTTTTCTAGTTCATGGTCGCTACTCCCTGATATAGTTACTTTGTGTAGGAGCGTCTTCCAGTACTTGAGGGATTACTGAATGATGCATGTAACACCCTATCGCAGAAAAAATCCAAAACTTATGAAAATCTTCTGAAGTTAGCAAAACAAACCAGTAATATAAGACTCGTCACCGTAATGAAGGGGTTAGCTACTTCTAATACTTGAGAATGGAGTGATTCAAAACTAGAAACTGAAAAGCACAGAAGCAGAAAACAAGCGACAGATATCCGAGTGAAAATTGCCACATAATCATTCTGACATCATTGGCAGGCCAAACGATCCTAACAAAGTGTGATTGAAAATGTCTGTGAGTGAGTCATAGCACCTTTCCCTGAGCGATTTATTTTGCATATAATACTGTAACATTGTATTGTTTGGTAGTTATATCGTTTTAACATTGACATACTTTTCATGAACAACATACGAGACCAAACTGAAGTGTTATGTGCTGAATCAGTCGCTGAGGAAGAGGTATTACGAATTCTCGAGCCACTTGAATACGAGTTATAACATTAGGAGGCATCTCTTGTCATGTGCATCTCCATACATATTCATCCATTCATATCTAATAGTCAGTTTTACATCATCCTCACCTTCAATATCTTATTCACATAGTCACATGCACATACAAAACTCTATTATTAAACTGCGTCTACTTTACAACTAGAACATGTCTGTCACGCTCCTGCCTGGTGCATTGAATTATAGAGTATCATTTATGGGCCGAAAAACATACCAAGCCTTTCTCAACTTCGGAGTATTAACCAACAGGAAGATGAGGAGCATAAGTTAAATATTAGGTAAGCTTCTGGCCCCAATTATACACTAGTAGTAAATAGCGTCTTAAGTGCATAGCCTGAATACCTCCCAGTTACATCATCCTACATCTCGCATTGTACATTCTTCTGCACATTGCAATATCTTATTTTGCGTCCTTCATTCTCCTGTATCAACCCTTCTCTTAAATTTTATATAATTTTCTTACATCTTTCTTGCTTTTACATCTTACATTCTCCAACGTTCTGTAGTCGTTTTACATTTTCCGTCCTACTTTCTGTTTATATCCTACTTAATCTTTTGTGTTATATCTTTGAAATTCTTTAAATCCTACCGTGAAATCCTCCTAAATTCTCCTTCATCCCACATTTCAAATTCTAAACCTTCTTTCATCTACGCCTTCTACATCCTTACCCAGGGGTTCTCAAACTTTTCCCGCTGCGTACCCCATGAGTCGTAGATCAGCCTTCATCCTTATCATTGAGGTATTGAGCGGTACTTCATTAACACTGATCACTTATACACTGGTAACACACTAGCTCTTTTAAAATTAATTAATAGGTAGGTATTTATTTTGCAAAGCAAATATGTTTTGATACTGTTGCAACACTGTGTCAGTATTAACGTAGTATTATAATAATGACTGTTACTATTTTATATCAATGTCGATGATACGCAGGTTATATGAAAACTAATTTCTCACTTCTCACTGTCGTATTATAATTATGTCCTTGAAATTAGTATACCGTATACTGAGTTTTTCATCATGCGACAAAGTAACCCCAGGAACTCTGCGCACCCGTGGGGGTTCGCATATCCCATTTTAAGAACCTTGTCCTAACCTTTCTTTCGCTCTGTATCCTGTATTCCTTTTCCTCCAGCCTCTTTCATTCTCATGTATCCTTATGTGTGACCTGATGTTGTTTTATATATTTGAGAAGAGGAAGGAAAGGAGGAGTACGGTGATGATTCTTAGGAAGAAGGTGATGTTAATGGAGGAGGAGAATGCTGCTAATGATTAGAATGAGATGGAGAATGTGTGTGTGTGTGTGTGTGTGTGTGTGTGTGTGTGTGTGTGTGTGTGTGTGTGTGTGTGTGGAATGCTAGAGAAGGCGACGGAATGAATAGATAGACGGTAGACAAAAATGAGACCGGAGAAAAATGTTGATAGTAGGATTATAGGAGGAGGAGAAGGAAATAATCGTAGATGATAAGGATCAGAGATGAAAGGAAGAGGGAAAGAAGGAAGGGAGGAGAGGCAGAGAAGGGAAAAAGACAACAGGTTAAAGGGGACAAAGAGAGTGGGACGAAGAAGTGAGAGTGAGAGAGGACAAGGACGAATGAAGGAAGAAGATCAGAAGACGAGGAAGGACAGGGGATAAAGAGGGATGAGGAGGAGGAGGAATGTAGAGGTGGATGAAGGGAAAGGAGGATTTAGGGGGACAGAGAAAAAAAGGGGAAATACACGGATTGCCTTGGGAGAAAGAAGAGCTACGGAGAGGAAGGGTGGGTGGAAGGACTGTAATTGAAATAAAGGCAGCATAAAGGTGGAAGAATGAGAGAGAGAGAGAGAGAGAGAGAGAGGAGGGCAGCAGTGGGGGACGGATAATAAGAAACTTTTGCTACTGACGCGAACTGAGAAGTAATTTACCCCAGTCTCCTTTGTGCCGGGATGAGAGAGAGAGAGAGAGAGAGAGAGAGAGAGAGAGAGAATATGTGTGTCTGAGAAGATTGCGAAGCCTGTATTGTCTTGTGTGTGTATTTATGTATGTCGGCTATGCGAGATATTTGTGTCGCACCTTTGGGGGTAGGGGGTAGGGGGGTTTTTCAAGAATACTCCCCCAGTATCCCTGCTTGTCATACAAGGCGACTAAAAGGGTTGGCGGAGGGTTAATGCTCCTCCCCGGAAAACAACTACTAAAAAGACGAACGAGAAGCCTCGGACAAGGACTGACCAAAAAATGACGACCAAGGACCGGACAAAGGACATGGTAATTGCAACATGGAATGTAAGAGGTGCGAATGATGAGGTGAAGGAGAGAGAGATTGTCGAAGTGCTTGAGGGTGCGAAAGTTGATGTATGTGGAGTAACTGAAACTAAATGGAGAGGTGAGAGTGTGAGAGAATGAGAGTATGGATGGGGTATATGTGCAGGAGTAGGTGAGAATGAGAGGGCAAAAGAAGGAGTGTGTATAGTTGTGAGTAAAAGATGGATGAACATAAAGAGTATGGATCAGTTGGGTCAAGGATTGTGTGGGTAAGATCGAAAGTTGGAATACAAATGTGGGCGATTGTGTGCGTGTATGCGCCAACGCAAGATCTTGCAAGCAGAGTGAGAGAAGAGTTCTGGACAAATGTGGAAGTGTGCATGGAAAAGCTTGGAAGGAATGAGAGAGTGTTTTTGATCGGTGATATGAATGGTAAAGTAGGGAATGTGAAGGTGGATAGAATAGTTGGTGAGTGGGGTGTGCCTGCTGAGATAGATGAGAATGGCAGTGCGTTAGTGGACATTTGTGCCAGGAGGGGGTGGTGATAACCAATACCCTCTTCAGGCATAAAATGATCCACATGTATACATGGCGAGTGATGAGAAGGGTGGGTGGTGAGCTGAATGAAAGGAAGGCAATGATTGATTATGTGTGTGTGGATGAAAGGATGCAAAGATGTGTAATGGATGCAAGAGCTTATAGAGGTTGGGGGAGTGGACTTTCTGACCACTACTTGGTGGTGGCCAGAATCAAGATCCAAATAAGATGGAGAAATAGAAGAAGGGAAGGACAGGAAGAAGAAGTATTTGCAAGGAGAGCAGCAAGGTTACAAGAGGATGAGAAAAAGGCAGAATATAAGAGAGAAGTGGAGGAACGATTGGGCAAATATAAATTGGAGCAGATGGGGGACGTGGAAGGTGTGTGCAGGATATTCACAGAAGAAATATGTGCAGCATGTGATGTGGTGTGTGGGATGAAGAGAAGATGGGGGGGGGGTGCAAGGAACAGCATGGTGGAATGAAGAGGCGAGACAGGCTGTGGCACAAAAGAAGAAAGCATACAAAGAATGGATAAGAAACAGGGGCGTGGAAGAAGTTGAGAGGTGGAAGAAATGTAGAAAGAAAGAGAGGTGAAAAGATTAGTAAGAGAAAGAAGAGAGTGGATGAGGAATTTGGAAGGAATTTGAGTGTAAAGTGGAGGTACTGTAAGAAAATGCTCTGGAAAGATGTGAAGAGAGTGAGACAGGGTGGAAGTGATGTTAGCAGGGGAGTGAAAGATAAAAATGGTAGATTACTAATGAGAAGGGAGAAAAAGTGAGCAGATGGAGAGAACTATCTATCTATCTATCTGTCTGTCTATAGCCCGACGCCCTAATCCCGCAAAGGGTGGCCTCAGACAAAACGCCTCCAAGTCGCTCTGTCACCCACCATTTGACTACCCTCCCCCCAACTCACCCCCTCCTCCCTCATATACCTCTCAACTCCATCCCTCCACCTCATTCTTGGTCTACCTCTCCCTCTCCCTCCCTCCACCTCACCTACATACACCCTCTTAGTCAGTCTTTCATTCTCATTCTCTTCACATGTCCAAACCACCTCAGTGTTTTTATCCTAATCTTCTCAACCACATCCACATCCACCCCACAGCGTTCCTTCACTTCTTCATTCGTCAACCTGTCCCTCCACGTCACTCCACGTGCTCCTCTCAAGTAACTCATTTCCACTGCTCCCACTCTTGACTTGTTCCCCTCTTGCAAGGTCCATGCCTCGCTTCCATACGTCAGGGTAGGGATCACAATACTATCATGCAGTAACTTCTTAACTTCCATACTCACCTCCCTATTTCTCAACACTGCTCTCAGTGTACCAACAACCTTCCTTCCCTGCTGTACCCTTTCACGCACTTCATCCCCCAAAGTTCCATCCCTACTCATCACACTACCCAAGTACTTGAATGCACTCTCATTCTCCATATCCTCACCATCCAACCTCACTGCACACTCTGTGACTTCATTCCTCTCAAACACCATAACTTTACTTTTGTTTACATTAACTTTCAGATTCCTCCTCCCACACACTGTCCCAAATTCATTCACCAAACCTTGCAACTCCTATTCATCTTCACTCAACAGTACTGTATCATCAGCAAACAGCAACACTGGAAGCTTCCAAATCTCACCCTCATTCATTAGGGCCACCCCCACATCCACTGCCCTACCCTGCACCTCCTTTACAACCCCATCCATGTATATATTAAACAGCCATGGAGACATCACACAACCCTGTTTCAGTCCCACATTGAGATCAAAGAACTCACTCAGCTCACCATCCACTCGCACCGCAGCCCTAGCTCCCTCGTACATACTCTTCACAGCACTCAACAATTTCCCCTCCACTCCATATATTCATAATACCTTCCACATACCTTGCCTATCTATTCTGTCATAAGCTTTCTCCAAGTCCATGAAGGCAGCATACACTTTCCTTCCCTTCTCTAGATACTTGTTCACTAAACATCGTAGAACAAATATCTGATCTACACACCCTTTTCCCTTCCTAAATCCCCCTTGTTCTTCTCCAGCTAGCTCCTCTGTCATATGCCGAACCCTATCAATGAGTATTTTACCATATATTTTACCAGTCACACTAAGAAGGCAAATACCCCTATGGTTACCACATACTTCTCTCTCCCCTTTTCCTTTGTACAGAGGAACAGTTATACCTGATTTCCAGTCCTCTGGAACCCTTCCCTCTTCCCAAGCCAATCTACACAACTTCCATATCCACTCCACAACAATCTCACCCCCAATCCTAAGCATTTCACCACACACTCCATCAATTCTTGGGGCCTTTCCCAACTTAATCTTCTTCATCGCTTCCACTACTTCCGCCCTACTGATCTCTTCCTCCCTCCTCTCATCTCTTCTTCTCCCAGCCATTCCCCAACCACTTATACTCGCACTGCTCTCACTCTCTACATTCAACAAATCCTCAAAGTGCTCCTTCCATCTCCTCAGTTTCTCTCTCTTCTCCACCAACAATCTATTATTCCTATCTTTCACTCCCCTGCTATTTCCCCTTTCACACTGCCTTACTTTCTTTACTTCCTTCCAAAACAATTTCTTACTCTCCCTCCATTTCACACTCAGATTCCTCCCAAACTCTTCATCCACTTTCTTTTTACTCTCCTTCACCAGTCTCTTAACCTCCCTTCTCCTGCTCACATATACCTCTCTCTTCTCTCTCTCATCTTCTCCCCTACCTCTACTCGCTAACCATTCACTATATTCCTTCTTCTTTTGTTCCACAGCTCGTTTCACCTCATCATTCCACCACGCTGTCCCTTGCACACCCTTGCATCTCCTCACTCCACAAATCGCCTCACACGCTGCGCCTATCTCTTCCGTGAATATCTTACATACGTCTTCCACCCCTTCCATCTGCTCTAGCTCATATCTTCCCAATCTTTCTTCCACTATGCTCTTATACTTTGTCATTTTCTCACTATCTTGCAATTTCTCCACTCTTCTCACAGGAGTTGCTTTAAGGAATTGTTGAACTTAGAGGATGGAAGTAATGCGAATATAAGTGGCTGGGGAATGGCTGGGAGAAGGAGGGAGGTGAGAAGACTGGAAGAAATCAGTAGGATAGAACTTGTGGAGACAATGAAGAAATTTAAAATGGGGAAAGCCCCAGGAATTGATGGAGTGTGTGGTGAAATGCTGAAGCATGGGGGAGAGATAGTAGCAGAGTGGATGTGGAAGGTGTGCAGATTGGCCTGGGAGGAAGGTAGAGTCCCGGAGGATTGGAAGTCAGGTATAATTATGCCCTTGTACAAAGGAAAAGGGGAAAAAGAAGTGTTTGGTAATCATAGAGGCATTTGTCTTCTTAGTATAATAGGAAAAGTGTATGGTAGGATAATGACAGAGTTAGAGAAAGAACAGAGGAATTAGTTGGAGAAGAACAGGGAGGCTTTAGGAAGGGGAGAGGTTGTGTAGATCAGATATTCATTCTTAGATCTTTAGTGGAAAAGTTTCTAGAGAAGGGAAAGAAGTTGTATGCTGCTTTCATGGATTTGGAGAAAGCATATGACAGGGTGGATAGACAAGGATTGTGGAAAGTATTAAGAATATATGGAGTAGATGGGAAGTTGTTGAATGCTGTGAAGAGTATGTATGATGGTACTTAGGCTGCAGTGAGTGTGGTGAACTGAGTGAATTTTTGTCTTTGAAGGTTGGGTTGAAGCAGCGATGTGTCATGTCTCCATGGTTGTTCAGTCTGAACATGGATGGGGTAATAAGAGGTACAAGGTAGGGTAGTGGGTGTTGGAGTGGCCCTGGTGAGAGAGGATAGTGTTTGGAAACTCCCTGTACTGTTGTTTGCGGATGATACTGTGTTGCTGAGTGAAGACGAAGGGGAGATGCAAGGCTTGGTGGATGAGTTTGGGAGAGTGTGTAAGAAACGGAATCTAAAGGTGAATGTAGGGAAGAGTAAAGTGATGGTCTTTGAGAGAGGTGAAGTCAGTGAATGTACAGCGAGGTTGGATGGTGAGGAATTGGAAAACGTGAGTACGTTTAAGTACTTAGGTAGTGTGATGAGTAAGGACGGAGGTTTGGAGGGTGAAGTGCTTGAATGGGTACAGCAGGGAAGAAAGGTTGCTGGTTCCTTGAAAGTAGTGATAAGAAACAGGAAAGTGGGCATGTGTGTGAAAAAGTTACTACATGACAGTATTGTGATACCAACTCTAACGTATGGAAGTGAAGCTTGGACGTTGTTGGAAGGACACAAGTCAAGAGTGAGAGCAATGGAAATGAGTTATTTAAGAGGAGCCTGTGGAGTCACATGGAGAGACAGGCTGACAAATGAGGATATAAAGGAACATTGTGGTGTGGATGTGGATGTGATAGGATGCGTTAGGAGGAATACACTGAGGTGGTTTGGCCATGTGGAGAGGATGGAGGGTGAAAGACTGACGAAGAGAGTGTATGTGAGTGAGGTGGAGGGGGGGAGAGGGAGGGGGAGGCCGAGGATGAGATGGAGGGATGGAGTGGAGAGGTATATGAGAGAGGGGGGTGTGAGTTGGAAGCAGGGCAGTGAAATGGCGGGGGACAGGGCGACGTGAAGGCGATTTGTTTGTGGCCACCCCAAACGGGATTGAGGCGTCTGGCAATAGATAGATAGATAGGTAGACCTTTGGAACTGTACGTATATATGATTGCATGTGTGTGTATGATTGAGTATACGAGATAATACTTTTGTGTTTAACCTCTCCACTACGGTAACGTGTTGTGTATTTGCTTCCCTTTACCACCAGACGATTTTATTCAGCGTGAAAAATATTTCTGGTAGTGAAGGGGTTAGTCTCCATTAATGCTGTAGTCGCTTGTCTTTCGTGCTGTGTTTTATCCTTATCATCCCCAGACAATTTAATGCAGCAGTAAAGTTCTGTTTGTGAAAGGGTTAAGAATGTGCATTTTGGGTAGGGATTTCTTGTAGTGAAGGGTTTACAAATGTGTATGTGTCAGGACATTTATCTTTTGGGGTAGGGAGACTCTCAGCGCCTCTTTTCTTAACCTGTTCAGTGCCACCTAGAGCATGTGATTATTATATTGTAGACTATATACTGCATATTTGGGGTAGGCGGTGGCTCAATCGGTAGAGAGCTTTACTGATCTACCAGAAGTCCCGCCGACATGTCGTAAAAATACCCCCGCTAATACCAATACACCAGTCCTGTGTGAGACAGCCCTAGCATGTATTCAATATGGACGGTGGGTGTTAGCGCCGAAGTGGTGACATGTAGAGGTGTATGATATGTAGGAGGACTGCTGGGCCTTGGTAGCAGGCTGTGAAGCCTATGCCCAGAGTCGGACACAAAAAAAAAAAAAAAAAAAAAAAAAAAAAAAAATATTTAAGGTGTGTATGTCGGTACCAAAATACGACGTAACAAAGAACGCAGAGAGAGAGAGAGAGAGAGAGAGAGAGAGAGAGAGAGTGAGTGAGTGAGTGAGTTAACCATGATTATTTTCTCCCTCTTTCCCCCCCTAACTGGGCGTGACATCTCCTTCCTGTACCACATCCCTTATTCTCTTGTTGTACATGATTATAATTTTGGAAAATGAAAATTAGTTACAGAGGAGATTGAATATTATGAAGGATAGAACACTAAAAGGTTGACCTAACAAGACTTGGCCCCGGCTTCTCGCTAGTTTCGGATTTTTTTTTTTTATTAGTATCTTCTCGCTACCATAATCCATTTGTTTTCATCTGACGGAAGTAGGTTGATCTCAGCCTAAATACAAAGTCGTGGCTGTATGAAATTCGATGAGCCATGCCCAAGGGACTGTACTGACTCTATAGATCCACCCTCCTATATGACTACATTTTTGGTCATTAACAGAGCAAAAAAGTGTTTGGGAAGTTGGCCAGGTGAAAGTAAACGCGCTATAATCTTATAATTACACGCGACATATTCTTTTTTTTTTTTTTTTTATCTACCCAATATGCAGAATTAAAGAATATTAATGTGTTGTTTGGAAAGTAAGTTGTTAAGTGAGAAATGCCAGACCGTCTCCCTGGCCGACGAGAATACGGTTTCTTTTTCTTTTTTCTTTTTTTTAAGGAGATCCTGCTAAATAATATCTCGAGTAATCTCGTGGATCCAGAGACGTCTTTTATTTGTTTATTCTTTCTCCCTTCAGACGATTTCATTTAGCTTAGGAAGGGTCTTGCGTATTGAATATGCCACTGCAGGCCTTATCCAGCCCTTCCACTTCAAAGAGTCCTCCCTAAATTGAAGAACATCTGTGGAGGTAGCAAGAATATAACGAAAAATGCACCACCTGAATGAGGTGGTTGAGGGACTGAACAAGGATGCTGCCGTGTAACGTGGAAATTTGCCGCCAGGTGAACAAGGCTGACACGTGCAACCATCTGCAAACTATTTTTCGAAACAAAACGAAATAGGCAGTGTCCAGTTCTCTATACAGTATTTTATTTTATTTATTTATTTATTTTTTTCTGAAGATACCACATCCCTCTCCCAAAAACGCAGTCATTTCAGAATCATCAGCAGTACACTTTATATTCTCACTGTTAGGATGTTTTTGTTACGGCATTATTGGTGTCACTGCTGTTATTATTTTCACTGCTACTATTGCTGTCATTACCGTTTTTGCCGCTGGTTTTCTTATGCGTGTTCACCATTTTTTTTTTCTTTTACTGTTGTTGTTGCTGTATATGTTCGTCACGGTTTTTATTTTTGCTTCTACTGCCGCTGTTGTATATACTGATCGCCATTGTTGTTGTGTATTCTTCTCCATAGTGAAGTGTGTATTGCTGTATTTAGGCCAATACTGTAGATTTTGTTTTACGTGTTGCCATACCTGTTGTTGCTGTAAGTCATCAATGTAGGTATTTGGGTTATAATAATTCGATTTGTAAATTACTGTATTTTTGAAAGCTTGATCCAGCTGTTGTCTTTGTCACACGTGTCAATACCGGTTGATATTATTGTTGTTGATATTTTACAGTTGTCGTTGTTAATGTGGTTTTTGTTATTCCAGTAATTTTTTTTGGTCATTAGATCTGTTGTACATGTTGGCTGCCATAGCCGTCGTCATCGTCGTTGTTGTAGTCGTTGTCGTCGTAGTGGTCCATCGTTGTTGTTGTTGTTATTATTATTATTATTATTATTATTATTATTATTATTATTATTATTATTATTATACGCATCTGTCGCCATTGCTATTTTTTTGTGTGTGTGATTGTTATTGTTGTGTTGAGGGGTTGAGCTTAAAATCCTGTAGCCACAACACAACCCGGATCCAGCTGACAGGTTACAATCACAGCTTCATTTTCCCCCGCCACGTTATTCTCGGGTCGTGTTAAATGTGGACAGGGTAGTGGAGTTGGCTTGGTGGGTGGCTTCCCGGAACTGGAAGGGTGCCTTAATGAGGTGGAAGGAGTGGTATGATGGGTTGGGTGGGGTGGCTTGGTGGGTTGGTTTAGGTAGGTGTGTGGTGTTAATGAACTAGGCTCTGAGATTGATGAAGAAGGAGTTGTGGGTTTGGAGTGGCTTAGCGGAATGGAAAGGGTGGCTTGGTGGGCTGAAAGGGATGGCGTTGGGCATACTTCTGATTTTAAAGGGTTTATTAAAGCAGAGGTAGAGGCAAAACCTGAATCAGACAGCAAAGTTGAAATTGGTCTGAAGTGGTGGAAATTATATGGGAATTAAGGTAATAGAGATAAACAAGGCAGTGGAAAAATAAGTAAATAGGAAAAAATTTAATGAAAATGATGACTGAAGTAAATGAGATTGAACTGCTAATATAGTTACTTTTATCATCTCCCCACATATAATTATCACCAATAATATGGGCTGAAGCCCTGGATGCAGAAATAGCAAAGCCTCAAAAGTCAAACTACCAAACAGAATGCTTACTGAAAAGGGTTTCACAATCATGCACACGACATTCAAGTTATTAGTACCCTGGCTCCAGCTATTTTATTTACCGTACCATCATCATAATCATCGTTGTCGTCGTCGTTCCCAATTAAAGATAGAGTATATATTTAATCTTTTCACCAAGTGTGGACGCACGGTTATTTTTTTTTTTTTTTTAATAACAGCAGAGGAAGGAAAAACAATGAATAAAAAAAAATAATCCATACACCAGATTACTGGTGTCCTCTGTTCATAAAATATCTGTAACAGTTAGATTTGAACAGCTGTAGGTTGAAGTTTGGAGGGAAACAACTCTGGGGAAGCAAGTTCCAGAGAGATGCAGTTCGGGGAATGAAAGAATTCTGATAGGCAGAAATTCTGCAGTATGGCTGAGTGACATTCCAGTCATGAGCGCTACCAGATGCCCGTGTAGCACGAGGGAAGGCAAGGAGAGGTGGCACTATGGACGCAACTTCGTCTGAGCATTTCCCATAAAAATATCTGTAAAAAATGCAAGGGAAGCAGCATCCCTTCTTACTTGTAGGGGAGGTAGTTTATTTGTAATGGCAGGGTTGTTAATAATTCTAACAGCCTTGTTCTGAATTTTGTCTGATTGTTTTAATGCAACCTCTCCACATCCATTCCACAAGGGTGAGCAATATTCAAGCAGAGAGTACACATGACTCTTATAAATTACAGCTAACTGCTCGTCAGTGAAGAAGTTACGGACTCTGTACATTAGTCCAAGTTTCTTTGAGGTGGTTTTAGCAAGTGATCTAACATGAGAGGTCCTGCTGAGGGCATTTTTAAGTGAGACGTCGACAATTTCAGTACTTTTGAAGATGGGAATATTAGTAGTACTGAAGGTAATATACGAATCTAGCAATATCTGTCTATTAGTAAATTGTATATATTTAGTTTTACTAGCATTAAATGAGACAAGGTTGTTTTGTCCCCATTCACTGATCATAGATAGGTCTTGATTTATGGAGATGGCTGTACTGAGTTAAGACGTAGAGATATCAGACTTTGTAAATGGGTGTCTGAGTGTGAATGAACTATGTAGTGTTGAGTCATCTGCATATGAGTGGATGGGATTGTGGGTGATAGATAAGAGATCATTAATATGAACCAGGAACAGGGTTGGCGCCAGAACTGATCCCTGAGGCACGCTGGCGTTAATTGAGTGGAAATTGGAATATACGTTATGTACTTTTACCCTTATTTTTCTGGCACTAAGATATGAGGAACTCAAAGGAACAAAAGAGGTTAGTCCATAGCAAGGGAGTTTGGATAGAAGGGAACGGTGCCATACTGTATCGAAAGCTTTAGAAATCTCAAGGGCTACTGCATGAGTTTCTCCATGTAGGTCTGTTGATTGATGGATGGTATGAGTCAGGAGAATGAGTATGTCAATGGTGAATCTTTCGTGTTGAAAACCATATTGTCTCACTAATTAAGTTGTTTGATTCAAGGTGTTTAACAATATGCTTATTAAAGTTTCAGATACTTTACCAAGAGACGATGTGACTGGTCTGTAATCAGAGAGGTCAGAGGAACTTCCTTTCTTCGTAATTGGGTGGATATTGGCTTCTTTCCATGAATTTGGGAATGAAGAAGTACGTATGCATAGTCTGAATAATTTAGCTAGAACAGAGGCAAGTTCAGGGGAACACTTTTTCAAAACAATTGGCGGAATTCCATCTGGGCCTGGAGCTTTATTTGTAGGTAAATTGTCTAGGATGGATTTTACGTATCTTCTCTGTATTTTAAGTGGAACAATTTCGGGAGAGTCAAGTTCTAGTACTGGGGCGTTCTGGCTGGCATCGTCTAAGGTAGAATTTTTGGCAAATGTACAGGCAAAAATATCTGCTTTCCCACGTGGGTCATTTGTAATGTTGCCATCTGAAGCTTTTATTAGGTGAATGGATGATGACTTGTTAAAGTTATTATTGAAAGAATTAAGAGTTGACCAAAATATACTATTGTCATTAGGGTTGTTAAGTAGTTTTGATGCTTGCTTTTGAAGAAAGTTAGATTTAGCTAGATTTATTACAGCTTTTGCATGATTTCTAGCAATTTTATTTTACTCAGTCTACCACAAGACGATTAGGTTTAGCTGAGGAAAATTGCAGAGATCAGAGAGGTGAAAGCTGTGTCTACTACCCTTGCAATGCTTCAACCCTCCTTATGTATAAAATAGTCTGGATTCATCCTGCTTAAATACCAGAGTTCATTCATAGCAGCGTAAGTGATGGTAGATATATATACTGTATAAACCAAAGTAGACGTGACCTAAACAAGGTAGCGTCGAGGTAGATTATTGAGCCACTCACCTCAACCCTCCCTCAACACCGACCCTAATTTTCTTCCACCCTTAAAAAAAAAAAAAAAAAAAAAAAACTAGCTGGGGAGCGTCTGGTAACCCTGCGATTAATCTGGTTTAACCAATTTAAAACCAATCTGTGCGTGGCCTCGGGGTGTGGCTAAGAAGCTTAATCTTAAAATGATAACTTCTTTTACAGCCTACCCCCACTCTCTCCCTCTCTCTCTCTCTCTCTCTCTCTCTCTCTCTCTCTCTCTCTCTCTCTCTCTCTCTCTCTCTCAGCCTTCCCTCCTACCCTTATTTCATTTTTTTTTTCGCACCTCCTCCCTCCCTTTCCTCTCTTTCCTCCTCTATCTCCAGACCCACCCTTTTCCTCGCTCTTGTTTTTGTGTCCCCTTTTCCATTAAGCCTCTCCTTTTGCTGCTTCTTCATTTCCTATCCCCTGCCCTTTCCTCTTCCCTTTAATGCTCCCCTCTTTCCCTTCACCCCACCTTAAGGTCTCATTTCTTCCTATCGCCTCCCCCTTTTTCTATTGTCTTCTTGTTTTCCTCTTCCCCTCCTCTCCCCTTTCTGCCCCCCCCCTCTCACCCCCTCATTTTCCTCCTCTTTTTTTTCTCCCTCTCCCTCCTCCACCTTGCTCTCACGGTGCTCTCATTTTTTCCTCTCCCATCCCACTTCCTCCCTCGCCTAATCCCCTGTTTTCTCCTCCATCCTTGTTTTCCTCCCCTTTCCCTCCTTTTCCCCCTCTCCTCCTAGTCCTTCTCGTCTTACTGGCCCCGTTTTTGCTTCCTCACCCACTCCTCTCGTTGTCTTCTCCCCCCCCCCCCTTAGATCCCCTTTTCTTCTCGTCCTCCACCCCTTTCCTCTCACACAGCTCACCTCTTATTTTTTTTCTCTCTTCCCCATCCACCCTCCTCAGAGAAAGAAAGGAATTTGAATATGGATCATTTGGCTCAAGGATTGTGTGGTAAGATTGAAAGTCGGACTACAAATGCGGGCAGTTGTGTGTGTGTATGTGCCAACGCAAGATCGTGAAAGCAGAGTGAGAGAAGAGTTCTGGACAAATGTGGAAGCCTGCATGGAAAAGTTTGAAAGGAATGAGAGAGTGTTTTTGATTGGAGATATGAATGGAAAAGTGGGAATGTGAAGGTGGATAGAGCAGTTGATGAGTGGGGTGTGCCTGCAGAGATGGATGAGAATGGAAGTGCTTTAGAGGACACAAGTGCTCGTGGACCCTTCTGGCCCCCCGCACTTGCTCCTGCGGAGGGCTCTCGCGCTGCTATAATATATTTTAGTTATAGCTGTGGGCAGAAAATTCTACGGAGATCCTATGTATTGCGCCTGGAGCAACGTTTTTTTGGTCAAAATGTGATCGCTCATTAAGTATAGTAAAAGTTTTTTCATTCGTGATGGGACCAAGTTTTTCACATCAGCGAATTTTCTGCGATTTTTGTGCCAATTTTGGTGCGATTTGAATGTGTAGTTTCGGCTGCCCAAATTACACACACACACACACACACACACACACACACACACACACACACACACACACACACACACACACACACACACACACACACACACACACATCTACTGCTATAGTATAATAGAAGATTTGTGCCAGGAAGGGGCTGGTGATAGCCAATACCTTCTTCAGGCACAAGATGATCCATAGGCATACGTGGCGAGTGATGAGAAGGGTGAGTGGTGAAATGAATGAACGGATGGCAATGATTGATTATATGTGTGTGGATGAGTGGATGAATGGATGTAAAGGTGTGTAATGGATGGAAGAGTATACAAAGGTTGGGGGAGTGGACTTTCTGACCACCACTTGGTAGTGGTCAGAATCATAGTCCAAATGAAATGGAGAAATAGAAGAGAAGGACAGGAAGTAGTATATGCAAGGAGGGTGGAAAGGTTACAAGAGGATGGAAAAAAGGCAGAATATAAGATTTTGTCAGGTTGATAGGTGTAAGAACTGAGTCTTTGATGCATTAAAAACATCATCATTTTTACCCCAGTCAGAGATACGGGCCAAGTCAGACATTAGGTGTGCCATGGCCTCATCCCTTGTTTGTTTGAAGTAACTGTTGAGATGGACGCTGCGGGAACCGAATGGAAAGGTGAAGGGTGGAATCATCAGCATACGAGTGGATAGGGTTAGATGTACAGCTTAGAAGGTCTATCTGTCTATCTATTGCCAGACGCCTTAATTCCATATGGGGTGGTCACAAACAAATCGCCTCCACGTCGCCCTGTCCCCCGCCATTTCACTGCCCTGCTCCCAACTCACACCCCTCTCTCTCATATACCTCTCCACTCCATCCCTCCATCTCATCCTTGGCCTCCCCCTCCGCCTCTCTCACATACACTCTTCTCTTCAGTCTCTCACTCTCCATCCTCTCCACATGGCCAAACCACCTCAGTGTGTTTCTCTTAACGCTTCCTATCACATCCACACCACAATGCTCCTTTACATCCTCATTAGTCAGTCTGTCTCTCCATGTGACTCCACAGGCTCCTTTCAAATAACACATTTCCACTGCTCTTACACTGACTTGTGTTCTTCCAACAACGTCCAAGCTTCACTTCCATACGTTAGAGTTGGTGTCACATTACTGTCACGTAGTAACTTTTTCACGTCCATGCTCACTTCCCTGTTTCTTACCACTGCTTTCAAGGAACCAGCAACCTTTCTTCCTTGTTGTACTCTCTTTCAAGCACTTCACCCTCCAAACTTCCATCCTTACTCATCACATTACCCGTGTACTTAAACGCACTCACAGTTTCCATTTCCTCATCATCCATCCTCACTGTCATTGGTAAATAAATGGAAGAGAGTTGGTGATATGACAGAACCGTGAGGAACGCCACTGTTGATACATCTTGGAGAAGAACGATGGCCGTCTATAATAGCGGCTATAGAACGACCTGAAAGGAAGCTATAGATGATGTAAGAGGACAGTTTGGAAATTAAAGATTTGTGCCAGACTCGATCGAAAGCCTTGGAGATTTCAGGTACAGTGGCAAAGCTTTCATCAAAGTCCTGAAAGGAGGATGACCAAGAGTCTGAAAGGTAGGTGAAAAGATCGCCAGTAGAGCGTCCCTGACGGAACCCATATTGACGATCAGAAAGAAGGTTGTGATCGGAAAGATGCTTTAAAATTTTTCTGTTAAGATTTGACGCGAAAACTTTTGAGACACAGGATGTTAAAGCAATTAGACGATAGTTGAAGGGTTTTGAATGGTCACCCTTCTTCGGGACTGGCTGAATGAGAGTAAACTTCCAACAAGAATGAAAGGTACAAGTTGATAGACAAAGGCAAGCAAAAAGTTCAGAGGAGCATATAATATATATATATATATATATATATATATATATATATATATATATATATATATATATATATATATATATATATACCGGTATGACCTACAGTAGCTTATACAGCACCCTACCTGTATCCCTGACACCTTGGAAAGAGTTCCAACATACTTGATCTTTTTCTTACAACATATAGCTTTGCTTACTTATTAATCTTTTCTCTCCATTGGGCTCCGATCACAACCTCATCACGTTAACCAGTGCTATCGCTCTAGTAAAGCCTGAGGACCCTCCCGAGAAGCAACAGGTGTGACACCTTAGAACTGTTGATTGGAGTCTCCTCAGGCAGTACGTCTTTGATTTTCCCTGGAAGGATTAGTGCGTCCTTGGCCGAGAACTATCTAAGTGTGCCTTATGCATTACAGAGGTTATTCTCTCGGGCATGGAAGCATACATTCCTTTCTCTTAGCCTGTGACTAATGAACTTTGTTTAATTACGCTTGTTCTGATGCTGTCCACAACAAGGGTGGAGACTACAAACAGTTCCAAACCCAACTCACCTCTCAGTCTCATCTCTGTTATGGTATGTCTCTGCCAGGAACAGTGCTAAGTCTGTTCTCTGCTCTGCAAAGAAAAATTTCATTCGTACTAAATGATCTGAACTCCGACTCAAATTCTTCCTGCTCCTTCTGGCACCTTGCCAAAAACCTTTCTAACTACGTTGCTTTATCCTCTTTCCCTCTTCTTTTCCACAGTGATGGTTCTGTAGCTGTTTCTTCAACAGAAAGGCAGAATTCTCTACATCGGACCTCATTCAGTTCCACCTTAGATGATTTTGGTGCTGTTTCTCCATCTCTCCACCTCTGATTCTCTCATGGCTGACATTAAACCCTTCAGTCGATGTACTTTCTGCCCTCATTAGTCTCAATACTAACAAGGCTTATGGACCTGATTAGCTGTTTCTTCTACAGAAAAGCAGAACTCTTTGCTCAGACCTTCTCATCCAGTTCCACCTTAGATGATTCTGGTGCTGTTCGTCCATTTATCCCCTTTCTGATTTTCTCATGGCTGACATTAAAACCTTCAGTTTATGTACTTTATGCCCTCATTGACCTCAGTACTAACGAGGCATATGGACTTGATGGGGTCCCTCCTGTCCTCAAGAACTGCGCTTCTGTGCTTGCACCTTGCATAGGGAAACTCTTTAGCCTTTGTCTGTCGAATTGTACCTTTCCTTCTTGCTGAAAATTTGCTCGTTTTCTTCCTGTTCCAAAGAGGGGTTACCATTCCTAGCCCTCTGACTATCACGCAATTGTTTTAACATCCTGTATTGCTGAAGTTTTTGAATCCATTCATAACTGAAAGATTTTAAAGCACCTTTTCTATCGCAACCTTCTTTCCGATCACCAGTCTGGGTTCTGCAAGGGATGCGCTACTGGCTATGTTCTCACCTTCCATGACGTCTCAAAGGCTTTTGATGGAGTCTGGCATAAATCTTTGATTTCCAAACTGCCGTCTTACGGTTTCTATCCCTTTATCTGTTTTCATCTCTTGCTTCCTTTTTTGTTGTACTGTAGCTGCTGTTGTAGATGACCTCTGTTCTTCTAGAACCATCAGTAGTGGTGTTCCTCGGGGTTCCTTCTATTCATCAGCAAACTTCTAAACTATGCATCTAGTCCTATCCACTCATATGCTATTAACTCCATCCTTCATCTTTCAGTTCGCTTCTCGCAACGTCTTTCTCAGCGGTCGCTTCAACAAACAAGGGATGAGGCTGTGGCACAACTAATGTCTAATTGTCTAATTTGGCTCATATGTCTGACATTTTTGGTCGGGTAAACGCAAATTTGTCGTTTTTAATGCATCAAAAACTCTGTTCATACATTTTTCGACCCATCAGAATTTTCCACAGGAGTATCTTTTAATATTTTACGATACCCAATTCAGTCCTGCGTTATCTTTGAATACAATTGGAGTTTCATTTTCTCGGAATTTATCTTTGAAAGATCATATTACCTCGCTTGTAGAATTTGTTTCTCGGAGACTCGGTGTGCTAAGTCGCCTCCGTGCCTTCTTTATCGCTGCACAGTTGTTGACTTTATCTGTGTCGAGTACAACTCGTGTGTGGGGAGACATCCCATATATTGCTCTTGTCAACAGGTGGAGTCAAAGGACTGTCGTCTCATTATCTTCCTCCTCCTAGTGGCTGTCTTCAACCTCTGTCTCTTCGCCACACTGTTGCATCTTTGTCACTTTTCTGTCGCTACTTCAACAGTCACTGCTTCTCTGAACTGTCTGCTTGCATCTCTCCAACTACGGCAGACACGTAGCAACCGTCTGTCGGCAGACTTGCATCCCTTTTCTTTCCAGCTCTGTAATGCAAGAGTTAACTAATACTCCCAGTTCATGTATGCAGCAGGTCAACTGTGGAATTGCCTTCCTTTTTGTATTTCCTACTCCCTATGACCTCCAGTCTTTTAAACCCAATGTGTCCCAGTGTGACATGTGGAGGTGTATGGCATGTAACAGGACTGCTGGGCCTTGGGAAGAGCCTGTGTAGCATATGCCCAGAGTCGGACACATATAAAAACATACACCCCATCCGCAATGAATTGCGGGCGAGATGAAAAATCAAGATGAATGGATCTTGAATTTGGCTCTTATACTGTTCATTTAGTTTTATTTTTTCGTGGAGGGAGCAATCTTGCCGGTTTTCAGCCTTTGGTTCCTTCTTCCATGCATAAAAAGAGAGAATGAAGTGGACAATGAAGGAGGGAGAAAAGGAGACGGAAAGTAGGATAGATCTGGAGGAAAAGTCTGGATGGAGGATGGGGAGAGTAGAACAGAGCAGGAGAAAAGATAGCGAAAAAAAGATGAAAGATAAACAGAAGGAAGAACAAAAGAATAGAAATAGAAAAAGAGGGAGAAGTTTGTGGATAGGAGGTTAAGAAAGGGCGAACGCAGAGGGAAAAATAGTGTATAGAGGGAGGAGGGAGAAATGAAGGAGGAAAGAAGGTCATGAAGGAACGGAGATGAACGTTATAAAGGAGAGAGAGAGAGAGAGAGAGAGAGAGAGAGAGAGAGAGAGACAGACAGACAGACAGACAGACAGAGAGGCAGAGAGAGAGAGAGAGAGAAGAATAACATCATAAGGATTTTTTTTGGGGGGGAGGGGGGAAGTGAGGAGATCCTGCACTTCGTCTTAACTGTCCATCCCCCGTTCTCTCTTTTATTTTTTGACCACTTTATTCTGATGATTTCGTACTTACTGTATTCTTATCCTTTTTACGTTCAGAGGCTTTTATTCATTTTGGAAGAGGCTTTTCGAACTGAGGGTGGGGTTAGATGTCAGCAGATGTGTCCCCATACTACTGGATACTATGCGTAGCTTGAGTAAAATGTTTGGGAAGAGCCAGAATACAGTAAGATGCGTCTCCTGGCTGGCGGAGTTAATATATATATATATATATATATATATATATATATATATATATATATATATATATATATATATATGTTACGTTGTCCGCCTTTCCGTTCCCACGGATGCAGCCGTTACAGCTGGGCTAGGGGATTATGCAGTATGTATCCGTGTCATTCGCGGAGTTTACATTAGCGAGTGTTACAAGTTCTTTTGTTTCTTTCGTTCCTGCCACTGAGGGCAATTTTATTTTATACCATGCTGAGTATGCATTTGATTATTTTGATTGTCTTGTGTGAGCTACCAGTATATTTAATGATGTTTTGCTTGCATTAGAAGTACCAGTTTATTGTAGAGAGAGAGAGGGGCACGAATATAAGTTCTTATTAATTAATTTAATTATGCGTTCGCGCTTGGTCGTGCGCGAGCCTTGATCAGAGTCAGTCTCTTCCCAGCTAGCTTCCGTATCGTGCGTGTGTGCACACTCTCTCTCTCCCCAGTCATTTTTATGCCGAGCTGGCGTTTTCATTTAAGTTTATTTTTATTCTTTTGTTGCTGACTGAGGGAAGTGGTTATTTTGTTTGTTTTTGTAACCGTGTTGTCTTTGAGGGCCAGTTTGGCTCACCGTGGTCTTCTCGCTGCCTTTGTTAACGTTCCCCCAACACACGTACATACACACACACCCCTAACCCCTACATAGTTAATCCCATCTCTTTGCACAAGGCTAGTGAGAACTATCGTGAGCCGTTAACTGCGTTCCCCCTTGGACACGGGTTAAGTAGAAGTCGTCACCACCGGAAGTAAGTGGGAGGTGTTCCTGTATACTGTCTCGGGCGGTATTACTTCCGGTAGTGACGATAGTAGGCTAGATCTATAGGTAGGCTGTTCCGTTTTATTATCAAAGTACAGAGTGTTGCGTTCTTAAGTAAGTACTTTTCCGTTGCGCAGTTTTTCTCTAGTTTGCGGAGTGTCAGTGCCGGGGTCTGCGTTATTTTTGCAACGCAGTGGAGGCCGATCATCTAAGGCTGACTTGTTGTCTTTTTTTTGTAATAGCCCCGGGCTGGCGCCACCGTAACAGTGGCGACCCTGCCAGGATATCCTAACAGTGCCTTCTTGCTAGGATATCGTTACCTTGGCGTTCTCTGTGCTTTGAGGTGAAGTTGATGTGTTTTGTAGTTTCTCAGTCAGCACTAGTATTTCATTATTTAGTACTGCCATTGTTTTGTCGCCATGGAGTCACGCGTGTCTACACCAGATCGCGTACATGCTGAGTCACCTGTGGATATGGAACAACGAGAGGCACATAGCAAAGGTACTCCCCGTGTGAGCCCTGAGTTTGACTATGGTGCTGAAATGCCTCGTTTCGCTACCCCACTATTACCATCTATGATGCCGCCGAGCCAGTTTAGAGCAGTTCCCCCAGGGATGTCTGGTGCTTTCCCTGGAGTTGTTCATTCCACTCCCATATACCCTGGAGCCTTGTCACCGGAGGCTCAGTTGCAGTTGGAGTTGAAAAGATGGAGATGGAAATGCAGCGTGCAAAGAAGAGAGGGAAATGCAGCGTGAAAAAAGAAGAGAGGGAGATGCAGCGTGCCAGAGAGAAAGAAGAGAGGGAGATGGAGATGCAGCGTGAAAAAATGCGATTTGAGCTGGAGAAGACTCGCTTGGAGGTGACTGCTAATAGACCAACTTCAGATACCCAAACCTCAGGCCGTGCAGAGGATAGGGAGAGTTGGTTCTCAAGGAGTCTAAAGTTAGTGCCAGCATTTGATGAGTTGAAGGTGACAGAATGGTTTGTCAGGTTTGAGAAGAAGGCTAGGGAGTTTGAGTGGCCAAGGCAGCGCTGGGTGGGGTTGGTATCTAATGTGCTGAAGGGAAAAGCCTTGGAAGTGTATAATAGGTTGAGCCCTGAGGATGTAGATGATTATGATGAATTTAAAACAACCATCCTGAAGGCATATGAACTTAGACCAGAGGCTTATCGGTTGTTGTTCCGTGGTGCTCGGAAAAGGCCTGCTGACACCTATATGGCCTACGCTAGGTATCTGGAGGAGAGGTTAGAACAGTGGTTGTTGAGTGAGAGCGCCACTTCGTATAACGAGGTGCGTGAACTGTTTTTGATGGAACATTTTACCAACATGGCTGACAAAGAAATTGGTGTTAAAATTAGGAGAAGAGATTTAAGACCGTGAAGGAAGCAGCGACGTGGGCTGATGACCGGGTGTTTGCCTTATGAGTATGGGGGTCAAGTATGCTAATTTTCAGTATTCCAGGGAGAGGACTGTGAGTGGCCCTGCCTGGGATAAATCTCCCGTGAATCAGTCCAAGGGAAGTTCAGAGGAAAAAGAATTCTGGGAGAAAGAGCCCTGTATCAGTTCTGAAGCTAGTTTGTTACTTTTGCAAACAGAGTGGGCACATCAAGCCTAACTGCCCTAAGTGGAAGGCCTCCCAAATGCCAAACCAGTGGCACTAATTGTAGGTTCGAGTCAGGTGAACGAGAGGAGTTGGGAGAGTGGTAACGGTGAGGGAGAAGTCTGTGGAAAGCTGGAGTGCAGCCGGCTGTGCTCGCTGCCAGCTCAGGCTGAAAAGGTTACCCAACATGCTACGCCACCTCCGGATGAACTGCCTCAGAAATCGTCCCTAGACTGGTGTAAACCTTTTATATGTCACGGCACAGTGAAAATTCATGGGATCAGTTATCCAGTTACTGTGGCTCAGTGATACCTGTGCACAACAGTCTGTGTGCAGAAACGTGACTGGAGGGCCTGTAAACTCAGGGAAGTATGTGCTGTGTAGAGGCATGAACTCAGATGAATACTATGATTATGTTCATGTGGAACTCGATTGCCCCATTGTTCAGGCTGCAGCTCAAGTAGCTGTTGCTGATGTAATGCCAGTAGAGGGGATTGATTTTCTGCTGGGGAACGACCTGGCTGGGGAGAAAGTATTTCCATCTCTTCCCCCACCAGTTGTTGTGGCAGAGAAGTGCTTTGACGCCCCAGAAATTGGTATTGAAGTTGATGCAGAAGTGGAAGCCATGTTCCCGGTCTGTGCAATTACACGATCTATGGCACAGGTTGCAGCCCGGGAGGAAGAACTGGTGAAGCCACAGGTTCTTGGGGTCGACTGTGATGAGGCAGGGCCACCAATGGAGGAACCTAGTGAGCAGAGTGTTGCTGTAGTGGGTGAGGAGAGTGGGAATGCGTGCATGGGCGCCGCCCCACTTCCCACTCAGGACACTAGAGGTGGTGCTGAGTGTGTCTGTGTGGAGACTGAACCCAGCCCATCGACTGAATTAGGAGAATTTCAGGACGCTGGGGTCGACTGCGGGGATCCAGGACCACCGTCAAACGCGCCTGAGGAACAGAGTGTCACTGTTGAGGGTAGAGGTGATGATGATGTCAGTGTGGAGTCTGACATTCCTCCCCCTGTCGAGTGTACTAGAGGTGACGCTGAGATTGATCGCCCTTCGCAATCCAGTGTCCCGACCAGTCCCTTATCTCAGTCCTCAGTAGAGCTGGCGGGTGTTGGGCCAGCAGAATTGAGGGTGAAGCAACAGGAGGATGTGACATTAAAGCCCTTGTTTGCTCGAGTAGGGGAAGAAAGAAGTATGGAGTGTGGTAAGGAGGAGTTCCTGATTAAAGACAATGTTTTACATCGCCGATGGACGCCCACTGGCGCCACGGTGGATGGAGGAGTGGGTGAGTTAGTGCAGGTGGTGGTTCCTGTGCAGTATAGGGTGCCGTTAATACAGTTAGCAGGTCACTTGGGAAACAGAAAGACAGTGCAGCGCTTAAGATATAATTTTTGGTGGCCAAGTATGCCGGGACAAGTTGCTGCGTACATCAAGAGCTGTCACACGTGTCAGATAGTGGGCAAGCCTAATCAAGTTCTTCCTGTGGCCCCTTTGACTCCCATTCCTGCAGTTGAACCTCCGTTTACCCGGGTAATCATTGATATTGTGGGCCCTTTACCTCCTACTTCTGCTGGAAACAAGTATTTGTTAACCATAATGGATGTTACAACGCGATACCCAGAGGCTATACCAATCAGAAGCATGCAGGCGAAGTCAGTAGTCAAGCAACTTATCCTGTTCTTTACTCATTTTGGCCTGCCCAAGGAGTTGCAGTCAGACCGTGGAGTAAATTTTACATCTAATTTATTTAAGCAGACAATGACAGAGTTGGGCATCAAACACATTTTGTCCAGTGCCTACCATCCGCAGTCACAAGGTGCCCTGGAGAGGCATCATCAGACCTTAAAGACCATGCTGCGCACCTTCTGCCATGATAGTGGAAAGGATTGGGACCTAGCGGTACCCTTTGTTATGTTTGCAGTGAGAGAGGTACCAACTGAGTCGTTAGGGGTTTTCACCCAATGAGTTAGTGTTTGGGGCACAGAGTTCGTGGTCCCTTGGATGTGGTGCGAGAGGCCTGGAGTAACAACAAATCTGGCAACCAGGAATCCATGCTTGACTATGTCTGCCGCACTCGGGAGAGACTGCATTGCGCTTTAGAGCTTGCCCGTGACAATCTAATCGGGCTCAAGCGAAAATGAAGGCTCATTACGATAAGAAGGTCAGAAGTCGTGAGTTTAAGCAAGGAGATGAAGTTTTGGCACTGCTGCCCATGCAAGGAAAACCTCTGGCGGCTAGATTCAGTGGTCCTTACATTGTGAAGAAGAGAGTTGGGGAACTTGATTATCTAATTGTTACCCCAGATAGGCGGAAGAGTACTCAGTTGTGCCACATTAATATGTTGAAGCCATACTACCGCCCAGTTGATTCTCATTGTGGGATGACTGCTGATGTCTCTCACCTGGGATGTGAAGGACGGGGAAAGGAGGACGTGGCACCAAAGGAACATGCTGTGGAGGGAGCTGTTGGTGCCGGTGGTGTGAGTGGTGGACCAGGGTTACAGCCACAGTTCCTGGAAGGTGACGTTGGAGTGGACGTTGAGGGAACCAGGGATAAGAGCGCTCCTGTAGTTTTGGTGGTTGGTAGTGAGTTGGAGGAGCAGGAGGAAGTGTTTAGTCGTGGTGAGATGTTACCAGCTGACCTATGGGAGGGCAATGGTTATGCAGCTCTGGTGGAGAAATTGCGACACCTTGATCCAGTAAAGCGAGAAGAGCTCTGCAACAGATTATGGAAACATCCGAAAGTTTTTGGAGATTCACCGGGATTGACAACTTGGGCTACTCATGACATTGACGTTGGGGATAGTAAGCCTGTAAAATTAGCTCCCTACCGCATCAACCCTATCAGACAGAAAGCTCTCGATAATGAGATCAAGTATATGTTGGACCATGGATTGATCAAGAGGAGTTTCAGTGAGTGGAGTTCACCAGTTACCTTGCAGCCGAAGCCAGATGGGAAGGTTAGGTTGTGTGTGGACTTCCGGAAAGTTAACTCACTGTCTAAGACCGATGCTTATCCCTTGCCTCGGGTCGATGACTCCGTGGACAAGGTGGGAAATGCCACTTATATCACCAAGCTTGACTTAGTAAAAGGATACTGGCAGGTCCCGCTGACGGAACGGGCTAAACAAGTGGCTAGCTTTGTTGTCAGTGGTGCAGTATATCAGTGCCAGGTGATGCCTTATGGATTGAAGAATGCTCCAGCCACTTTCCAGAGGCTTATGGATAAAGTGGTGGATGGCATACCTAATTGTGTCGTTTACATCGATGATGTCATTGTGTATGACACCAAGTGGGAGGAGCACCTTGATCATGTGGAAATGCTCATTAAGCGGTTGGAGGAAGCTGGCTTAGTAGTCAACTTGGACAAGTGCGAGTTCGTACGTGCTAAGGTCCAGTACCTTGGATTTGTTGTGGGACATGGGCAAGTGGCTCCACCTCAGGGCTAAGGTGGATGCCATTTCCAACTTTGCAGCACCCCAGTGTCGCCGTGCCCTCCAGCGATTTTTGGGCATGATCGGCTATTACAGACGATTTATTGGGAATTACTCCACAGTGCTTGCCCCTCTTACTGACTTATTGCGCAAGGATAAGAAGTGGCAGTGGACAGCCGAGTGTGAGCAAGCTTTTACTACTGTTAAGTCTCTGCTGTGCCACCACCCTATATTGCGTGCACCAGATTTTGACAGATCTTTTGTGCTGGCAGTTGATGCTAGCCAAGTAGGGGTAGGAGCAGTGTTGATGCAGCCGGATGAGGGCCAGGTTGAACATCCCATTTCATACTTCTCAAAGAAGTTTAATAGAGCCCAGAAGAACTATTCCGTCATAGAGCAGGAGTTATTAGCGATTATCCTGGCCCTGCAACACTTTGCTGTCTACCTGCCCCCTTTGGCCCTGTGATCAAGATTTATTCAGACCATCATCCCCTGCAGTTTTTGAACAAGTTTAAATCTAAGAACCAGCGTTTGACCCGCTGGAGTTTGCTTGCAAGAGTACAATTTAGAAGTTAGGCATATTAAAGGGATTGATAACGTAATTGCTGATTGTTTATCCAGGGAGGGGTCAGGGTCTTGATTCGAAAATTTTGATCCAGGGCTCAAAATTTTCCCTTGGGGAAGGGCGTGTTACGTTGTCCGCCTTTCCGTTCCCACGGATGCAGCCGTTACAGCTGGGCTAGGGGATTATGCAGTATGTATCCGTGTCATTCGCGGAGTTTACATTAGCGAGTGTTACAAGTTCTTTTGTTTCTTTCGTTCCTGCCACTGAGGGCAATTTTATTTTATACCATGCTGAGTATGCATTTGATTATTTTGATTGTCTTGTGTGAGCTACCAGTATATTTAATGATGTTTTGCTTGCATTAGAAGTACCAGTTTATTGTAGAGAGAGAGAGGGGCACGAATATAAGTTCTTATTAATTAATTTAATTATGCGTTCGCGCTTGGTCGTGCGCGAGCCTTGATCAGAGTCAGTCTCTTCCCAGCTAGCTTCCGTATCGTGCGTGTGTACACACTCTCTCTCAGTCATTTTTATGCCGAGCTGGCGTTTTCATTTAAGTTTATTTTTATTTTTTTGTTGCTGACTGAGGGAAGTGGTTATTTTGTTTGTTTTTGTAACCGTGTTGTCTTTGAGGGCCAGTTTGGCTCACCGTGGTCTTCTCGCTGCCTTTGTTAACGTTCCCCCAACACGTACATACACACACACCTAACCCCTACATAGTTAATCCCATCTCTTTGCACAAGGCTAGTGAGAACTATCGTGAGCCGTTAACTGCGTTCCCCTTGGACACGGGTTAAGAAGTCGTCACCACCGGAAGTAAGTGGGAGGTGTTCCTGTATACTGTCTCGGGCGGTATTACTTCCGGTAGTGACGATAGTAGGCTAGATCTATAGGTAGGCTGTTCCGTTTTATTATCAAAGTACAGAGTGTATGCGTTCTTAAGTAAGTACTTTTCCGTTGCGCAGTTTTTCTCTAGTTTGCGGAGTGTCAGTGCCGGGGTCTGCGTTATTTTTGCAACGCAGTGAGGCCGATCATCTAAGGCTGACTTGTTGTCTTTTTTTTGTAATAGCCTAGCTGGCGCCACTGTAACAATATATATATATATATATATGTATATATATATATATATATATATATATATATATATATATATATATTTTTTCCAGATGTTATTGCCACTGAAATTTAACCTTTTTACAACGATAACGTATTGCTTTAGTTTATTTTTCACACATCTTGACAGTTTCATTCTACTTGTAACTGAGGTCATGCAATGAATAGGTTAGTGGAAAGTATATATATATATATATATATATATATATATATATATATATATATATATATATATATATATATATATATATATATATATATATATATATATATCCATCCATCATCCAATCCTACATTGCCCCCATGAGGAGCGTAGGAGTCCGGGGCTAAGCAGTTGGTCCCGACATTTAAGATGAGAGTGAAATATATATATATATATATATATATATATATATATATATATATATATATATATATATATATATATATATATATATATATAATTTTATGTACTCGACTCAGGGCATTGGCTTCACAGCCTGCTCCCAAGGCCCAGTAGTCTTCCTACATATCATACACCTCTACATGTCACCACTTCGGCGCTAACACCCACCGTCCATATTGAATACATGCTAGGGCTGTCTCATACAGGACTGGTGTACTGGTATTAGCGGGGGTATTTTTACGACATGTCGGCTGGTCTTCTGGTAGATTGGTGAAGTCTGCTTTACATGAAATTTAAATCCTTAAACTGTTCCCTGCCCCAGCGGGAATTTGAACCTGGGTCCGGCAGGACCGCCGGCCACCTCTCTACCGATTGAGCCACCGCCTCCCCCCTTTGTTCGAAACACCATCCCTGAGCCGAAGAAATGTGTCAGGAAGTAGCAAGAATTAACTCGTTATTTGGTTGAATGGATGAAGGGCCTGCAGCTATTTGAAGGACCTCTCGCATGGCGTTTTTCTTTGTATCTGTAGTTCCTCCACCTTAACATGGCGGGATTATCGTCATTTGCAAGTTATTTCTCGTAGCTTAGTGGCAGGATAAAACCATACAGGGCTCTACATTCTTCCTGTAATACTTCCTCCTGACGAGTCTCATGTTAGTGTTATCTCTTGTCTAAATTCAGCATTGAAGACGGAGAGATGACAATTTAGGCCGTTAAAGTGAGCAGAGTATATTAAGTATGGGAATTCCACCTTCCATGCACTCAAACGCTGATGAGCGTGAAACTTTGGAAAAGCCATTGAGATTCATAATTTGGATATCTGTAGAGGAAGGTTACTCGAATTTTTGCTACCTTTACTCCCTAATTTTTGTTCTTTTGTATATTTTTCTAGGAGGGAATAATTATTGCCGTCTTGCAGCCTTTGTCATTTTCATTCTTACATTAAAAATGAAATTGGGTGACATATCACGTAGCTTGTTCCTATCATTTCCAGACGATCGTAGCGCAGGAGAGCGTCACAGTACTGAAGGTGTTCATGAAGCTACAAGATCTAATATACTGTAATCCCTTGTGTGTGTGTGTGTGTGTGTGTGTGTGTGTGTGTGTGTGTGTGTGTGTGTGTGTGTGTGTGTGTGCAGCCCCCCCAAAAAAATGAATGTTGATGAAACTTGGCAGGATGGTTGGAGTTCGGTGGCTTATGAGCCATTTTCAGTTTCATGTCCATTGATTTTTCCTGAAGGGGTGTTTCTAACTTTAATAATTGTCCCCATTGGTGTTACAGTACACACACATGGAAGAGGCAGCGGGACATTTCCGTGGAGTTTCATGCTTCTTAGAAGAGAGAGAGAGAGAGAGAGAGAGAGAGAGAGAGAGAGAGAGAGAGAGAGAGAGAGGGAGGGAGGGAGGGAGGGGGGGTGTACATTTATAGTCAGATGTCTTACTTCATTAATGCTATAGGAGGAGTAGACTGTAGCACCAGTCGAGCAGGGCAGTACTCCCGAGGTGGATGGAAAGCTGATGACAGGGAGTGCTGGAGCTCCCGTTTCATCAGCCCTCAGGACTAGTTCCTGACCATCCCCCTTTGCTGAACTTTTTCAGTGACTCAGTTACACAGAGAGTAGGCCAGCATGCTCTCCAGTACAAATTTCTCTAACTATTTACACCAAACTACATGCACAGTACACACTACACTTCCTATTCAAAATTTAACTCAAGATGACGTCTCTTTACCAAGCCTCGGAGTCCCCAGGGGGGGGGACCATAAATGCTCCCACTATCCGCCCCTCTCCCGGTGATGACTCGAAGTACCTGGAACCACTGTCTGACTCTCTTCTTCATTTCTGCAACATTCGCGGCCTTTCCTCTAACTTTCTCTCTGTTGAGCACCACCTCTCCTCCTCTAAACCTCACCTTCTTTTTCTAACGGAGACTCAGCTGTCTGAGGCAACTGACAGCAAACCCTTTTCTGTATCCTCCTACTTTCTCTATACTCATTTCAAAGCCAAAGGTGGCTGTTGTGTATATATACGCAACGACTTATCTTGCTCTCGTGTTCCTTGACTCGATTCTTTTGAATTCTCTACACTCTGGCTTCGGCTTTCCTGTCATTCTCTGACTAAATATATCTGTGCTGTTTACTTATCCCCTAATTCTGCTGGCTATCAAAAATTCTTCGACTATCTTATTTCTACGATGGAACACATTCTATCCATTTCTTCTTTCTCTGAAATCTCCATTCTAGGAGATTTCAATGTTCACCACCACCTTTGGCTCTCCTCTCCTTTCACGGATCCACCTGGTGAACAAGCCTACATCTTTTCTATCCTTAATGACCTAGAGCAGCTTGTACAGCACCCTACCCGTATCCCTGACCGCCTTGGAGAGATCTCCAACATACTTGACCTCTTCCTCACAACTAATCCTTCTGCTTACTCTGTTAATCTTTTCTCTCCGTTAGGCTCCTCCGATCACAACCTTATTACCTTAACCTGTCCTATCACTCCAGTACGGCCTGTGGACCCTCCAGGGAAACGTCGTCTGTGGCATTTTGGAGCCGCGGACTGGGAAGCCCTCAGGCAGTACTTCTTTGATTTTCCCTGGAATGATTATTGCTTCCATGGCCGGGAGCCATCTGAGTGAGCCTTGCGCATTACGGAGGTTATTCTCTCGGGCATGGAAGCCTACATTCCTTTCTCATATCCTTTGACTAACGCAAGAAAGCCTTGGTTTAATCACGCTTGTTCTAATGCTGTCCGCAACAAGGAGAGGGCCTACAAAAGGTACCGGAGCCAACCCACCCCTGAATCACATCATCTTTACGTTTCTGCCCGGAATCGTGCTAAGTCTGTTCTTCGCTCTGCTAAAAATAGTTTCACCCATACTAAATGTTCTCAACTCTCCAACTCGAATTCTTCCCGCTCCTTCTGGCACCTTGCCAAAAATCTTTCTAACAACTTTACCTCATCATCCCTCCTCTTTTCTACTCTGATGGTTCTGTAGCTATTTCTTCTACTGATAAAGCAGATCTCTTCGCACAGACTTTCTCCTCCAATTCCACCTTAGACGATTCCGGTGCTGTTCCTCCATCACTTCCCCCCTCTGACTTCCTCATGGCTGACATTAAAATTTCTTCAGTTGATGTATTTTCTGCCATCACTGGCCTCAGTACTAACAAGGCATATGGGCCTGATGGGGTCCCTCCTGTTGTTCTCAAGAACTGTGCTTCTGTGCTTACACCCTGCCTAGGCAAACTCTTTCGCATTTGTCTGTCAACTTGTACCTTTCCTTCTTGCTGGAAGTTTGCTCTCATTCAGCCAGTCCCAAAGAAGGGTGACCACTCTCAACCCTCCAACTATCGTCCAATTGCTTTAACGTCCTGTATTTCAAAAGTTTTCGAGTCAATTCTCAATAGAAAAATTTTAAGGCATCTTTCCTATCACAACCTTCTTTCTGATCGTCAGTACGGATTCCGTCAGGGACGCTCCACTGGCGATCTTCTCACCTACCTTTCAGACTCCTGGTCATCCTCCTTTCGGGACTTTGGCGAAAGCTTTGCCATTGCACTTCACATCTCAAAGGCTTTCGATCGAGTCTGGCATAAATCTTTAATTTCCAAACTGCCCTCCTACGGTTTCTATCCTTCTATCTGTGCCTTCATCTCTAGCTTCCTTTCTGGTCGTTCTATAGCCGCTGTTGTAGACGGCCATCGTTCTTCTCCTAGATCTTATAGGACTACATAATAAATAGATGGATAAATAGATAGATGGAGAGACAGATAGAAGCAGGAAGTCAAACGATGAGAAGGTGTTGTGTTTGCGAGAAGCGAGCAGCGCTAAACGCTTACACGGGGGAAAGCTGACGACAGCGGCCAGTAAGATGATTCAGTTAGCTGTCAGCAGTCCTCTCGTGAGAAAGTTCTGTTGCCACGAGGAAGATACGTGACACACACACCCTACTACACGAGATGTGAGGAAAGAGAGTTTAGAAGGAGACAAGCGACCCTATAGAGAGGTCGAGACGGAGATTAGCTTGAGAACAGAGAGAGAGAGAGAGATAGCGAGACAGGGAGGTAGCTACCCAGGACTTATACTATTATACCTGTTTAATATTTCCAAGACAAATAAAGATAGTCCCATACTATTCTTTACCTCTCCCGTCACTACATGACATCTGGTGGGGAAACTACTACAAGATATAAAAGCCGCTCGACCACAAGTCTAACATATACTTCTCTACAATTAACTACAAAGTCTTTATGACATTTGGTGGCAGCGAACGTATACGAACCTCGTCTACGAATCAACATTAAATTCCTACAAAATATCAAGATTGACAACAACCAACAATATCAGCTCCTGCCCCTCCGTCTCCCAGATCATTACGCTGATGCAGAGGTCAAGAGATCACTCGACGCCTTGCAAGTAGCTTAACGACAAACCAGCAAATCTGCGGACATCGTCTCCGAATTAAAAGCAAATTTCTACAAAAGCAACCGAGACTACAAGGTTAGCTTCAGTTCTACAAAGTCTACAGCCATCTACAATCAACTACAGCCATCTACAATCAACTACAATTAACAACTCTACGAATAAATCACTAGAGAAAAGGACAGAGAAAACTTCCACATAGAATAAAGGGAACAAACAAACGAAGAGTGAGACACGATTTACAACTCATCTTACTCACTCGTCTTCACTCAAGTTACTCATCGCTACTCATTCACTCACCACAGCTACCAGTGTGGGAAGCCGACGTCACCATGTGCTGAGATGACATCACAACGCGAGTCTGCCACGCCAAGCAACGTGTGACGGACACCAGGCACTTCTCACCCACTACTCATTACTCATTATTCACATAGCTCCTACTCATATTCACTTATTTTCACAGTTAAGTTGGAAATTCGACGTTCTATGTTGAGGTTTGCCTGGGACAGCCGTTAACCACTACAAATACCAGGCCATGGAGTTTCCTGAGTAATATCGTCCATCAACACACCACTAGAATTATCAAGAGATCTTCAATCAAACCTGTATTTTCTTCCGAGATCGACTTTTGTATCGACACTCCTCTACGATCTGTATCAAGTGGGTAAAATTATACTTGCTCATTTCTTCTCAGTGCTAAAATTAGCTATATTCAACTTATTTAATCATCTAGTTTGCTAGGACATAAATAAACAAGAGGCGTATTTCATAACATCATATCTTAATGACAGGAATATTTTCGCAGCCACCCACGTTAATACCAGATGACACACAAATTGCCACAACATCAGACTCACAATTAAGAGACAGCCCACCCATTGTACAACCCACACCACACGTTATAGATAAGGAAACAAATACGGGAGTTTCGGATGATGAGTGGGAAACCCCTTCAGATGTTGAGAGTATCGACTTCGCAGCTGCCTTAAATACGTATGCCAATATACTTAACAGGGTTCACCGGTCCGGTCATACATATTCTACCATTCCCTCACATAACGATAAACTCGTACAAGTTGAATTAACAGGGCAATCATTAAAGATGAATCAAGAAACAAATACTGCTGATCTAAAAACCACACCTCACGTTTTTGTGTATCACGAGGATAAGACTGCCCCAAAATTCTCTGGCACAGACAAGGATCGCATTGATGTCATTTCATTAGTCAGTCAGTGCGAACAAATGTTCATCAAGCGCCATATACTAGATGAACAAGAGAAAATTGCTATTTTTTCATCTTGCATAAGCCAGGAAAGATGTCCAGCAAGCAATTTATTGCGCTCCGATAAGCTACATCGTGCTAGGACATATGATGAATTTAAAACTGAATTTCTGAAGAAATTTTCTGGAGGTATGAACTTCTTGCCAGGTATAATTCCAGAATTACATAAAATTGTAGATCTTGTAAGGGAGCACACTACAAACCATGTGCTCAGTGAAATAACTGCTGATGTCTCCACAATCAAGAGAACCCTATTAGCTACTCTGGAGAATTCTAAGTGGATAACAGATGATGGAAAGATGTCCCCAGACCTCGTCGTGGACATCATTGGTTATGTAGCTGCCTTGTGTAAATTACCTGATAGAACCCTTAAGATCGCCAAAACAATCGCGTACATCCCTGGAATGTGCTTACTAGACTTAATGAACGAGGTAGAGATGCAGTGCAGTAAAGCAGGTGTGGTCGACACACATGCACATTCTGGTAGAATCAGGGTACCTGAGACAGTATCAGCTGTGAAAACATCAACACCGACCCCAAACAGAGAACAAAATCGATCGCGACCTGAAATGAGGCAGCCCAAACAAGCAAAGACGCCTAGACCTCGTTCCCACACGCCTTCCTACAGGCAGTTTCATAAGTTTTCGCGCAGCCCGAGTAGGTCTCGCGCTATAAACAACACTTTTTATGGGAAATCACCTCGTAGGTCACAGTCAAGGGATAGGTCCATTCTGTGTCATTACTGTGCAAAACCAGGACACACAAGGTATGAATGCTTTATCAAGGCAAAAGAGGATAATCAAAAGACACAAGGGTTTGGTCCTTACTGTAGGCATCATAGATACCAAGGGCACTGGACTAGTGATTGCAAAACAGTAGAAAAAATTGTGTCTATGTTCAAATCGGGGGAAGACCAAGTCATGACAAAAAACGAACAAACATAAAAAAGAACAAGGTTAAACTTCACATAGGAGGCATGTTGGGAAATGAGTGTATCTTGATACCAGCTGTATGTGAGGATCAAAACGTTTCCTTATTTTTAGATACAGGCTCTCCAGTGAACTTAATAACACATGAAGAACTAAATAGAATTCTTAAAAATAAAAAGAAAGTAACTTTTCTGGATGAAGCTGATTTAGAATTAAACACAGTAGATGGTCAAGAGATTACAGTAAAAGGTATGATAAGATTAAATCTCAGTTTCACAGAAACTACAAGACCATTCTCTGCATTGTTCTATATCGTTGAAAACTTAGCAATTAAAGCTCATATGTTACTGGGCTTAAGATCCATGAGAACTGAAAACATAACTATACTCCCACAAATGAATGGAATAGACTTTGATAATGAATTTATAGAGGAAATACTTTCAGAGCCCTCACCGATTGGTAGAAGAGAGCCAAAAGAATTAGTAATATTAAAGGCTTTAACAAACATACACAAACAGATGAGTGTATAGATCCACTTACACCAGCAACCCCATCCTCCAGAATTAGTGACTCAGATAACAGTACTGATTTATCAATTTTTCCAGCCCATCTCACTAATGATTTGGTTATACCACCTAATTCATACATGAAGGTTACCATAAAGAGCAAATTACGGAATAGTACTGTTCTTGTCTTAGAAGAATTATGTAAAGTAAAAGGATTGTCAGTAGAAAACGCATTATGTCATACGAACGACGAAGGGCTAACTCAGATATTCATTATTAATCACATGAATGGGGGAAGTTCAGTTGAAGAAGGGAACTTGCATAGTTAATATTGAAAAATGTTTAGCCCCTGTGAAGGAAATAAATATTGGTGGAGTAACAAGTGAGATAAAATCTACGGATAGAGAAAGAATAAAGAGAATTTAATTCACTCAGGTGAATTTGACGAAGAAAATGATTTGTTAACCCTGCTGGAAACACACAGGGACACCGTAGCCTTGCCCGGAGAACGATTAGGGTGTACTAACTTGATTAATCACATGATTAATGTGCACCCAGAAACACCACCAATTTTCGTACCAGCTTATCGCATACCACACTCCCAACGTACACTTGCAAATCAGTATGTCGATGAAATGTTAAAGCTTGGAATTATTGAGCCTTCAGTTTCTCCGTGGAACGCTCCCCTTTTCTTTGTGCCCAAGAGAAATGGAGAAATGCGTGCGGTAGTAGATTACCGTAAACTAAATAATCACACCATCCCAGACAGATTTCCCATGCCATTGCTAAGTGATGTGCTACAGAATATTGGTCCTGAGAATAATATATTCTCGACCATCGATCTCCTAAACGGATACTATCAGATTCCGGTATCTCAGGAGTCACGTAAATACACTGCCTTTTCAACAAACAGAGGCCATTATCAATATACAAGAATGCCAATGGGACTGAGGACAGCCCCTGGTACGTTCCAGCGTCTTATGAATTACGTATTGTCCGGAATTTTAGGACAAGGAATATTTGTTTATCTTGACGATATTATTATCGCAACGAAGAATATTAAGGATCATCTCAGGAAATTAGACTTACTCTTACAAAAGCTTAGTGATGCTGGATTAAAAATTAAACTTTCTAAATGCAAATTTTGCTTTAAGGAAATAAATTTCTTAGGCCACAAATTAAGCTCTGATGGTATTCACACCACTGATGACAAAATACAGGCAGTGAGAGATTTTCCTGAACCCACTACGACTGACGAAGTTAGACAATTTTTAGGTCTGGCTGGGTACTATAGGTCCTTCGTACCACAGTTCTCTCATATAGCCTTCCCTCTATTCCAACTACTCAAAAAAGATGCTGTATTCCAATGGGAAGAAGAACAAAAAAGGGCATTTAACAATCTAAAAATTAAACTAACGAATGCACCTTGTTTAGCATATCCAGATTACACGAAATCATTTCTTATTTGTACAGACGCATCAGTTAAAGGATTAGGGGCTGTACTGATGCAGGAAGATAAAAGAGGAAAGAATCAACCAATTGCATTTGCCAGCAGACAAACAAGAGGTGCAGAAAAAATTATAGCACTACAGACTTAGAGGCACTTGCAGTGATTTTTGCATTACAAAAGTTTCGAGATTTGGTATATGGTTACGAAATCCACTTATTCACCGACCATAAACCACTGGTGGGTATGTTTAAAGAAAAACTCCTTTCTGGGAGGAGAGCAAGATGGAAATGTACAGTTGAAAACTACAATGTACAAATACATTATATACAAGGTAAAATGAATATAGTAGCTGACGCATTATCTAGGAACCCGAACACAATTCAAGTTGCGGCGTTAGGATCTCAAAGGAAATATCCCAAACCACGAGGATATCGCAAAGGCACAAAGACTTGACCCAGTATGGTCAAAAGTAATATACAAGTTAGAAAGTGGAGATGACATACAATTACCCAAACTGCATGTCCCACTTGAACAATTCACAATGGTCAATAATACATTATACAAAATTAACTCTAAACAACCAAAACGCCAAAGAAATACTAACCAGTTGGTAGTACCTAATGACATGATACCCCAAGTATTACGAATGATACACGACAGCCCACATGCAGGACACCCTGGAAAGGATAAGACATTCAATCAAGCCCAGCTATTATATTACTGGCCTTCATTACGAAGAGATATACACAATCATATAGACAGATGCGAATCATGTGCGAAACACAAAGGATACCCAATCACACCTGCACCGATGGGTAATTACCCAGTACCACATCAGCCATGGGACGTTGTCGCTGTTGATTTACTCAAGATGCCATTATCATACAATAATAACCTATACTTATTCGTAGCAACGGATCATTTTTCCCGTTATGTCATTTTAGCTCCAATTAAAGATAAGACAGCAGAGACAGTAGCAAAGGCAATAACAGATAATGTAATATGTCGCTTTACTACCCCTAAGGTACTAATAAGTGATAATGGAGGAGAATTTAATTCTGAGATCTTACAAGAAATATGTAAACAATACAACATTAAAAAGGTTAACGTTTTGGCCTATCACCCAGCATCGAATGGGTTGGTAGAGAGACAAAATAAAAAGGTATTAGATGTGCTACGACACATTCTCAGTGAAAATTATGCAAGCTGGGATGATTGGATTCCCAGAGTAGAGGCCTCCATTAATGGGTCTATAAATAAATCCATTGGTGACACACCACATTTCATTATATATGGCACAGATAAAAAATTACCATATGAGCTCCTAGAAGGTGACAGCATGCCTATATACAATTACGATGATTACTCTAAACTCCGTTTACGTGAATTCCAGGACATTCACAAAAGAGTGCAAAAACAATTAACGATGTCCAAGGAAGAAATGACGGAGGCATTTAACAAAAAAGGCAAAAGATTCACCTATCAGCTTAGGAGACATTGTTTACGGAGTCATTCATACGAGAGACAATAAATTATCCCCTAAATTTGAGGGCCCATACAGAGTAATTAACATAAAGGCAAACAAAGTTTTAATTAAGTCACTTTCAAGTGGCGAGGAAAAACAAGTTCATATTGACCATTTAAAACGAGTTTCAAGGGAATTATCACATAATTATTCAGCCTCGGATACAACCGAACAGGTGAACGTACCTCAAGAAACCAAGCAAGAACACAACAATGATTACAAAAAGAAATTAAGGTCATATACCAAACAATCGAACATAGGTGCAACTATTCCAATGAAATCTACAGTACATCATTTACGAGAATTAAATATCGATTTAAACTCCTTCTATAAATGAAATAACAGCCAACCGTAACGCACATCATCACTATCATCAACCACAGCTTTATAGGAAATTAATAGATTTTTCCATTTCGGTAGGTTACGATGAAGGGACTTATGCTATGGATTCTCCTATACATAGTAAGAGTATATGCGCACCTAGACCCCAAGCATATAGTACGACAAGGATGCCTCATAGCTCCAACGGCCACGACTACAATCGTCAAGGATGTCATGAGTACTGAAATAAGTCTAGATTACTTGTATGACTTACCTACTTATATAGAAAGACTTGCGACGCCGATGCGAACTCTGGACTTCAAGATAGGGAATTATGTTTCACAATCACATATCACCAAGGAAGTGGATGAAATGGTGAAGTTAGCGAAATGGAAACTAGAACAGGCGAAGTCAACTATGCTCGTCATGATCCAAGATCTCCCATCTTCTGGAACAGAGGTGCTGAGCGACAGGAACAACATCACACGTACTCGCCAAAAGCGCGGTTTGTTCGATCTGGGCGGCGCAATTCTTGGGAACATCTTTGGATTGGCTACAGAGGATGACCTTAAAGAAATAAACAAAAAATTTAATAAGATAGCTCAGGTACTAACATACCAAGATAAATTCATCACAGGACAGAACTCAGCAATGAAAACAATTGTGAAAAATCTGAAACAAGCAGAAAACGTAGCTCTCGAGAGTATAGATAAAATAAATAGCTTGGAGGGTAACGTTACCCTTTTCCAGCACTTCTCCATCATCACAGAACATATTGACACGATTCTACTACAATTAGAGAACACTAGAGATCATTTCAGGGCACTTATGCAAGGAATTTCGAATGCTGGTGATGGCAAGATCACAAATGACTTACTCCCAGTTCATGAGCTACGTCAGATAGTTAGTCAAGGCATACATACACATAAATTGAAGCCATTGTTCCGCAGTAGGGAATTTATGCAATATTACCCGTACTTGGAAGCAACACTAACACCAACATCAGTGATAGTTCATGTACCATTCATCACGGAAGACCTGTTCACAGTATACCAAATACACCCCTTCCCCTATAGAAACAACAACACTTTAGTCATCATCAACATCAACACAGACACCGAACTCATCATGGTCTCCAAGAGACGAGACACTGTCACTTTCTGCAAGTGAGTCAACGATTGAGCGAAAGTGCCGCACATCCTTACATGCTGTTCATCTTTGTCCTGCGTACATTTTCACGTTTCAGCCTACTGATACGGTCCCTTGTGAAATGGCTATCATCAGCAATAACAATATTCATCATCATTGCAACTTCACTTTTGCTCCAGATAAACTTGTACACCATCAACGCATTGGACACTCGCAGTTTTTTTATTTCCCTCATAACACATCAGTTTACATAGTCTGTCCAGATATACCACCATCTCATACATCAGCCTCAGGATTATACATAGCACCAGACTACTGTGCGGTATTTACACCATCCATGTCTACTTTTTCCACCATCAATCACTACGCCATCCTCAATCATACACACAAACATTTCCACCCACTGCCTGATATGGACTTAAACATGAGCACAAGTATTAAGCTGACTTCACCTAAGTTTGAAACTATGCAGCTGATCAATGAAACAATGAAGCCCTGGGAAGATTTGAGTTTGAGTATGTTCAACCCATATTATGTGTATAGCCAAGCACCTTCTGTCTTCATAATTATCTGCATTGTTGTTGCAGTATTGCTGTTGGCCATGCACAGAATGCATGCAAGAATTGCTAATTTGGAGTCATTGTTTAGTGGGGGGAGAGTTAACATCACAGTTAACCACCCTGAATGAAGTGTATATATTTTGTATATAGTATTAATTATATATATAAAAAAACAAAAAAAAAATAATAATAATAATAATAATAATAACACAAAGAAGAATGACCCATATATGGCAGACCAGTACCATTATCTTTAAATGAAATATTAGTAACTCTTACAATATTCTTAATTTTAAACTATTTTTATTCTTGCATGTATGCAATTCACTATAATAACCCAAGTACATACTGTATTACAGTTAAATAATTTACTTTAATGCATTTATTCCAATATGTATTCAACTTATTTAAAATGTAATATTACTGAATAATCACTATTTACTATGCATAATATATGTATACAATGTTCATACAATTGTGTTGCTTTGCAATATTGTGTATTTCACTTAATTAGTTTATAAGTTCATTATAATGTGTATGTAGTGTGTATTGGTATATTATAACTATTAAATGTCGATGGTACGTCATTTTCGCGCGGCCGAGCAAATATAGGACTACATAATAAATAGATGGATAAATAGATAGATGGAGAGACAGATAGAAGCAGGAAGTCAAACGATGAGAAGGTGTTGTGTTTGCGAGAAGCGAGCAGCGCTAAACGCTTACACGGGGAAAGCTGACGACAGCGGCCAGTAAGATGATTCAGTTAGCTGTCAGCAGTCCTCTCGTGAGAAAGTTCTGTTGCCACGAGGAAGATACGTGACACACACACCCTACTACACGAGATGTGAGGAAAGAGAGTTTAGAAGGAGACAAGCGACCCTATAGAGAGGTCGAGACGGAGATTAGCTTGAGAACAGAGAGAGAGAGAGAGATAGCGAGACAGGGAGGTAGCTACCCAGGACTTATACTATTATACCTGTTTAATATTTCCAAGACAAATAAAGATAGTCCCATACTATTCTTTACCTCTCCCGTCACTACATGACATCTGGTGGGGAAACTACTACAAGATATAAAAGCCGCTCGACCACAAGTCTAACATATACTTCTCTACAATTAACTACAAAGTCTTTATGACAATCTATCAACAGTGGTGTTCCTCAGGGCTCTGTCCTATCACCAACTCTCTTCATTTTATTCATCAATGATCTTCTAAGCTGTACATCTAACCCTATCCACTCATACGCTGATGACTCCACCCTTCACCTTTCCATTCGGTTCCCGCAACGCCAATCTCAACAGTTACTTCAACAAACAAGGGATGAGGCTATGGCACACCTAATGTCTGACTTGGCTCGTATCTCTGACTGGGGTAAAAATAATATGGTTGTTTTTAATGCATCTAAGACTCAGTTCCTACACCTATCAACCCGACAAAATCTTCCACAGGTATACCCACTAATGTTTAATAATGTTCAGCTTAATCCTGCATCATCCTTGAACATGCTTGGGGTTTTATTTACTCGGGACTTATCTTGGAAAGATCATATTACATCTCTTGTAAAATCTGCTTCCAAGAGATTGGGTGTGCTAAGCCGACTCCGCTCTTTCTTTACCCCTGCACAATTGTTGACTCTATACAGGGGTTTTATCCGCCCCTGTGTGGAGTACAACTCTCATGTGTGGGGAGGCTCCCCACATACAGCTCTTCTCAATAGGGTGGAGTCAAAGGCTTTTCGTCTCATTAACTCTCCTCCTCTTACTGACTCCCTTCAACCTCTGTCTCTTCGCCGCACTGTTGCATCTTTATCTCTTTTCTATCGCTGCTTTAATGGTCACTGCTCCTCTGAACTGTCTGCTTGCATTCCTCCACCTCTACGACGGGCGCGTAGCACCCGTCTGGCAGCAAACTCTCATCCCTTTTCTGTCCAACTCTCTAATGCAAGAGTTAACCGTTACCCCAGTCTTTCATTTATGCAACAGGTCAGCTCTGGAACTGTCTCCCTCTGTCTGTATTTCCTGCTGCCTATGATCTCCAGTCTTTCAAACGCAGTGTGTCCAGGCATCTCAAAATGTTCGGATCTTGAATTTGGCTCTCTATTGTATTTTGTTCTTCTGTTGGAGGGAACTGTTACTGCGGGCTTTTGGCCTTTGGTTCCTTCTTCCTCGCATTAAAAAAAAACAAAAAAAACATGATTTTATTCAGCAAAAAATGGTGGCAGCTGTGGTGGTGATGGTGGTAGTGATAGCTGTGATGGTGATGGTGGTGGTGATGAAAGCTGTGATGATGATGGTGGTGGTAGCTGTTGTGGTGGTGGTTATGTTGATGATGGTGGTGATGGTGGTGGTAACTGTGATGGTAGCGGTAGGTGTGGTGATGGTATGTGTGCTGGGTGATGCTGGTGTTGATGGTAGCTGTGATGATGGAGATTGTGGTGATGGTGGTGGTAGTGGTAGCCATTCAAAAACGGCTCTCATTTGGGCAAGTCTCTGTGGCCTTATTGGCCCACAAAGCACTTACCCCAAGGCGAAGCATGGTTCAGAAATGCCTCTAATTTGGACAAGTGCTGAGCGCCTCGATAGGGCCACGAGTGTGTGTGTGTGTGTGTGTGTGTGTGTGTGTGTGTGTGTGTGTGTGTGTGTGTGTGTGTGTGTAAACCCTCAAGTTGAAACGGTTTCTCCTAACGTGAATTAACTCGTCTGAAGATAAGGAGAATAGTGGTTAATTAACCTTAGGATTGATAGATGTGTTGATAATCTTGAATGCATCCAACTGCGAAATCAGTAACTGCCTTTAACCAAGTAGGATTTCTTTTGTAGATGAAATGGCCAAGTTTAGATGATAGAATGTATCGTTCTATTAACCATGTTTCTCTTTGCATATTCAGGCGTTAACAGTAATAAAATAAGTTTCACGAGCGTTGTGAAGAGATCATAGAGATTATTTTTAACCCATTGACTAACCGGAATAAATACCAAAGTTCTACCAACGCCAGTCCAATAAGTATGATTAAATAAAAAACACTGGCCACATATGGCTTCCCGTTATGAATAAAATCATCCCTGCTTAATGAGAATGAAATATTTAATGATTGAATGTCATAGTGAATGCGTCTGTATGTTCTCTAAAATCATGCGCAGGTTAGTAATGATGAAATACTCAGCAAATCTGTAATGTGTGTGAATATAGCAGTGGAAACTCGATGGAGCTCAGTATAGTCGTCTGTAGTTAATTTGAATGAAATATTTGATTGCTGTATATCACGTTAAACACTTCTTCCTTTTCAGCAAAATTATCTACATTTGGTGAGAATTAAATATCGTGAGTGTTGAATATGGGAGTAGAATGGAGTAGAATGGCTATGGCGTGTGTGTGGTATTGCGAGAGGCGGGGGGGGGGGGGGTATTATGTTGCGAGGTAGTTAATTCGGTTCTGCATATCTTTTTCTCCCGGCTAAATGACGCTAATCCTATCATCACGCCTCTGCTGCAGCAATAAGCGAAATATAATGTTTGCTGGCCTGTCGCGAGATCGAGCCCGGATGGAACAGGGAACAGTGTGACGTTATAAGTTAGGTTACACCCTTCGCTTTGAGAACGTTTTTTTATATCCAGCTCTTGCTACTAACAGACGATTTTATTCAGCCCTGGAGATATTTTTCGAACTGAAGGGGTTAGATATACATTTCGTTAACCCGTGCCTGACGAGAGGTGTGCCATAATGATGAAAGTTCGTCTTATGTTCGCAAGAATATGCAGGCAGTATCTCATCATACTGAAAAGGTTAATGTTTTCAGTGATCTTTGAACAGATGGTACAGAGACATCGAGAAGTCATGAAAATACACCCACTAATACCATCACACCAGTCTTTAGTGATAACACATTTCATTTCGTTCGGTATTAGTGTCCAAGTGGTGACAAGTGAACGGATGTAGTTTCATCAGTTGTGCTTGAAAGGAATGCTTAGTATATGCCCAGAGGTGGTAACGTTAAAGAAGGTAATAACGTTTACTTCACAAAGGCTGATTCGTTAGTAATGTGTGCATAGTAGTGCTACGAGTATATCCTGAACAACTTAAACATTATTACCGTGTCTCTCATAGCTTGATATCATGTAATGCTGGCAAATTCTGTAAGCTAATGGCATTACATATTCCAGATAAACAGAAGTGCTACGTTTGGGAGATTGCACAAGAACATCTGACAAGTCGGGATCGCATCTGTAAAGGACTCAAACCATATTTTACGATGAGTAAGTCTCGCGATTATAACCACAGTTCTGTTTTTCTTATTTTTGTACTTTAATTTTCACTCTGATTGAACTGTTTGGTGTCTGGTAGCTGTATACATAATCGTAAATACAACTCATTCTTAACCCTTCAACCTCGGCTGTATTTTGACATCCTGCTCTCACACGCGGGTGAAATTCGCAAAATCGCCTGTTTTGAAGGCCTCATGTGTCAGCTAACATTAGATCTATAACATTCACCAAACAACCAAAGGACTTACCAGTCTTTAATCTTTCCACTGCAAATAGCCCATGAAGGCCAGCCGCTGGTTTTGAGGAATGAGGGGGTGATGAATAGGGGTGACTTTTGGTGGCGCACACTGGCCATATCAAGTCTTGCTCACGTCATTGGCCTGTTGCACTGGCTAGCCATTCGTTTCCTCACCACTGTCACTTTCCCAGACGCATTGAGCACAGTGGTGTGTGGGGGAGAGGCAAAAAAGGGCTATAGACTGATTGTAACTGCACTTACAACATTAAACACTTAAGAACCTAAAACATTTAGCATAATACTTAACTTACGACTAATTTTCTTTGGAGTAGTTTCTCTTATCATACAGCTTAATTCTTCCATTTTATACACTACCGGTGTTACGAATATACAAGTCACTTCCGTACATTTCCATTTTCTTCACTACAGTATGCTTTTCAACAGCCATATTTCTGTTTTGCTTATCATTAGTTCACGTAATTTTACTGAGGCACTTTTTCTAGTTACACACACACACACACACACACACACACACACACACACACACACACACACACACACACACACACACACACACACACACACACACACACACACACACTATTATATACACTATTTACAAAGGCCCACACACTTGTGCTTAGTAGGTTACGAGTCGATGATAATCGAAGCTAAAACATTTATACACTTATCATAACTTCAGTTATAACTAAATTTCTTTGGGGTAGTTTTCTATCTATCTATCTATTGCCAGACGCCATAATCCCATAAGGGGTGGCCATTTGACTTTGAGTTATTTGTTTTACGGGGAGGGGCACTAACCCTCCACCAACCCACTTGCTGACACGTAGGGAACACGTATGGTTTGGTTATATGGTTACCACCCAGCGTTGTAAATGGTTTCTTGGCTTACAGGAAACCATTTGGCTTGTCACTCAATGTAAAGCCACCTGTAAAGGAAAGAAAACCAATAAGAAGTGACAGGAAAGATGGGAGAAATAGGAAGAGAGGAGGGCAGGCACAGAAAAAGAATGATAAAGGCTAAGGAAGGAGTAGTCAGCACTGCATCAAGTGAGTGGATGATGGTCGCCACCACCTACCACAAAGGGGTAGTTATACTTATCATAAAGATCACTTCCCGAATTTTATATGCTAATGCAAATATACAAATCACATCCTCACATATTTTCTTAGCTCTACTTTTCAATAGCCGAACTTCTCTCTGTTTTACTTAACATTAGTTCACTTAATTTTACTGAGGCACTCTTTGTATTTACACACACTATTTACACATACTGTCTACACACACTGTTATATTCACTGTTTACAAAGCCCCACCCACCTGTGCTTAGTAGGTTACGAGCCGATGATAATCGAAAAAGCACGCAAGGGTGATGCAGGGAGGAGCAGTAATCTGAAGTGATGCATGTGCTCTATGTGGCTCGCGCAGCAAATATTTCCCTCTTGACATTCGCCCTTCCCACATTCCTCCTCACCCTCAGACTCCTCAGATGACTCCCTTGACTTATCAGAAGTGTAGGGAGATGCAGGGTAGGCTGCAGAGTCGTTGGAGTCACTCTCCAGGGGTGGCAAGAGATGCAAGCAAGATGGAATGAAATCGGACAAGTTGGACTTACAGCTCATCATCCATATGCTATAATATACCGTACTGTGATTCAGTACTTTTATCGTACCCTAAGCAAAATTAATTTACATCAATATAATCCTTTATTTATGAACATCTATTAAGAGTCCATGTGTGGATCTTCAAAGGAACATTTAAGAAGTGATTGTAGATGTACTGTATATGTCCAATGTTGACCGGAAAGAAAATGAAAATTAGCCTATATCATGAAAAACTTTCACCCGCAGTTATTACATAAATGGGTCTCTTGACGCAGCGTGATTAGTACCGCCCGGCGGACGGTGCTGATACACACACACACACACACACACACACACACACACACACACACACACACACATATATATATATATATATATATATATATATATATATATATATATATATCGATGTATGTATTTATGTATGTATCATGGTATGATACTGAAAAACTGAAAGGCTAGTCATCTATTCTCGGGATGCACTCACTGAAGCCAGAAAGGCATTCATAATTGCATGGTCGTGTTTTTAAGCCTGGTGTATTGCACGGTAAGAAATTTTGCCCACTTTTCCATACCTGAATCGTACCATACCGTACTTCGAGGAAAATATCGTACCGTAATTCCGTACCGTACATTTGAGTAAATATCAACCTTGTCATACTGTACTCCGTACTCAGCCGTGCCGTAATGCCAGCCAGTTAGTAACGACACCCCCGTCTAGCACAATAAACGTAACTACCACATCCAGAAATTTCTTGCACAATTTGCACCATAGAAATTCACACACACACACACACACACACACACACACACACACACACACACACACACACACACACACACACACACACACACACACACACACACACAAACACACACACACACACACACACACACACTTTGATCTTGCAAAATTTAGGGTCTTTGTTCATCCCTGCATTATTCAACTGATGATGAGAGTCAGGCAGGGGAGGGGGGTCCAGAGTTGTGTTATATATTTTAGGTTGGATTGGATTGATGTTAGTGTTACAGGGGGAGGGGGTTAAAAATTTTGGTGGGAAAAAGCGTTCCGTAATTAATGAACTATCCCTTAATAATGGTGATGTCGAGAAAGTAAGATTTCCCTTGATCATGATCATCATCATCCTGTCCTCATTTGCCACCAGAGAATTGGAACAAGCAGGATGCTGAGAAAACAAGGAATTGCAAAGCACGAAAGAAGGGGACTAGTCAGCAGCATACCCAGTGAAATGGCACACACACACACACACACACACACACACACACACACACACACACACACACACACACACACACACACACACACACACACACACACACACACACACACACACACACAGCATTGAAACCCTGGAATCATAGTCCATGTCATCTGCCTATCAGCAATTTTTTTTTTCTTACAGATCAACTTCAAGTTACTTGCTAAACAGGCAGTCCGTCGACTGTCATGTCAAATGCTTGTTATGTGCTCCTCTTTATTCACCTAATTAGCTTGCGGCTTTGCTCATACAACCAAAGTCTCTCCCCCCACCCATCAGGTAGTACAAAAAGACTCCTTATTCATGACAGTAACCCAAATAATTCACAAGTCACGCCAGATCTGATGGCATGGCGATCATCTTGCATTTTACTCTCAGTCGAGGTTATCTTAAGGTTTACAGAGGTATAACCATGCTTATTTTGGTCCCTAAGAAGCTGGTCACGAGGGATTCATGTGCTACTGTATTACCCTAATACGAATGGAGAGGGAAAGTCAGATTAGTTCTACCCCAGAGAACCACTTAACTGGGGGTTGGATTAGCAAACATTAATTTTACGATCAATTCCCTGCCGTATATTATACTAGTGAAGCCGGGCAGATCCACATAAAAAATAATTACTGGATGCAGCTTTATTGTAACAAAAATCGATGTTGTAACAAGAATCAACCCAATTTCAGAATTAACGGATTTCAGTGATTTGTGCCTATAATCTTCCCCATGATGCCAGGAGTGTGTACAAAAAAATTCAGCTTGATATCACCATTGGTTCTCGAGATATGCGAGAAGATTTCTCTTTGCATGAGGAACTAAATGAATAAAGGAAGACTGCACTCGCCCTTCCATGCCCTTCCTTCAAAACAAATCATGGTTACGACTGGAAATTCATCGTATGTATGTTACTGAATCCAGGTCAAGACGCGAACCCCAACCGAAAAGCTGTGGCAGCATCTGGTGGATAAGGTGGAGACGAGTGTATACCGCCTCCCGTCCCACCCACCCTAATAACCTCTCTCGCCTCTCAAATTAAACTCCCCCTCCAATAGCCTATCCCTGCCTCCTGATTCCTGATGCCTGGCTCTTGCTGCGTGTGTCTCGCTTGTAATACCAACAGGAACAGCCTCCTTGTTGGTTATGTGGCCCATGGGATTGAGGGGGGAGGCTGCATGGCGACTGGGGGTCACAGAGGAGGGGAGCGTAGGCTGCTTGGGAATTGGGGATTCTGGGGAGGGAGAGGGAGGCTACATGGGAACTGGTGAGGGAGAATTTTATGAAGCTCCATGGGAATTAGGCGTTATAGGGAGGGGAAGGGAAGCTTCATGAATATTAAGGATCGGGGGGAGAGAAAGCTGCACGGTAGTTGCGAATTATGGGAAAGGTTGGGGAAGCTACATAGGGAGTAGGGATTATGGGGGAGAGGAAGGGAAGCTGCACTAGGATTGGGGGTTATGAGGGAGGGAAAGGGAGGCTGCCTGGGAATAGGAGAATTATGGGGAGGGTACATGGGAAGTGGAGGTTATGGGGCAGACTTCTGAGACTACATGGGAATGAGGATTATGGGAGAGTGGAGGTGAGGCTACATTGGGATTGGAGATTATGAAGGAGGGTTAGTGAGGCTGCATGAGGATTGGAGTTTATGGGGAAGTTTAATGAAACTGCACGAAGACTGAGAATTAATGAGAAGGTTAGTGAGGCTCCATGGGAACTGAGGCTTATGGGGGAAGAGGAGGGGCGAGGAGGCTGCATGGGAATTGTGGATTATTGGGGGTGGGAGGAGGAATTACAGGGGTACTTGAAATCCTGGGGAGGGTAACATGAGGTTTGGGGATTATGCCGGAGGGGTAAAGGAGAGTTGTAGCAGTAGTAGTGGTTGTAGTAGTAGTAGTTGTTGTTCCCTAGGCAGTCCGGCCGAACAGCCCCGAGTCCCTAAGGAGGCCACGGCTGAGACCGGTGTCATATGCACGGAGTGACTTTATGCTGGAAGTTACCGTTCCCTTCTCTATTAAGCCTAAATTAATCTAACCTAACCAAACCTAACCTAACCTTAACCTAACCTTATCCTAGATCAACCTAACCCAAATAAACCTAAATTAAACTAATTTTAATTCACGAAATGACTAATTTCACAATCTGCCTGTAACATACATATACGTCTTTATTTATATATATCCATAAATCGACCTATAGTTACCTGCAGGTCGATAAGACATCCAACTATCTTCTTGACACATGTATTTCATACAATGTTGTTGATAAATGGCACAAAATTCGAGATAACATGCAGATACTTTCAAAATAGATGCTAAACGGCCACTCGGCGCATGCGCACTGAGCGGAACGGTGACTTTCAGCATAAGTTACTCCGTGCATACGACACCGGGCTTTCCCACAGAGCTCGCAAGGAGTGTATATTATGTTGCTGGCGCAGGTGATCGTGTGCAATGCAGTCTTCCATAATGTGCTTAATACTGTAGTATGGGTTGCTGTGTTGCATCCTGGACAGACATCAGCGACGGACTCATCCAGTCTCTTCTGATAACTCAAGAGGGCTGGATGATGCCCACATCTCAGCCTGGCCAGGTGGACCCTGTCCTCTCGAGGGAGATAGGATTCAAAAGGGTGGATGTCAGGAGGCCGTGTAGCCTATGCAGCTGTGTGTTGTCTTTGAGTGACTAAATGGAGCAGCGAGTGATCTGAGTATGGATATGCTTCTGGAAGCTGGTCTGAGGTGGGCGAGGGGGGAGAGATGACAGTATTTTTGTGTGGTATTGTGTGCTGGGTGTTGTTTTAATGTTCCTTGGTGTGTGTGGATGTGCTGCCATGTAGTGTAGTGGATGGTGTTGGTTTGTGGAGGCTGCGGCGAGAATTTGGGTGCCTCGCATGTCTAGATGATCCTTGACTTTGAGGACTTTGGTTTCTTGGTGTAGGTGGTGTCGTGGGTGTAATAGCTGTGCAGCCTGTGAATATTTTTAGGACCTTGTTCTTTATGGTCTGTAGAGTGTTGTAGTGTGTTTTAGTGAGGTTAGAAGCCCAAGTAGGGCTTGCATAATTCATCACAGAACGTATATATTGTTTGTATACTTTGGCGGTGGTTTCTTTGTTGTGTCCAAATGTTGTATGGGCAAGTGACTTCAAGGCGTTGAGTCTTGGTGTAAAATTATCTTTAATGTTTGTGATGTGTTGTTTAAATGACGTTGATGTATATTACACCAAGGATTTAGGATGTGTGTGTGTGTGTGTGTGTGTGTGTGTGTGTGGTAGGGGAGTGTTGTTTATGGTGAGGTTTGGATTGTGACTACGTTCTGCTGTCCAGTTTGTGAGAAGGGTCACTGTAGATTTGGCTGGGGCTATTTTGAGCCAGTTTGTGGTGAACCATTCGTTTAGTGTGTTGAGGTAAGGTTGGAGGATGTGTACTGCTGTGTTTGCGTTTTGGTGTGTACATGTAAGTGTTATTTCGTCCACGTAGGAAGCTATTTGTATTTGTGGGGTGTGGGGTGTGGGTTTGTCGTGCATGTATAGGTTAAAGAGAGTAGGGGACAAACAGATCCTTGGGGGACGCCATTTGTGAAGTTTCTATGTTTGAAGATTGGCCGGCAATGGTACGTGTGCACATCTGCCTGCTAAACAGTTTGTCAGCCATCTTTTTGTGTTATTGTGCATGTTTGTGTTGAATATTTTGTTTGTGAGGTTGTGGCGGGGGATGGCATCAAATGCTTTGCTAATGTCTAGTGTGACTAGGAATGTTCTGTATGTTGGCCTAGCTGAATTCATGTCATCATGTAAGATGGGTTTTCGTGAAGTGTAGTGGCCTGAAACCAAGTTGTGATGGGGCTAGAGGAGTGTGAGGTGTAATTAGTTGTAATACCAGTCGTTCAGTGACTTGTAATACCAGTCGTTCAGTGACTTAGGGGGGGTGCAGAGGAGTGTGATGGGGCGGTGTGAGGAAGGTAACATGGGGTCATTGGTGGGTTTGGGAATAGTGATGATGGTGCCATGCTTCCAGATATTGGGTATTATGTTGTGTGAGTAGCTGTAGTTTGATATGTCGCCGAGTGCTTGTCTGCCTTGTGGTCCAAGGTGTTTAAGGTGTATGTTGCTTATGTTGTCTGGTCCACAGGCAGATGAGTGCTTAAGGTTGCTAATGGTATGCTTCGTCTGGTTGTAAGTGAAAGGTGCGAAGTCTGGGTCTGTGGGGAACTGTCCCCTGCGTCAGATGACACGTCAATCGTCGCGATGGGAGTTTAGATGGCTGACATGTGAAAAGTGATTGATGAGAGTGTTTGCTTGTTGTTTGTGTGAAGGTATGGTGTCTGTTGTTGTGATGGCAGCGTGTGATTGTGCAGTGTTGCTGTTGGAGAGTGTGATGCTGTTTAGTGTTTTGTAAAGTTTGCTGGTGTTTGTTTTGTGATCAAGTGTTTGGAGATAATTATTCCACTTTAGTGTTTGCTGTTCTGATATTGTTTATCTGAGTGCTAAGTTCTTTTATTTGTTCTGCTGTGTCTTGTTTGTGGGGTGTTAAGGAGTGTCGTATTATGTCCCGTTCATTGATGAAGCCTTGAATTTCTGGTTTGAAGTTGGGGCTGTGTCTCTTTCTGTTGCCTCTAGGGATGTGTCTTTTGTCTGCCTCTTGAATAATTGTATTGCAAGTATGCACAGGGGTGTTGATGTTTATGATGGGCGTACTGTTTAATGTTTCAAAGTTTTGTTCTGTTTATGCAAGTATGCACAGGGGTGTTGATGTTTATGATGGGCGAACTGTTTAATGTTTCAAAGTTTTGTTCTGTTTCATTTGTGAAGGCCTCCCAATTGGCTCTCTTATAATTAGTATGTGTGTCTGTGGCCAGCTGGGGTGATTCTGGTTTTAGTAGTGATGATGATCGGAAGATGGTCAGAGCCAGTGGTTTTGACCACTCTCCAGAATGTTGTTGTGGGGGTGAGGTTTGGGGAGCAATAGGTGATGTCTGGGGATGATGGGAGGAAGAGGGCATGGTGTGGGATATGAGTATGTTGATGGAGATCATTGAGTATGAGAAGATTATCTGTGTGGGATTGTAGTACCAGCCCTCTGTCTGTGTCAGGGTTGTTGACATGCCAAGCCGACGCCTTGGCGTTGAAATCACCATCCAGGATGATGTTGGTCATGTCAGTGATGTAGTGTATATGTGGAGAGTAATTGTGTGGTAGGGTGAGGGACGACTGGGGAGAATGTATGTATTGACGATTGTTATGTGTGATTTGTTGCCAGTGCGTATTTTAATTGATTGTATTTTTGTTGTGGTGTCATGTGGGGGGAGAAGTGATTGTGTGTGCACTAGTATCTGAGAAGTTGATGGATTTGTGTACCAGGATGATGAGTCCACCCCCGCTGCCGTCGACCTGGTCTTGCCTGATGGTGCTGAAATTATGAAACATAGGTGTTTTTTGTGTTCTTCGTAGTTTTGTGTCTTGTTAGATGGCAATGCGTATGTTTTGTTGTTTGATGAAGTGTGTGAGTTCTTGGTTTTTGGTGTTTATGCCATCTATATTTATTTAAATAATATTTATGTTGTGTGTACGATGTGTGTTGGGTGCTGCAACACGGTGGGGAGGTGGGGGTGTAGGTGGAGGGGAAGGGGTAGGAGAAAGTTGTGATGGAGGTAAGGGTTGGGGTGAATTAGATTGGGGTGGAATGGGAGGGGTTGGGGGATTGGTTGGTGTGGGAAAGATCGGTGGGTTAGGCTGAGGAGTTGTGGGGGAAGTAGGAGTGAGGTTGGTGGGGGGGGGGTTAGTGGGGGTGGGAAGGTGCTTGAGGAGCAGGTCCTGATGTTTGTGTAATATATTCTGGATGCAAGTGTTGTGCAGGTGTAATGGGTCCAGTTCTTGCAGGAATTGCACTAAACTGAACCCTTTGTCTGTCGGCTTGAAGTGATAGGTTTTGAGTATGTTTTTTTTTTTTTTTTTTTTTTTTTACGTGTCCCACTCTGGGCAAAGGCTCAGGGCCTATTTCTTGGGGGCAGTGGCCTATCCCAAGGCCCAGTAGTCCTCCTACACCTCCACATGTCACCACTTCGGCGTTGGACATTGTTGGTGGGTCCTGGATTGCTCTCAATATCCCCGTCTAGAACAAGTTTTCGAGAAATGACCACCGGGGAGTCATTTCTCTGTGTAGAAAGAAACGGTGTTGTTGTGTGTGTTGTGTTGAGATATGTGGTACTTGCTCAGGCGACCGAAGCCACTCCCAGGTTCTCGGGGCCCCGTGAGGGGCCAGGGGTTGGTTGCGGTGGTTTGGTCCCTATGCTGTCCTCCTCCTCTGCTTCGACAGCCTCTTGGGGGTAGACCCACGGCGAAGAAACCACCGCTTCAGTTGTGGTTGTTGTTGCTGTTGCTGGACAGCTTGATAATCCACTGTGACTAAGGAGACCTGTGGGACGAAAATAGCAGATGGACTGTGGGTTTTTCAAAAATATTATCTGCTTACTATATTGTTTTTACCCTAATTTGGACCAAATATTCGTCCTTTTGCAGTTTAATTCACATAGCTTAGTGGCAGAAAAAGACAGTAGTATGACTATACATCCTTTCCACGGCGCTTCTTCGTGACTGGCATCATATTCTAGTGCTAATGTGTTGCTCCAACTCACCATTCAAGTTGGAGAGAGAGCAGTTGTAGACCAAGTTAGATTAAAAATGGTAAAGTCGTTCTCTTTTCCCTCTCCTTAGGTTTTTGTCTTATTTCTCCTTTAATAATTACTTCCCGTCGAGTATGTTCCTCTGTAATAACCTTAGTTTGGGCGGAAGCTGTTACCGGTACCTCCTAATGAGTGAAGATAGCTAGGGTTACGGTTCCGGTTCTGGGGGGAACTTACTGGGGTTGGAAGGGTTGCCGGTAGTTCTATCTCCGTATCTTAGCTCAAATTTTCGTTCTTTTGGAGCCAGTTTCATGTAAAGTAACTCTGGCAGAAAAAATAATATTGTGGCTCAACATCATTTCCCTAGCACCTCATCATGACTAGCATCATATCGTAATGTTAATCTCTTGTTACAACTCGGCGTTCAAGATGGAGAGATGACAAGTTTAAGCCAAGTTGGAGTAAAAAAAGCATAGTGGGGATGTGGGAAGGGTGGGTGGAGTTGGGGAGAAAAACAGGTATGCCCAAGAGGGGAGGCTGAAGTGAAGGAGTAGAAATGGAGAGGTGTAAAGCGAGGTGAGGTGGGGAGGGAGCGAGGTGGGGATTTAAGGTGAAGTGAGGGAGGGAAAAATCAAGAACACAGAGGAGAGGCTAGTTAGATGTGTGGGTTCTGAGCATCCTGTTCTTTATACAGCTGGGGTTAGGAATGACGGAGAAAAGAGAAGGGAGAGACAGAAAGAAGTGGGGGATGCAAAAGAGGATGGAGGAGTGTAGGATAGTAAGGAGAGGTGCCACAGTAACGAAATGTGTGAGAGACAGTGATGTGTCGTGGAAGGAGGAGTAGCTGATGAGGGACAACAATATCTGGAGGTCCATATGTATTGGGTGGTCCATAAATAGCGCTCACCTATAAACTCATCCAGCGGTATCTTAATGCGCTGCGAGGATGGCTTAATCTGGCGGTGTGGGTGTAGGTGTCGCAGTGGGAGTAGAAAAAAAAAAATAAATAAATGATACGGGCAAGACATTAATAGTGCTGACTGATCCGTCCTCGCGACATGCAGGAAATCGCCTGGCGGAGTGAAATAGAGCGTTATATATGGCCCATCTTATATACATCATAACTTTATTTCGTATTAATAAGGGTAGTCAGCCACACATCCAACCTCGCATCTTTCAAACCATAATCTTGGCTCTGCATCCAAGGACGTATCTAGTATTTTATCTTTGCTGTCTTCGGATGATTTTGTTCAGCTCAAGAGATTTTTGGAATCAGAATCGCCAGACATAGCCTTCGTTACGAAACGTTACTCCTAAAATGAAAATGTCGTCAGTCCCGTAGGTATAAAAAAATTATAAACATATACCGGCACGTTCTCGGGCTGGAAAGGTTACACACACACACGCGTTTGTATGCATGCATGTGTAGCCTATATATATATATATATATATATATATATATATATATATATATATATATATATATATATATATATATATACACACACACACACACACACACACACAGGCTGTATATGCAGTATATACATACATCTGTATTTAGTGGTAGGTGGGGGCGCTCACTATCCTCTCACTCGATGTAGTGCTGCTTTGGGTGTCTGCCTTTTCCTGCCTTCCCTCCTCTTCTGTATTTCTTTCCTTCATTCTTTCATCTTCCTTCTGCTTACGGGTGACTTTACACTCCCATTTCTGTCCTTCCTTCACTTTTTCCTCTTCCTTCTGCCTATGGGTGACTCTACACTGAGTGACAAGCAAATGGCTTCCTGTACACCAGGAAACCATTTGCTACGCTGAATAGTAACCATATAACCAAATTATGGCGCCTGGTGGTTTAGTGGGTAGTTAAAGCACTGCAATCGGATTGAGCCTGTGTAGGATTATGTCCAAGGGATGGTTGGGGTTTATTGCTCTCTTAATGCCACTAGGGGATGAGTGAAACTGGTCACTCTCATCTTAAATGTCAGGACCAACATGCCTAGCCTCGGACCCCTATGCTTCTGATGGGGCGGCATGGGATTGGATGATGGATATACTGTATATATACCGTGTATGGAGCCTCTGTAGTGTAGTGGTAAATTGTGCGTTTTCATACACTGAAAAACGAGGGTTCGTGCCCACCAGGGTAATAAACTTTGGGAGCATTCTTCCAACCACGTACTGCTTTGGCGAACATAAGGGGTGCTGTGGTTGAACTAGCGTTGCATACTAAGTATACTTGCACCCAGTCGGCTTGCGCGGGCCGATTACACTTGGTTCATAGACTACACACACATCCAAAGCCACTGCAACACTACAGTTACACTTACAAGCACTTCTCACCCTACATACAATCTCTACCACACAACCTAAGCCACTTCGTAGAACATAAGAACATAAGAAGAGAGGATACCTGCAGTAGGCCGGTTGGCCCATGCTAGGCAGCTCCTAGAAGAGTAACTGAACTACTAGAATGAGATAAGGATAGTAAAGAAGAAGGCTCTCCCCCGCCCTCCAAACCCTCCAGCCGAAGCCGGCAGGAAAAAGTCAGAAAGAACACCACGCCCTATAGAAAAACTGGCGTGGACATTTTACAGGAAAGTGTGAAAGGAGAATAGAGACTATCATAGTGTAACCTGACAAGGGTGTCCCGAGAGTTAAGTCAAAAACTTTGGCAAATGATAGAGGAGGGAATTCTAAGGAAAAAATGTTATGTGAACATGTGTCCAAATCCCAACCGTTACGGAGCTACAGTTACTGATGACCTTATGGGCGAATTATGAAGACCATTTTCGCCCATAAGGTCATCAGTAATTGTAGCTCCGTAACGGTTGAGATTTGGACACATGTTCATATAACATTTTTTGCTTAGAATTCCCTCGTCTGTCATTTCTCAAAGTTTTTGACATACCTCCAGGGACACCCTGTATACGTGGGCTGTATCGTCCCCACTTCGGTCGGTATAGGCCAGTCCTGCAGTGGACACTCAAACGGCTGATGATGATGATGATATATATCTATATCTATATCTATCTGTCTCTCTATCTATCTATCTATCTATCTATCTATATATGTGTGTGTATTCATATATATATATATATATATATATATATATATATATATATATATATATATATATATATATATAATGTGTGTATGTATTTATATACACATTTCTGACTCTCTCTCTCTTTCTCTCTCTCTCTCTCTCTCCAGTATGCATAGAGTATGTGCTAGTATATTTCTTTTGCCCATATTTCAGTTTTTTCTATTCGCTCTTTCACTCCCTTCCCACGTTTTTATATATAGTTTCTCCCTCCTTTTCCCGTGCTCCCCCCTCCCATCAGTATCCAGGCTGACAGTCGCCCCTCTCAAAAGGTCTCGATATTGAAGTTTTTTGCGCCCTTTAGTTTTCTGTATTTCTTCCTGAGTTGGAATGGAAAGAGAAGGAGTTTAGGCGGACACTTTACGTGAAGTTTTAGGAGAGAGAGAGAGAGAGAGAGAATACAAGTATATATTTTTTTTAGTTATTATAATCTATATGTGGAGTGGTTAACACGCATGAACGGAGCAACTCATGTATTCTTATCCAGCTAACGCCAGACGATTTTATTCAGCTCAGATTAAGTTTTAGGGTCCTATGTTTAAACCTTAAATAGTCGAGTGGAATAATTAACAGTGATTTGAAGAACGCCTGTGGTTATTATAGTTCATTCATCTTAACTTGGCCCAGATTTTTGCCATTTTGTAGCTTATTTCACATGCCTCATTGGCAGAAAAAAACAATACTTCAGCTCTGTTACCGTATCTTTCCTCTGCAAATCTTCGAGGCCAGCATCGCATTCTACTGTTAATTTATTTGTACTCCACAGCAGTCAAGATGGAGAGATGGTAATTTTAGGCCAAGTTACAGCAAAATGAATACAGGTATGGTTAGCCTGCATCCCACGATACAGGGTGCATTCAGCAGCTATATAGGAAGGCCAGGTACGTCCGTCTTCGCTACTTGTATAAGAAATTATCGTAAAATAAATGGGGTTTGCATTCCACCTTGCTACTTCAGAATTAAGCATACAACTCTTAGAGAATGGATGTTACCACTATTACCATTAACCCTCTTATGGTCAAGACAACTCTAGTATTTTATTCCAACTAATACTTGTATCAGCAGAGAGTGAGTCCAAAGAGTCTGAGAGTGTTAATACTGCCACCTCTTGTGGTCTAGGTAAATGTAATATTTTATTCCAGCTATCGACAGACAAGTCCGTTCAGATAACAGGGAGTCGTAAGGGTTTGCGTGTATAAAGTTAGTGGCATATTGATTTATTGATTCTTTTTATTTATTTACTTGTGGTATTTATATGTTTTAATTGTTTATGCATGATTTATCTGGGAATACTTCACTTGGCTTTTAACTCCCTCAGTGTGAAGATGTTTTTCTGTATTTTTGTTCTTCCATCATCCAGACAGTTTCATTCAGCTCATGGTAAGATGTCTGATACTGGGGCAGGTAATTAATGTTTAATTTAATCTCTTCACTATTAGGGGTCTCTCAAGATGTACAGTCGTCTGGGCATTGTCAGAATTAAATATATAAGGCTTCATCGTACTGAAGGGATTATTTCGGAGTACTGTATTTGTTTATATTCTCTCTCTCTCTCTCTCTCTCCTTTTTTGAGGAAATCAGCCTAGGTATATATATATATATATATATATATATATATATATATGATCAAGAGTACCCTAAACCTGAATAAAATACAGTTCAGCATTTGCTTTTCATTTTGTTTTGAATATTCTAGCACTGATTAGTGTACTGTTGTGTATGTGACAAAGACTGACATGAGGCCGAGAGAGAGAGAGAGAGAGAGAGAGAGAGAGAGAGAGAAACATGTGCATGTGTGTGTTAGGGTGTTCCGTGCATTCATACCTATTCATGATACTAATTAACCTCCGTTGGCAGAACTACGAGTAAACGTTCTCATTTCCATATCCTTAACCTCATCACTATAAGGTCTCTCGGGTAATATGAATAGAATCGGTCGGCAGTTTTTAGAATGAAGTAGAAATATATGGACTTGGTGATATGATGAGCCCCTTTAGTGAGGAGGCGTAGCTTCTGTTTTGTTCATGCTACCCCCAGACTACTTTATTTAGCTTTGGAGTTTTTTTTTTTTTTTTTTTTTGAACTGTTGGAATTAATGCAGCCTGCATGAACTCGTGTCCCTATAGAGGGCTTTCCTGGAGTGAGATCATTTAGTAGTAGAAAGATGCTAAAATTACTTCACCGGATTGAGTGGGCTAAGAAGGGTCGCACGAAGCCAATTAGACCTTTATTTTCCTTATTCGTAGTACTTTTTTTTTTTTCTTACCATCTCCACAAGGTGTCTTCAGCTGAAGACCTATTTTAATGTCGGGGTTAACTCAGTCAGAGAGAGAGAGAGAGAAATGCTGTGTGAAATAATCCATTCCGTACAATTTCGCCTTATATATTAAATTCATATTCCCATTATCTCGTGTCGATTATTTTCAGCTTTGGAGAGATTTCTTGTAGTGAAGAGGTTATGCATAGCCTTTTAAAAGTATTAATAGTTGTGTGCCATAGGGTTCTCTCCATTCATCAACTCCCCTCACCCTCTTCATCAATGACCTAAGCTGCATATCCCACCCTATTCATTCATACAATGATGGCTCCACCCTTCGCGTTTCTACCAGCATCTCACAACGTCTGTCACGGCATTCGCTTCAGCAATCGCGGAATGAGGCTATGATAAATGTGCATCCTGGATTGTCTCGTATTTCGTATTAGGGTAAAAGAAACCTTGCTATGTGTATTGCTCAGTACTTACGTTTTTCATCTCCACGATTTTCCTCAAGACTATCGTTTAATCTCTGATAAGACAAGTCCATTCTTCATTATCTCTCTGTATTGTTCATAATTTTCTCTCGTGATCAATTGTTGAAAGGTCACATTCCTTTTCCCGGAAAATCCACTACCTAGAGGTTGTGCTGAACAGACTCATTGTTTTCCTCAATCCTACACAGTAGCTGATTTGTACAAGTGTTTTATTCTCCCCTGTGTAGGGTACCCTGTAATGTGTGCTGTATGTGTAGAATTAAAGGTTTTTCTTAAAGTTTCTTCTTAACAACTCCATACCTCATACTGTTTCCTTTCAGTTTCTTTCCTCGTCGTAGTATTGCATCTTTCAGGCTCAGCCATTGTTTCCATGGGCACTGCACTTCTGAACTTTCAGCTAACCAACCTCCACCATTACGGAGGGCATGTAGTTCCCATCTAGTCACAAACTTTCATCCTCTTTCTGTTCATTTCTCAGATGCAGGAGTTAACAGGTACTCTTAAATTTTTCATGGAGGCTACATAACTGGTCTACTCCAAAACTTTCTTGCCTGGTCTGTAATTTCCTTTGTCCATGACCTTTCAAACACAGTATGTCCAGGCATCTCAGTACGAACAGATCCTGCTCCTTTGTGCTCGCTTTTCTCGGGAAGGTATAAACTTTTGCAGGCTGACAGCAGTTGGTTCTTTCTTAATAATACTTGTTTCAGCAAGAGGCTCTCCAGTTGAATATGCTGTAATCTTCTGGCGGTGGCAAAGCACAATCATAATGGGAAGTGAATTGAAGCAGTCTCCATTAATCACGTCACTGAGAGAAGTTTTCTGTAATCTAAGTAAAGTCATTGGGTAGTTGCAACAATTAAATAAGTAGGTCTACATTACTCAATGCATTGAATCAAGTGATCAGAAATACTTCTGGCTAGTGCACAGGATACCGAGTTATACTATCTAGTGTCCCAGAATGTGATGCACTCACTTTAGAGGTGAATCTAGATTGAATATAAAAAATACTATCAACATGGATCCAGTTCTCAGCCGATAAGAAGCTACAGTTACTGATGACTTTATAGGTTAATTATGAGGAAGACCATATTCACTCGCAAGGTCATCAATTATTAGGCACTTTACCAGACCCTGTTTCAGAAATTTGCCACTAGGTTCGCTTCCGTCGCCTAGCTGAGACCCGGGGTAGGCTATGTAAAAGTAGCCAGTGCCTAATTTCTTTTTAATTTTGACATCAGGTGAAACACCTCAAAACATATCTTATTCATCAAGTTACTCAGTTGGCATGATATAGTACAACAATGTTACAATGAGGGAGCTTTTGATTACATGTAAGTGTCATTTTGTAAATTCAGTTTTCACCAGTTCAGTCATCTCTGTAAGTATAACATAGAGACAAAATCTAGCCAATTTTACTAGAACCATCCATAAAACAGGATAGCAGTGATTAAAATATTTTTCACTTGTTGGTATCCACAAAAGAAAATAGATAATATGAAGCCGCAGATCTGGCAGCACCTTTCGATATGCTGTCTTGCCTGACGTATGAATTTTCAAAACAATTCCTGGACCTGCTGGACGTCTGGACGTCTAACACGACGAAATTTGTGTGTGCAGTTGCTGATTGCAAATCTGACTCAACTCCTCGTACACTGCTGTGGTTATAGTGTCATAACGCCCTGCCGTTTGTTATGGCTGATTCACTAACTAAGCAGTAAGCAGTCGTTAAGTGCATTATTTTCAGTGGAACAGAGTGGTCTGCTGGGCGAGGTTCTTCACTTTCTGTGCAAGTTATGTAAATACATTATATTATCTTGCTTAAGTTATTCTAATTAGGGACGACAGCTGACGTATATGGAAATGTTCCTGACTCGTCTGGTTCCCTTTCATATATTGATGCCCCCTATATTAGGTTGTGCCTCGACTGACAGTTACCAGGTGATGAGTGCAGGTATGTAATGTAGAAAGGCATTACATATCTGCAGTCGATGGTGTTCTGTTAGTCGAGGTATTTTTACCATTAGTGTAGGTCTAGCTATTTGTCTCTGTAGGATTTAGTATAGGTTAGCGATTTGTCTGTTAGGTGATTAGTTTTAGGGTCTTTAGATTAGTTTTACTTTATAACATAAGGTATAAAAATATAAAACCAAGAAAAAATAAACAAAAATAAAAATACAAAAAAAAATTAAATAAGATTAAAATTATTATATATATATGTACGTTTGCATGAAAGTGTGTCTGTATGTATGCATAGAAGCGTGTGTGTGTGTGTGTATGTATGTATATATATATGTTTGTATATATATGTATATATGTTTAAATGTATATACATATATATAGAATTGGCCTTAATAACCAGGGGCTTCGGCCCCAATGGTTGATAGGCCGGGAAAAAAAAATAAATAAAAATAAAAAATAATGGAACAGCTTACTTCATTAGAGCATCCTTAAACACACATCAGAAGTCCTGAAGGTAATCTTTTACTAACTGCACACGATTTATTCAAATATATGTAAATAGACAAAACATTATTTTAGCCCCCAAGCAAAGATAGACTAAGATTCTCTGAAAGGTTATTCTTTCTTTACAGGTATGTATATGCAATTGAGTGAATAAGAAAAAAGATTCCAATAAGTAGCAACATTATCATTAACTTAGTATTAGGTTCTATTTCACCGTTCTTTAAAACTCCGTAAAAATATTGAATCGAGGCTGGGCGACACTAGACCACCTCATGGCGTACTTCTGAAACAGGGCCTGGTGAAGTGTAACGGTTAAGAATTGAATCTATACTGATATACCAATTTTTCTTCAATATCAGCCCAAGAATCACCTTCCAAAGTCTGTGTGTAAAATCCCGGGACACTGCATGATAGTGTCAGAAAAACGGGTGAGAATAATCTGCACACTTTCCAATAGCAAGAAAGAAGTGAAAAATGACGGGTAAATATTTCGCTGCCCTGCCACCACCTCCGATAGCGGAAGCTGTGAATTATAGGTAACTACATGTTGACATAAAAAAAGTAGTGGCTGCTGAAAAAGAATAAAACTGTCGAAAATATAAGAACAGAGTCTATTTCAGGGGGAGAGAGAGAGAGAGAGAGAGAGAGAGGGAGAGAGAGAGAGAGAGAGAGGGAGGGGGGGGGAACTAGTTGAATAAAAAACACAAAGCAAAAATTGCATTGAGAGAGAGAGAGAGAGAGAGAGAGGCCGGGAGTACAGTTAGCTCTCATCCTAACCCTCCTCCTCCCTCTCCCTCACACCACTCCTCTCTCACTCCCACTCCCTGTCCCCTCTCTCATTCCCTCTCCCTCTCTCCTCTCTCACTCCCCCACCCATGTATATGAGGGAGGGTGACCACTCCCGCCCGGATACACAAGAATTTAATTTTCTTTATTAACTGCCTGCGATACATCAAAGGCAGGCCTCGATCAGGGCTGGATGGTTTTTCAAATTCTGGACACAACACGAATTTACCGAACCCTGGGGAAGGATAGGAGAGGAGGGAAGGGGAGGGGTAAGGAGGGGAAGTAAGAGTAGATGGGGATGGAGGGATGGGAGGGAGAGGAAGGATAGGTGGGGATGGAAGGAAGGAAGGGAGAATGAAAGAGTAGTGAGGGGATAGAGGTAGAATGGAATGGAGGGGAAGGGAGGGGAGGGAAGAGAGAGGGAACGGGAGGGATGGGGAAAGGAGGAGGAAGGAATGGGACGGAGAAGGCAAGGGCAGGGAAGGAAGAGATGGAAGGGATGGGATAGGAGAGGAATGAGAGATTGAATGGAGGAAGAGATTGGAAAGGGAAGAGTGAAGGAAAGGAAAATAGGAGAAATATTCAGTCGGCGGAAAGGATAGAAGGGGAGAGACAAAGGAGGAGGGAAATGGGAAGAGACAGAGAGAAAGAAAGGGAGGGAGAGAAGGAAAAGAAGTGAATGGGTGGGGTGGGAGAGAGAAGGAGGAGGAGAGATATATAATGTCGAAAAGAAAGGAGAGAATGGGAAAAAGATGGAGGGGAGGGAAGGGAGAAAGATGGGAGGAAAGGGACGCAAATATAGTAAAGTTTTTCTCTTTATACCGTATATATTTACTGGTGATATATTTGCTCCATACATCCCTTTAACTAGTGACTTTGATGCTCTGTCTCTATCTTTTAGCCTACAGAAAGGGAGAAAGGAAAAAAAGGGGGGATAGGAAAAAGTAACGAGAAATGGAAGGGCGGTGGAGGGAAATGAAAGAAAAGGGAAGGAGGAAAGAGAGAGGGAAGGGAAAGGGAGGTGAATAAAAGGGAGATGGCGGGAAGGAGGTGAAGAGAAAAAGAAGGTAAGGGAAAGAGAGGTCGGGGGAAAGGAAGGAAATGAAAGGGTTGTTAAAGGAGAGACACAAATTTAACAATTTTAGTTTTTCAGCTTATATAATTCTTCATTACGGTACATATTAGGAATAAAGGTAGAAAAAAGTAAAGGAAAATAGGGAGAGGGAGGAAAAAGAAAGTAAAGGGTAATTAATGGAAGGAGAAGAGAAGGTAGGGTGAACAAGGTGAATGATGAGGATGGGGGAGGGAGGTGAATGAAAAAGATGTGAGGGGAAAGAGATGGAGGGCAAAAGAAAGTGAATGAAAAAGATGTTAGGGGAAAGAGATGGAGGGAAAGAAAGTGAAGGTGAATCAAGGGAGGGAAGAGGGAAGGAAGGGGGAGGGAGGTGAACGAAAAGGATGTTAGGGGAGGGAGATGGAGGGGAAGAAGGTGAAGGGGAATTAAGGAAGAGAGATGGAAGGTGGAGAGAGGTGAACGAAAAGGATGATAGGGGAGAGACGCAAATGTAACCGCCATACTTGGCCTGTTGATATTTCCACCTGATATATTAGCATTATACTTCTTCCCTTTCACCTCTGACCCTGGACGCGGGTTGTGCGATGTTCTTCTTTAACCCAGTCAGCCCGAGGACGTAATTACCTGTTTATTCTTGCTATCTCCAGGTGATTTTATTTAGTTTAAGGTAGGTATCTTGTAGTGAACGAGGTAATGACGGCTATATGCCCTATCCTGTTCTGTAACCATTTGCTGAGGTGAATAAAATCGTCTGTTGGGAGCAAGAAGAACAAAAATTACGTCTTTGGGTTGGAGGAGTTAAGTCATATTTTCAGTGACGTAGAAGTATACGGAGCTTCTTTTCCCGGGCGATTTATTCCCGTATTACACGTTAATATTATTTTGTATGTTGTTTCAAGACCATCTAAATCTCCGTCTTCAAGGACTAACTCAAAAATCTTCATGCGTGTTCCGTAATAAAATAATACAGTTGTCCCGATCATGGTAGGGATCCATTGACTCTCTCAGCTGCATAAAATCGTCAGAGGTTAGATGAAATTAAATTCTAGGATTGTCCCGACCGTGAGAGGATTTACATTCTGATTTTTTTTGAAACTTAATAATATCGACATAATTTGCACCAGTAACATACCCGAGAACAAGGCGTAATTTCCAGATTAAATCGGTGGGAATAAGATGATACGAATTTCCCATACCATCGGGAATACGGAATATACTGACCAGAAATAATACAGGCCATGGGAATTGTGTGAGAAACTTTAGGAGATTGTTCTTGGGCCGAATAAAAATGTAATATATATCAAGATGGGTTCGGTTCTTACCATTTACAACGCTACAGTTACCGATGATCTTGTGAGTAAATTATAAAGGGGTCATTTTCACTCATTCGATCATAGGTAATCACAGCTCTTTCACAACTGAGAGTTCAGCCCACTTTCATAATCTCTCTCTCTCTCTCTCTCTCTCTCTCTCTCTCTCTCTCTCTCTCTCTCTCTCTCAGTTAACCCAAGAATAACCCAAAGAGTCCCTCACTTCCCTGGGACATCCTGTATATTGCATCCTATACATTTGATTACGTTTTCTGACACTAAGCAAATCATTTTAAAAGTAATCTCAATAATCCATTCCACCTCATGACATTCTTTTACATACGTATTTTTTTTGCTATCACCTGACGATCTGTTTGGCTTAGGAGAGCGCCGCAGAAATGAAGCTCATATCTGTCTCCCCCAGATCGAAAAGCCTCCCCTAGACCGAATAACATCTGGGGAGACTGTAGGGGTTAAATAAGAGCCTCATTCCCGACGATTTTATTTGACTCCTGGGATGTAATGAACCAGTTAATGGAGACTTTTAAAAACAACCACTGAAAGAGACATTACTTAAATCTGAATAAAATTGTCAAGCGTTAGCAAGAGTTTTACAAAATTGTCGCGGGAAAGGTAAGTGTCGTGTCGCCCCCCCCCCTTTTTTTTTTTTTTCTCTCGAGCGTTGGCGGGGCTTCTGCATACCTGTAAAATCTGTGAGTGTGTTAGTTAAGAATTGCCGTCCCCTCCTCCCATTTCCAGGCCTTTCATCCCCTGCCTCTTTTATTAAGTTTATTCTTGGTACAACGACGCCTGGTGTTTTAGTGAGTTAAGGCGCTACATCGGGATGTGGCCCATAGGGGTTTACATCAGAGGATTGATTGAGGATTATTGCTTTCTCAATGCCATTCAGGGGCTAGTAAAGTTGGTCACTCTCTCCTTAAATGTTGGACTGAGTAGCCTAGCCCTAGGCCCCTACGCTCTCTTTGGGGCAGAAAAGGTTTGGATGATGGATAGATGGATATTCTTGCTACATCAGGAAGATTTTATTCAGCTAAGGGTGAGTCATGTGAGCCTGGGAGAATTAATACTCTCACCATCAACCTTCTTATTTTCGGAACAATTCTGGTGTTTTATTCCAACTAACGCCAGACGGTTTTATTCAGCTGGTAGTATTAATGCCATCATAATGAACTCCTCTCAAAGTCGGTACAGCACTAGTAGTTTGATCATACTAAGGCTAGGCGATTTTATTTATCTATAATGGAGTCGCAGGAGCCTGGTAGCATCTGTCACTGTCACGGGGTTTTTATAATATCACGGTAATTTTGAAATATATGCTTAAATATTATTTAAATTGATAATAATATTCAATAATATTGAAGAGCAGAGACAATGATTGTCTTGCTACATCAAGCAACGATTACTTTACGCTGATTTGCTAAGATTCTCTAAGAACGAGAATTTATAAACTTTCTCAACAGTACTCAGCAGAGACTAATTACTCACAATTGCTGAATTACTGTACTGTTAGCCTCTGGAGAAAGTTACATCACCCCTGACAATAAATAACTAATACTAATAATAATAACATCAGGTTCTTGCTGATGCATTAACTCCTGGCACAACGGATTTTAAGTTAATACAACAAGACTGGTCTAAGTACCAGTTATGAATAGTAAATGTTTATGCAAGCTAGGAGCTGTATGGAAAATAAGCTTAATTATGGAGAAATGAAACAAGATTTTTACTCTACATTAAGCTCAAGAAATAGAACTGTTAAATTTATTGATTACAAAAATAAATTTAACATTACATTTCAAATCAAATTAAATGAGACGCACTCGCTCACTCACACAGAAGCTAAATACTTACGCCTAGGAAAAACACCTTAACTAAGCTCTTAAAACTACAAAATACACAAAAGAAATACCAGTCGATGAATACTATGTATCACCACTAAGGTGGGAGTACTGGGATTAACTGTACTAATGGAGCTTGGGGTGCTAGCTGACCTCTCCACTTCTGAGCACAGGACCTCTCTCCGTCAAAGCCACCACTAGACTGAATTCAAATAATGTACAGGCAGGACGCACAAGCTACCAGAAGGCGTGGCTAACGGTTTAGGCAAGCAGAGGTGAACGATAAAGAAACAATAGTATCGCTCAGTAGCGCACTTAGTGACGTGCATCAAATCGGTCACCCCTGAAAACGGTGACGAATGATTTGAAAAGTATACCCCGAAATGGAGAGAGAAACGGTTAACTGAGCGATACACAGTGAGTTTTCCACTAATAGTTCGTGGCTTCTCACAAAAAGGAAATGTCGCGAATTGATTCGTGACAGTCACTTTTTTGCTAATTGTCCTGTAGTTCGTTCACTTTAACTTGACGGAAATCTTCGTCTTTGAGCAGCCTATTTCACGAAGCCCAGTGACAGAATATGAAAATTCTATGGCTCGACATCCTTTCCTTAGCACGTCTTCGTGACCAGCATCATATTCGAGTGTTACTTTCCCGCTGTTAACTCATCATTCAAGATGGAGAGATGACACAGTTACATTTATACTCCTTTTTACGCTGACTTGACCAAAAAATTTTCTCTCTCCATCTTCAGTGCTGAGTTGTAACGATAGATTAATACCATAAAATGGCGCTAGTCATGAAGAAGTGCATTGGAAAGGAAGTAGAACTATAACATTGTCACTTTCTGTCACCGAGTTGCGTGAAATAAGCTGCAGAAGAAAGTAAATTTGGCCCAAATTAAGGTGAAAAGAACATAGTCAAAGTGAACAGAGTATAAACTGTACGTGTGTATTGGCGAGGCTTTTGCATACCTGGAATTATAGCGAGTGTGTTAGTCAAGAATTGCACTGACCCCTCCTCCCACTTCCATGCCTCACTCCCAGTCTTTATTATTTATCCCCTAGGCTAGAAATAAAAATGTACGAAATGTATAATAATGTATATGAGAACTTGAGTAACCCTCTCCATTTTCACCCCGTCACCCCCAGTTTCATTAATGACCCTTAAAAAAAAATAGTATCGTCATCATCAACATTCGTCACCATCATCATCAGAAACAAAAATAAAATCAACAATCTGTCATAATCTAACGAACAGAAGTGAATTATACCTTTGCCATTTACTGTCTTTGATATAATCCCCTTAAATCTGACAAAATATAATCGACGAACTGTGATAAATTAAACTTGCATTTTCTCCTCCTATTTCCAAGCCTCTCCCACTCAACTTTTGTATTAATCTCTTCAACCAGAGGACGTCTTTTGTAATTTGTTTTGCGGTCTTGACACAATATTATTCAGCTTAGGGGAGAATTTTTCAACTGAACAGGTTTGATAAAGCCTCTGTTAACATCTGCACCAACAAGAGGTCATTCATGTATCTCATATAATCGTCTGGTAGAAGCAAGAATAAAATTTATAATCTTCAGTTATAATTGAAGGATTGATTTTCTTAAGTAAGAAAAAAAATTTGGAAAGTACCATACACTATACTTCTTTTACTCTAACTTGGCCTAAAATTGCCATCCCTTCACCTTAAATAATGAGTTGTAAGAGTAGATCATTATTAAGATAAAAAGTTAGTCTCTAAGAAATTATATGCAGAGGATGTGCAAGTAGAGTCATAATTTTGTATCTACGTCAATTAAGTTGCAAAAGTACTCAAATCTGGGCCATTCTATGATGAAAAGAGTCTGTATTAGAATTCAAAAATTACCACTCTCTATTTCCAACCAGTTGTATGAACCCTTCATATCAGAAATAACAGCATGATGGTCAGACTGTCACAAACTGTTTTAGAATTGCACTGACACTTCCCCCCACTCTCAGGCGTTTGACCTCAGCCTCCTATATTTATTCCACAGACCAAAAATGGCAGAAAAATCAATTATGTATCATGGGGTATTTCACGGTAAAACTGAATATACCCCTCGTCCCACTTTCAACTATGCCCTCCTCCCCCAAACTTCTTGTTATATCCTCATCTCAGATATAAAATTGACAAACTTCCAGAGGTCACCCCTAAACTTTAAATTGTTGGCGATAACACATGGAGCTGTAATCCAATCCTTTAATGTCCCACAAGGAGCATAGGGGCCCGGAGTTACAGTACATGGTCCAGACAGAGTGGCCAGTCGCTCGTCTCTGAACGGTTTTCTGTAAGCACTAAGCCCCAACCATTCTTCGGATGTAAACCCTTATGAGCAATCAGGTTGAGGCACCTTAGCCAACTAGACCTTTTAGTTATATATAAGAAACCATTACTTTCTCTTTTCACCATTATTAACTTGCTGAACGTGCTAATATATTGGCAAACAAAATTTTTAGGTCACATAAAGTCGACATTTTGTAAGACACTTTCAGAGCGGTCAAGCTACCATGAAAAATGTTAGAAATGTTTGTGTTTATATTATAAAACTACATTGCTGTTACTGAAGACTGGCACTTGAATATCACTTAGTAATATACGGTATATACTGTACGTAACCGTTGTTGCAGCCATCAGTTGTATGATATTTTGGCAGAAATGTTGTAGTAATTTGTTAGAGAGAGAGAGAGAGAGGGAGAGAGAATGCACCTACTGTCACACACACCGTCACACCCACAGGGCCTACCCACCTTCATCCCAACATCCACGTGTCCATACCCACCTTCACACAAACCATCACACCCACTCCAACTCTACCACCTCCACACCCACCATCACAACCACACCTACCCATCCACCTCCACACCCACTGTCACAAACACACCCACACTCACATGCACATTCCTAATTCATTACCCACTGTCGCACCACCACACCCACACCCACACCCATACCCACCATAACACATCAGTACTTACACCCACATACACCCACAACCGCCATTACATCGATACTCACACCCACCCACACCCACATCCACCATCACACTTTAGTACTCACACTCACCCACACCCACCATCACACATCAGTACTCACACCCACTCACACCCACCATTGCACATTAGTACTCACACTCACTCATACCCACGATCACACATCAGAACTCACACCCACCCACACCCATCATCACACATCAGAACTCACACCCACCCATACCCACACCCCCATCCAGCATCATACTCGTACATCAGTACTGACACCCACCTGCACCCACACGCACCGTCACACATCAGAAGTAACACCCATACACACCCACAGCCCCACCCACCATCACACATCACCATCACACACATCAGTACTCATACACTACCTAAACACACCCACCATCATTCACCATCACACATCAGTAATCACACCCACACATACTGAAACTATTACATCATTACACCTTCCCACAAATACCACCAAACAAACCATTACTCTCACACACACTGACACACCTCCACACTATCCACACACACACACACACACACACACACACACACACACACACACACACACACACACACACACACACACACACACACACACACACACACACACACACACACACACACACACACACACACACACACACACACACACACTTTTTCATTTCTCCACCCACCTATTTTCTGGCATACTTCTACACCCACACCCATTCCCACTAAGACACCTACACCCCACGCCCATTTATCCGAAGCCCATCCTAACTTTCAGCATCCAATCTACCTTGTCCACACCTTCACAACCACATCCACACCTACACTCCCACACCCACATCCCACACTCATTTCTCAGAAGCCGAATTCGACCCTCTCACTCGTTTTGCTCATTTCTTTACAACTACACCCACAACTACACCCACTTCACGTAACCCTAGTCAAACCGGTATACACTGGACCTGTCTTTCCCACTCTTCTCCTCCCAAATCCACACCCACAAACACACCCACACCCATTTCAAGGAAGCCCAATCAGACCTCTTTACACTGGACCTGTCTTGGCCACACATCCACCAATCACGGACCTGAGTGACCGCCGCACTGATCAGAAAGGGACCAATCAGCGACCAGTTTCTACGGGATATAGAGGAACTGTTGGGGTTTAGAGAGAGAGAGAGAGAGAGAGAGAGAGAGAATTGGTACGAGTTAAGGAAACCAAGTTATAGAAGTAAAAATGAATGAGAGGGAGTTGGTATGACAAGGGATAGGGAAAACGGATTGTAGAAGAGAGAGAGAGAGAGAGAGAGAGAGAGAGAGAGAGAGAGGATGCTGGAAAAATAGATAAAAGGAAGGATATGAAACCTGGAAAGAAAGGCACACAAGAGGAAGAGTAAGAATGAAAAAGAAAAATTAAGAAGGAAAAGGGAGAAAAAAGAAGGAACAATGTTTCGAAAGGAAAAGGAAGAGTTAAAGATAAGGGATGAAGAAAAAGGAAATTGATGAAAATTGATAGAAAGTGACGTGGAAATAAGATTGAGATGCAGAGAGGCTATAGGGAAATGAGGGTGATGGGTAAGATTGAGGGTGGGGAGTGAAGGAAAGTTTTGGGGAGACAGGAGTACATTGGACAAGACCATGAAAACAAGGGATGTGATGATAGGGAAAGAACGTAGCGATGAGTGAACAGTTTCTGGCATCTTTTTTTTTTTTTTTTCTTTTGCGACGATTGCGTGCATAATGTGGGCTGGCGAATCAGCTAAGTTCATGGCCAAATATATCCAGATTAGGGGGTCAATTTGACTAGAGACCAAGGACACTCAATCCTACCTCGTTACTACAGTAAGGCCCGTGGAGTTTCATGCAACCACGAATTCGTATTCAAGCTGCGGGAGTAGCCATAATAGGAACTACGCAATTTCTTCCTTGATTGAAACTCATACCACAGTTTTGACTTCAACCATTCTATGCAGCTGGGTGAAACTCTGCTGTCAGCCTCTTTAGGGAGCATTGCACGGCATTTCTCTGCGGTCGAGGTTGGAGAGCCACGCACCTTCCAATAGGTGAGGAAATAAGCGACATTGCAGTAAACATAGAACTGAATGGAACTAAGACAGTTATATGGCTTCACGGTTTGGTAATCCAGTGAGTGGTTTATGTTTTCTCGTTCTGTTGATTCGAAGATACATCAAGAAGTTCGCAGATCTCCAAAGCGTAAAGAGATAAGCCACTCATCCCTGCCTGTCAGAACTTATGTTACCGTGATGCAGTGCAACTGTGACCAAACCCTACTAAGGTGATACTTACTACTACGTCAGTTACTTTCGTCGTGTTG
>NC_136991.1:6547500-6745000 GCF_032717465.1 Coenobita brevimanus | reverse complement strand
ATGAAGTTATTTGGTTTTGAGAGTAATCTGTCAAAGGTTAAGGTCACAAGTCACAGTCAAATATCTGGCCCTTATACCAGTTAATGGGCGTGGATGTAGCACTCTCTGAATGTGTCGAATATTTTTATAGCTAATTTTACATATATCCATGGTTAATATTGATGGTTATTGCATACGTGATTTAACTAGAGGCTTAATTATCCTTATTGATTCATTCATACAGAGGAAGTTTTATGTGTTTCACCCTTGCTGTTACCAGACGATTTTGTTTTATTCAACTTAGAAAATGTCCACAAGTAGTAAAAGACTGATGAAGGCTTTATCTATTACCTCCAGTTGGAATAATCTCCCACAAGTTGAATGAAGTCGCCTGGAGATACCAAGAATACAACAAAAATAATTTATCTAATGTAAAGGCTCATTGTACGTTCCAGGTGCCTTGTGATTGTGATTAATGTGTATGTAATATGATTGGAGGCTCTTTCAGCTCCTACGTCTTGCAGCGCTTGATTACTTGATTGAAACACCTGACTTTTATTACTGGTTGTATTGTATTAGAAGATATTTTATTGACATACACTGTTGGATTTCCAGTCAGGTTAAAAAAGGGACATGGGGGAAACGCAAACAGTTTGTGATCTTACGTAGTGCATATAGTTAAAGTAAAAGGTAGATATCAACGTGTGTGTGTGTGTGTGTGTGTGTGTGTGTGTGTGTGTGTGTGTGTGTGTGTGTGTGTGTGTGTGGAGAAAAGCTGTGAGGACATATCAGTCGATTTTACTTGATTATAATGTCAAAGCAGGGAAGAAGTTATTGAAGGCTGTATATAATTTCTCCATTGAAAAGTCTCTACATAGTTCAAAACAGTTCTTTGAAGTAGTAAGAATAAAACATGAAATACGTCATTAAAGTGCACTGGTTTAATTACGCCTTTCGCGCACACATTAGCAGAGTGCTGTGCCAGAGTGTAATTTCCACTCATCTGCTATCAGCTCTGCAACATCTGCAACGACGACAGCTCCCACTCAATAGCTCCTATCTCCACAACCACTTCCCCACCATATGTTCTCGCTTTGAATTCCGTCAATACTTCTTGCATATGTGTGTATCGTATTTAGCCTGATAACGTTATGTTGATGTTTTGTAGGTTATTCATATCCTTTCAGTGATGTGCATGTAGACTGTGTGTGAATATAATGTATGCATGCAAACTTGGATGTATTAACATTTATATGTGAATGTACATTGTTTGCACATCTGTGTACCGTACATATTATTTCGCCTAATTTGAATACATATGTATTCATTTATGCAAATACTGTGGACCGGTATGCATTGTCGGGTACTGCATGTAAATGAATAGACGATGCATGTACAGTACAAGTGTAGAGGACACTCTCAGATAGGAATCAGAGAAAATTGTAGCATGGCTTTTGATACTGCTGTGGTCTCAGAATCTGTATAATTCAAAAGTAGCGTCGACCTCTCAGGCCCTCCATGAACCCCCCTTCAAGGTAATAGAGCCAGTTTTAAGTAGAGAGTTAAGCATGTCTTTGGCAACAATGCATTTAGCAATTTGAATCTGTTTGGTCCCAAGGTGAGCTTAGGACGCTTCCATCCCCCTCTTCCATTGTTATATATTTTGAGTACTATGCCTTTCTGTCCTTTATCATGCTTTTTATAACTACTGAACATCGATAATGATAGCATAAATAACACAGTAGAATATATTAACGTACCAGACACGGAAACAAATTGACAAGGGAAAAGTTAGTCTCCAAGGCTAACAAGAATACTAATGTTTAGAGATCACGTGTACGATGAAGCGGGGATCGACAACACGACTCCTATGGGCCACTCCTCGAAATTTTCATCGTCTCTACACCCATTGCATATTTTGTACTTTCTTCCATTTTCCTGTTTCTCGAACATAACTACCCCTTTCATAAGACAGTTCTCCCACTCTGGCGTCTTGCATTTTCCTGTTCCTCACTCGTAGTCCACGTATTTTGTATGATAGTTCCCCTTGTTCTATATCTTTCTGTTCTCTCTCTCTCTCTCTCTCTCTCTCTCTCTCTCTCTCTCTCTCTCTCTCCAACATGTTTTTCTTTCTCTAGACTCTTACTCGTCCCTTTGTATGATAATATTTCCACTATCTCACATTTTTTTTTTTTTTTTCTGTTTCTGAATCCTGCCCATCCCTTTGTGTTTGCGGCAAATAGTGAAGCTGTCCCTCACGGTAGAGTGGTGAAAGCCAGGATATATATATATTTTTTTTCCTCTCTCTCTCTCTCTCTCTCTCTCTCTCTCTCTCTCTCTCTCTCTCTCTCTCTCTCTCTCTCTTACTGATTTTTTTTTTCTAACCACCTCGTATATTTAAAAAAAGGAATGAGGGTGAAGATGATGGCGATGATGATGGCTTACCCGCAGAATTAGAATAATGATGATGATGGAAATAGTATTAAGATGATGATGGAAGTTACATTGACGAAGAAGATGCGGTGGCTATGATGATGATGATGATGACGATAATTGAATGAAGCCGAGATGGTGATGAAAACAGAGCTAGGATTGTTTACAGGAGTTGATGATGATGGTGGTGGTGGTGATGGTGGTAGTGTAAGGTCCATGATGATGATGATGATGATGATGATGAACGCTGTATGTTGAAGTTAGGCTGGCCCACTGTACCTCAACATCCCAAATTTGATTACAGGTGCATATGAGAGAGAGAGAGAGAGAGAGAGAGAGAGAGTGTGAGTATGAGGGAGAGAGAGAGAGAGAGAGAGAGAGAGAGAGAGATGCTGTATATGTCTTTAAGCTGTAAGTAAAACAAAGGAAAAAAGAGAAGGCAAGAGAATGTCCATTTTTTTCCCTTTTAGGCTGTAGTGAAAATCTCGTCTCTGCTGGCTTAATATTGGTCTTCATTTGTCCCTCCCTGGATACAATTAAATTCATGAATGCTGCGGTCGGGGCGGGCAGATGAAATGCTCTCAATTCATAGGGCGGCTGGGGGGATTCGCCACTTTATTTATTTGTTAAGCACTGGCCTTTGTGTTAGTACCGAGAGATCATCAATATTCTTACTTGGTTTTAATGATGAGTAGTTCAGGTCAAACTTATGCGAGAAGTAATTAAAGAGTAGCATGCCAAAAAATTACGTATTAGTTTAATGACACTCTAATGAACTGCAGTATTCTTAAGTACTCACATGCCTGAAAAAAATGTTATATGCTTATTCACGTACCAAAAAGTTTTAAGTACTTAATTATTCACATATCAGTAAGAAGGTGAAACACTAGTAATAACATTCCTAAATACCTACACTTACAGAGTCACATAACTAAATACAGAGCCTACAGAATGTAATGACTTGAAGGAGGTTGTTCTGCACCCTTCAGTCCGGGGACGCCTTTCATAACGTTTGATGTAAGACGGGAAAAGAAGATGTAGGTAGACGTTCTCAGGCTGTGTAGTGTGAAAGTGCGTGGATACTAACCTAAACTAGCCAGAATTTGTGTGTGTGTGTGTGTGTGTGTGTGTGTGTGTGTGTGTGTGTGTGTGTGTGTGTGTGTGTGTGTGTGTGTGTGTGTGTGTGTGTGTGTGTTCGGAAATACTAAATATCGCCTCGTGACAGCGTGTTTCCTAGTGACTGGCTGGAACACTGAATATATTTAAATAATTTCCCCTGTCCCTCACCACCGCACCTGTACCAGACCACATAAACACGGGGGGAGGGGAGGGAGGGGAGGGCAGAGAGGAAGGGAGGAGGAAGGGGAGGAGGGGAGGGAAGAGTAGCGCCCTTTCCCCGTCACCGTCACTTTCTACCTCCCTTCGTCCACTCCAACCTCTCCATCTGCCCTCTGTCCCTCCATTTCCCCGTTTCCTTTCCTCCTTCTCCTTCCTTTCGAGCGCATCCTCTTTCCTCCCCTCCTTCTCCCTCTCCATTCTTCTTTCCTTCCTTCCCTCTTGCTTCCCCTTCCCCTTCCCTCCTCTCGTCTTTAACCACTGTCCCCCTCTCTCCTCTCCCCTCCTCTCCTTCAGATACTGTACCCCTGCCTTTCACATTCCCCTTCAGCTTCCCCTCCCCCCATCGTTTTCAGTCACCTTTTCTTCCTCCTCTTACCCCTCCTCCTCCCACTACCCCCATCCTCCTTTCCTCAAACCCCCATTCCCTTTACCCCTACTTTCCTTCATCTCTCCCACCTTTTCCCCTAGCTTCCCTCTCATCTTAACTCCTACCAGCTTACCCTCCCCTCTCCCCCCCATCCTGTCTTATACCCCTTCTTCCCTTAATTCCATTTACCTTAACCTCCCTTTCCCCTCACCATCCCTATTCCCTTGCTCTCCCACGACTACACCTTCCCTCCAGTTTCCCCTTCTTCTCTCCTTCAAATACTGTCTCTCTCCCCTCACCTCCCTCCCCTCCTCTCACCTCGTCCTTCCCCCCTCTTCCTCTCGATCTTCTCCCCACATAAACGCCAGAGGGAGGAGAGTTACCACCCCTTCCCCCATGTCTCCATTCTCCCTCGATCCCCTCCCCATCCCTCCCTGCATGGCGGTGAGGCAGACTGTTGCTAGGGCGAGAGAGAGAGAGAGAGAGAGAGAGAGCATCCCCCAGCCTCTCTCCTCCCCTTTCCCCTCTTTCTCCTCCGCCCACCCCGTCCCTACCTCTCTTTTTCCCCCTCCCCACCTCTCCCTTCCCCTTGAATTGTCGCGTCATGCACCTTCAGTAATTGAAGTGAGAGGAGGGGGATGGAAGTTGAGTGCAGGGAGGGGGATGTGAGGGATGCAAGGGGAATGAGGGAAGGATAAAGTGTGAGGGAAGGGAGATGTTAGGGGAGTAGGTGTAAGGAGCGTGAGTGGATAGTATGTAACGGGAATGAAAGGAAGGAGTGTAAAAGGGAGTGAGGAGAGGAGGGGATGTAAGAGGAGTGAGAGGAGGGGTTATATTTATAAGGGGGGTGATGGGGAGCGGAATTAAGATTCCAGTTTCCCTTCATCGCCTTTCCCTATACTCAACCTTCTCTCGTCATTTCCCTTCCCGTCCCTCTCCTCTCCTTCCCTTTATGCACTCTTCTTCTATCCCTTTGCATTTTCGTCTCCTTTTAGTTGCTCCCTGGGGTGCCGGTGGAGAAGTGGTAGTATATCCAACTCATAACTGAAAGACCTTGAGTTCTATCGGACCGGTCAGACTGTTAGATTAAAACCTATGTCCCAATGTTAGGAACTTTCCCCAAGACACGCCACGATCTTCATGTCTTCGTGTGTCGCCTCATGTCGTCATGGGTAACGAGGCGTGATTTAGCGCTGACGTAGCGCTGACGTGGAAAACTTGGTCATTCTTCGCGGTTCTTGGCGCGCTACGACAATTTTTGGAATGTTAAAAAATTGTCAGCACGGGACCCGACAAGGTTGAGAACGTGACGTCGTGACGGTTACGTCATTTATCTTTGCTGTAACTTAGCGTGTCTTAGCTTGTCGTAGCTTGTCGACATATGACTTAACGTGTCACAACAATAACTTGGAGATCGAATCCCGAAGACCCACTACGACACACTGTCACCTGCCTACTGACACCTGCCTATACTCAACTCTCCAATATATAGCCTCGCGCCGAAGAACCCGGCCATCATCGTGTATCGTCATGTCCTGATAATCTTAGTGGTAACTTAGTGGTTCCGTAGCGTGTCGTGGCAATGTCTTGGCGTGACGTGGAGTCAAAGTGGCCGTTATTTTTTAACTGAGGGATGATCGTAGTGTGTCGTCAGGACAACTTGATGCTTTCGTAGGGTGTCATGGGATGTCGTAGTAATGTCTTTGTGTGTCTTAACATTAACGTAACCGTGTCGTGAAATGGCCGTTTAGGCCAACCGTTTGAGGTATGATATTTCTCCAAAATCATACCTCGAGGGTAAGATCGTGGTGTTCGGGGCCGTTCTCGACGATGAACTTGAATATGGGACATGGGCTTAAGCGTGTTTCACCAGTGCCCCTCTTCAACCAGCAGTAGAGTTAGGGACCTGGGTGTATAGTTGATTGTTGTATGTAACATTCTAACAAAAATTATTACTTGCTTTAGTGACCTTTGTGCTGTGGATCCTAAGCTTGTATCTTTCTGCCTCTCATTTCGTTTCCTCTGCATCTTCCTTCTTACTCGTACCTGCTTTCATATATATCTTACTCTTACCTTTCTTATCTTTCCCTTCTCATGACATCTTTTTCTTAATTCCTTCTCTCGTACATCTTACTCTCACCCTTTCTCGTACCGTTCATTTCTCCATTATGTTTTTATATATCTATGTATTTTTGGTTACCCCCTCCTCTTCCCATGTATTCTACGCCCACCTTGCTTTTTTATTCTTATCCATCATGCCCTTCCCATTCGTACGCCCTACTTCCTCCCCACGTGCATTTTCTCACCTTTATCCTTTCCTTTCCTCTCTCTCTCTCTCTCTCTCTCTCTCTCTCTCTCTCTCGTCTTCATCCCGTATCTTCTCTTCCCTTCCCATACCCAGCACCTTCTCCTTCCCTCCTTCTTTATATCCTACCGTCAGCGCTTTGGACCTTCCCATCGTACCTTCATCCCCGTAGCCCTTCTCTTCCCTTCCTCTACCCATTCTCTTCTCCCCCTCCTCTCTCAGCATCCTACAGCCATCCTTTTGCGTCTTCCCCTTTTCTGCCTTACCCATCATCTTGCCTTCCTCTCCCTACATCTTACCTTCCTCTCCCTCCCTACATCTTACCTTCATCTCTTTGCGGCCTGAGCTCTCCTCCCTTACCCATAACATCACCATTGTCCCTCCCTCCTCTCCCTCATCATACTTCCCCTCCTTTGTTTGTGTACGTGTATGTGCTTGTGTATATGAATTCTCCTCTCTCTCTCTCTCTCTCTCTCTCTCTCTCTCTCTCTCTCTCTCTCTCTCTCTCTCATTTTCCTTGCTTCCCTCTGTTTATTTCTTCCCCTTACTCCTTTCACTTCACCTCTCCCCCTCACCTCTGTATTTACTCGTCTCCCCCCTCTCTTCCCCTTTCACACCTCCTCCTTCACCCCCTTCACACTCCTTCTTCACCCCTTCCATCTCCATGACCCCCTTCACACCTTATATTACTTCACTTCTCTCCACCCCCTTCGCACCTCCCCCTTTCCTCCTTAACCCCCTTTACTGTCTTTTCTCCCCTCACTTCACATTCTCTATAACCCATTGTCTCCTTCAGCTCTATCTTCAATGCCTTCACACCTCTCCTCTTCCACTCACCTTCATCTTCACCTCCTTCACACCTTCCCTCTTCCACTCACCTTCATCCTTCACACCCTCCCTCTTCCCCTCACCCTTCTCTTCACCCTCTTCACATCTCCGTCCTCTCACCTCACCTCTGCGTCACGTCCATATACATCCTCTACCTCTCACCACCCCTCCCTTTGCCTCTGCCCCATAGCCTTGTCATTCCCTCATCATCTAGTAGTATAATTACGGACTCTTATGTAAAATCGAATGTTGCGTGTCTTATTTTAGGAAAAGACTGGAACTTGGCTAAAACCGATTGCTTAATTGATCCTTGTGTAGTCGACATGCAAAAAAAGTGATGATTTTCCACATATCGGCTTCATTCTCAGCTCTTCAGATTTACTTCCACTCCGTCATTTACCATCGTTTCTTATTTTCATCTCCTTTCCTCACTCTTCCCGTCTGCCTACTTTTTCTCACATCATCTCCTCTTTCCTGCTTCCTTCTACCTGTTTCTTAGCTTTTCCTCCTCCTCGTCATTTATCATCGACTCTACGTATTCGTGTCTCCTCTTTCCTGCTTCCTTCTACCTGTTTCTTAGCTTTTCCTCCTTCCCGTTATTTATCATAGACTCTGCGTATTCTTTCTCCTTTACTGCTTATTCCTACCTTAATGCATCCCATCTTCACCCTTTCTCGTATTCATAAACCTCGTATAATAACATATCTGTCCATATTTATTCCCCTTTTCGTTGTCACCCTCCACTCGCATCTCAACTTTACCTCTTTCAGTCACGTTTTCATGTCCCTCGTTCCCCTCCTCTGCTCTTGACCTAATTCTTTTCTGTTCCCTCTCCCTTTCATCTTTAACAACCATCATAGTCATCGTCTCCGCTTTTCCCTTCCTGTCACTCGATTTTGCCTTTTTTTTTTCCCCTCCCTACCATTTACCTACAGCTTCATCCCCTATTTCTCTTCTCATCTCTCCCTTCTACCTGATTTTGATTTTACCTCCCTTTTCTTTATCCCTCTCTCTTTCATCTACTTTTAGCGTCCGTCCTCTCTCGTCCCCAATTCACTTTTCCTTGCAACATGATTTTGACTTTTTTTTTTTTTGTTTTTTTTCCATCTCCGTTTCATTTACCTCTGACTCCCATCCCTTTCTATCTTCTCTCTTCCCTCTCTCACTCCTCATTTTTGCTTTCCATTCCCGTTACTTCCCTTTTCCTTTTCCATCACTTAACGAGTATTTCCTCTTCCCCCTCTTTCCTTTCCTCTCTTATCTCCGCTTATTGTCCTCTCCTCCCCTCCCTCTCATCTGATTTTGCCTCTGTATATTTCTGTTCCCCTCTTCCAATCCTCTCATTTAGCCCCCTCTCTGCCTGTCTTCTTTTGCTGCTTCCTCTTCCTCTTCTGTTCCCCTCTCATGTGATGCTTCTTTCCATCCTCCTTTCATTCACCTGTTTTCCCATCCCAACCTAACACACACACACACACACACACACACACACACACACACACACACACACACACACACACACACACACACACACACACACACACACACACACACACACACACATTAACTTACCTCCCGCACGTTTTCATTCCCCTCTTGCTTTCTCCTTCTCTACCCCTCCCTTTCTTGTGACTTCCCTCTCTCCTCTCCTCCGTATCCCCTCATTTTTTCCTCCTCTTTCTCTCCCCACTTTCTTAACCCCTCTTTCAGTTCGCTTTCTCATCCCCTTCCTCTCCCTTCAGTTTCTTCTCCTTTCTCTGTCCCCCTTTTCTCACCCCCTCTTTCTCCCCTCCTTATCTTGTCCCGCCTTTCTCCCCTCTTTTTCTTGTCCCCCCTCTCTCCCCTCTTTTAATTGTCCCCACTCTCTCCCCTCTTTTTCTTGTCTCCTCTTTGTCCCCTCCCATTCATATGCCTTGTTTCCCATTTCTTTCATATCCCCTCTTTCTTCCCACGCATTTTATCCATTCTTCCTCTTCCCTTTCTTGTTTACTCTCCCTCTCCCTCTCGTCCCTTCTTCTCATCTGATTTTGCCTCTTGCGGCTTCGACAGCGGGGTAGGGGAGATGAGGTAGTGGGTTGGGGAGAGAAGAGGGGAGGGATGAACCAGGGTGTAGGGGAGAGAAGAGGGAGGGATGAGGAAGGGAGTAGGAGGAGAGAGGAGGGGGGGAATGAGGCAGGGGGTAGGAAGAGAGAGAGAGAAGGGGAGGGCAGTGGCGGGGGGGTTAGGGTGGGAGGAGGGGAGAAGACAAGCAGGGGGAAGGAGGAGAGGAAGAAAGGGATGAGGCAGGGGATAAAAGGAGAGAGGAAGGAAAGAATGAGGCAGGGGGTAGGGGGGAGAAAGGGAGGGATGAGGCCGGCGGAAGGAGAAGAGGAAGGAAGAGATAAGGCAGTGGATAAGAAGAGAGGAAGCGAGGCGAGGGGTGTGGCAGGGTGAGGGAGAAGAGGAAGGAAGGTACGAGGCAGGGGATAAGAGGACAGAGGAGGGAAGGAGCGTGGCAGGGGTTAGGGGGAGAGAGGAGTGTCGGGGTGTTATAAGTGGGGTTACTGTGTGTGGTGTCTTGCGACCTGTGTGTCGTGTGTTGCTTTCCACTTACCTCAGCACTATAACCTTCATGCATCCTTTATTTGTATACGTTTTCTCTTGCCATTTTTTTTTTTTTTTTGTATTTGCATTATATTTCAGTGCAGTGTTATCGTAACTTAACATTTTCAATTTCAGCTCCATAATCATTGAGCAGAATAGAATCATCTGGCCGTAGTTTGAATAGAAGTCTAGCGGTAACCAAATTAAAATGTTAACTTGGCTTTGAGTCTGGATGGGTTATTCGAAACAGACTAATCCATTCAGTCCTCTGGGTGTTCCATCAACTGAATGAGTTGGCCTGGTGGGAGAGCTGGAGTTCGGCATTAAATAGCTTCATTCTGGTGATGTGTTTTCGTAGTTTTTAGTGCTTTTTCCAGACGATTTCATTCAACTTACGACACCTTCAAAATATAGGAGTTAAGGCTATATCTACCCCTACCACGTCAGTTAATCTCTCCTAAGCCTAATAAAGTCGTCTGGTAGCAGCATGAACAGGTGATGACGTAGTTGGGTGGAAGTTCACAGTTTTGGCATTAGTCTCCATTAATTAGATTTACTGTTTTTACTGTAACTTGGCCTGAAGTTGACATCAGTCTGTTTTGAATACTGAGTTGTAGCTAACAGTAGATTAATACTAGAATATGATGGTAGCTCACGAAGATGCGCTGAGGAAAGGATGTAGAGCCTTAGCATTTTTTTCTCTCTCTGTCCACGAACCATGTGCAATACTCTAGACAAGGACGGAAAACTAGGCTAAGCTAATGTGAAAATAGTATAGCAAATGCATCCAGCTCGCAGCTGAAAGAACCCAGATCAATTCTCGGGCTGGCATACCGATGGCCACTGTTTATTAGCTACTCGTTCCTCTTCACCCACCAGAACAGTTTGGGACCTGGATGTAAACTGGCCATTGTAAATTTCATGGCAGAGGGAGGTTTGGAACTAAGTAAAATTATCGACCTTGGTTATCGTCGAACACATGGTAATCTAAGCCTTCTTCTTCCTGTTCCCTTTTAGATGATCCGTTCCATAGAGTTGTTACCTCGTTTTATAACTCATCCAGTAATCTTTAATTGTTTGTTGTGGGGTGGACTGTTAGAGGCAAGAGGTGTTTTGCTTACTGTTGAAATAGAATCTTTATGAACTTGCTATGTGAGGTTGTATTTGAGTATTATGTTAGTCTTGCCAGAATATTCCAGTTCATTAACATTATCTGTTCTGACTGAACATTGGTGGAACAGTGAGTTAGTCGATAGCCACAGTGTTGTGTGAGTGCTGGATAACGTGATACTCTGGGCCACGATGACTTCAGATCAGGAGCCTGTACCACTTCCTTACCAACTTAGTTACTATCTATCTATCTATTGCCAAACGCCTCAATCCCGTTTGGGGTTGCCACAAACAAATCGCCTCCAAGTCGCCCTGTCCCCCGCCATTTCACTGCCCTGCTCCCAACTCACACCCCCCTCTCTCATATACATTTCCACCCCATCCTTCGATCTCATCCTCGGCCTCCCCCTCCCTCTTCCCCCCTCCACCTCACTCACATACACTCTCTTCGTCAGTCTTTCACCCTCCATCCTCTCCACATGGCCAGACCACCTCAGTGTGTTCCTCATAACGCTTCCTATCACATCCACATCAACACCACAACACTCCTTTATATCCTCATTCGTCAGCCTGTCTCTCCATGTGACTCCACAGGCTCCTCTTAAATAACTCATTTCCCACTGCTCTCACTCTTGACTTGTGTCCTTCCAACAACGTCCAAGCTTCACTTCCATACGTTAGAGTTGGTATCACAATACTGTCATGTAGTAACTTTTTCACTTCCATGCTCACTTCCCTGTTTCTTATCACTGCTTTCAAAGAACCAGCAACCTTTCTTTCCTGCTGTACCCTTTCAAGCACTTCACCCTCCAAACTTCCATCCTTACTCATCACACTACCCAAGTACTTAAACGTACTCACATTTTCCAGTTCCTCACCATCCAACCTCGCTGTACATTCACTGACTTCACCTCTCTCAAAGACCATCACTTTACTCTTCCCTACATTCACCTTTAGATTCCGTTTCTTACACACTCTCCCAAACTCATCCACCAAGCCTTGCAGCTCCCCTTCGTCTTCACTCAACAACACAGTATCATCTGCAAACAACAGTACAGGGAGTTTCCACACACTATCCTCTTTCACCAGGGACACTCCAACATCTACTACCCTACCTTGTACCTCTTTTATTACCCCATCCATGTACAGATTGAACAACCATGGAGACATGACACATCCCTGTTTCAACCCAACTTTCAAAGAGAAAAATTCACTTAGTTCACCATCCACATGCACTGCAGCCTTCGCACCATCGTACATACTCTTCACAGCATTCAACAATTTCCCATCTACTCCATATATTCTTAACACTTTCCACAATCCTTGTCTATCCACCCTGTCATATGCTTTCTCCAAATACATGAAAGCCGCATACAACTTCTTTCCCTTCTCTAGAAACTTTTCCACTAAAGATCTAAGAATGAATATCTGATCTACACAACCTCTTCCCTTCCTAAAGCCTCCCTGTTCTTCTCCAACTAATTTCTCTGTTCTTTCTCTAACTCTGTCAATAAGTATCCTACCATACACTTTTCCTATTATACTAAGAAGACAAATGCCCCTATGATTACCACACACTTCTTTTTCCCCTTTTCAACTTAGTTACAATTTTCATAAATAGTTTCGTATGTTATCTTTAGGCTAAACTGTGGCGATATTGAAAAAAGAAATATAAACAGTGCATAAAAAGCCGCTGAAGCGTGATGTGCATGATATATTGCTAAGGAGGACTTGATAGAAAGCCTCCAACCCCACAAGACTGCGACCCTGGCCCGTTTTCTAGGTGGCGTAGGAGACTTCGTTGCACCTCATCCCTAGCGATGTATTTTGCATAGTACACGTTAGCATTCTCATGTACGCTGTTCATACTGAGGTGCAATGTGCAGAATGCTTCGCCTAGAAAGATGTGCTGCGAAATATCCCTAGCCACTTGGGATGCAACCCAATTATGCTGTATGATGTAGGGTTCAGGTGTGTATAGTGCGTGTCGTCTGTTGTGTATTTTTGTAGTCTATACTGTATTTGTCGTCTGTATTGTGTTTATGTCGTCAGTAATGTATTTGTCGTCTATAGTGTATTTATATCATATATTGTGTATTTATATCTTCTGTCTAGCTATCTGTCAATTGCCAGACGCCTTCATCCTGTAAGGGGTGGCCACAAACTGATCGCCTCCATGTCGCCCTGTCCTCGCCATTTCATTGCCCTGCTCGCAGCTCACACTCCCTCTCTTATATACCTCACCACTCCATCCCTCCATCTCATCCTTGGCCTCCCCCTCCCTCTTCCCCCCCCCCTTCACCTCACTCACATACACTCTCTTAACGTCAGTCTCTCACTCTCCATCCTCTCCAAATTGCCAAACCACCTCAGTGTGTTTTCCTAACGCTTCCTATCAAATCCACATCCACACCATAACGCTCCTTCACTTCCTCATTTGTCAGTCTGTCTCTCCATGTGACTCCACATGCTCCTATCAAATAACTCATTTCCACTGCTCTCTCTCCCGACTTCTGTCCCACTAACAAGGTCCAAGCTTCACTTCCATATGATAGAGTTGGTATCACAATACTGTCATGGAGTAACTTTTTCACTTCCATGCTCACTTCCCTGTTTCTTATCACTGCTTTCAAGGAACCAGCAACCTTTCTTTCTTGTTGTACCCTTCAAGCACTTCATTCTCTAAACTTCCATCCTTTCTCATCACACTACCCCAATACTTAAACGCACTCACGTTTTCCATTTCCTCTTCATCCAGCCTCACTGTACATTCACTGACTTAACTTCTCTCAAAGACCATAACTTTACTCTTCCCTACATTCACCTTTAGATTCTGTTTCTTACACACTCTCCCAAACTCATCCACCAAGCTTTGCAGCTCCCCTTCGTCTTCACTTGACAACACAGTATCATCTGCAAACAACAATACAGGGAGTTTATAAACACTGCCCTCTCTCACTAGGGCAGCCCCAACATCCACTGCCCCATCTTGTATCACTTTATAACCCCATCCATACACAGAATGAACAACCATGATGACATAATTATCGTCCATAATGTATTTATGTCGTTTGTAGTGTATTGTCGTTTAGTGTATTTGTCGTCTGTAGTGTATTTATGTCGTCTGCAGTGTATCCGTGTCATCTATCGTGTATTCTAGCCTTTGTCTACCTGATTAACTGTCACCATCGAGGATATATTCCCTGACGGCCAGCCAGACAACTAGATAACGCTTCAAATGACAGCCCGATAAGAGAGATGGCTGGTCGGACGGGGAAAAAAAAAAGAGGCGGGTAGATACACCGATAGATCAGCAGAGACGTATTGACAGTCAGAGTGATAGATGCTGTTACGATGACGTAATTAATGATGGCGTAGATGAGAGCTCAGCAGCAATGATGGCTGGTCGAAGAGATGACAAGAATAACAGTTGTATAGTTAAAACGTAGATAGATCGGTGGACAGACATTACAAGCAAAAAGGTGAAGGCGGAAAAGGACCGTGAGGCGCAGTTTAGTTCTCTTATCCTTTGACTGGTTAAGAACCGTGAGGCGCAGTTTAGTTCCCTTATCCTTTGGTTATTCACCCACGATCCTGTGATATGAGGCCACTGTATCTACCACGTTACTAGAGTTACCTTCCCTAGTTGTTACCCAAGGCGCTCAGTTTACCCACTAGCCTATAAAGGGTGGATGGACACCTGAGCCGATTGGTGCCAGCTGCCCGCACCAGGATTCAAACCCTGACGCTAACAAAGGGGGGGGGGGGATCGTCGTAGCATAGCAATATTGACCTCCTAAGCTACTGCGGCGGTAGCTGTTGGTAAAATTTAAGACGAAATAGATGAGAGCTGAAGAGAAGTTATAACTGGTCGGGAAGGAGATAGCTAGGACAGATAGACAAGTAGATAGATACAGATATATAGATAGGCAGTAGATCTGACCATAGTGAGATTTAAGGTGACAGGGAAGTGGCAGAGCAGCGAAAGTGATGGGTAGTAGTCAGAAAAATGTGGCAGACAGAGGAGTTATATATATATATATATATATATATATATAGAGAGAGAGAGAGAGAGAGAGAGAGAGAGAGAGAGAGAGAGAGAGAGAGAGAGAGAGAGAGAGAGAGAGGGAGATGACTAGAAGTGACATTCAGTAGCGACTTACGGCTCGGAATGAAGGAGGGAAGTGGACAAGTGGACATACATAGATCCACAGATAGTTCATTTCCTTGGCCGAATTGAACTACTTCGGTCCGATGTTGTATTGTCTACATTTTTCTATCTTATTCATGCTATCTCCAACCGATTTAGTGGACTTAGGAGGCTGCCACAATCCTGAAGCGATTAAAGAAAGCTGTATATAACCCCTCAGTATCATGTAGTCTCTTAGAAGCAGTGTAAACTCGTGTCCTGGGTCCGGTTGAGGAAGCCCTCTAGCACCTCTTCCTAAGCGATTTATTTTGCTTAATATTCCTCAACATCCTCTTCTGTGTTATATATATCATTTAAATACCACCATAGTCATCATAAATACCATACAAATTTATATATCTGGCCGTATCAAAAAATAAGTCACCAAGGAAGAGGTGTTAGGGAGCTTCCAAAACTGACGATAATACAGACCCTGGTAGAACAAAGTAAAAAAAAAAAATCACCATATTAAAAGGCGTTTACCACTTCACTACGAGAACTTTTAATCATGCTATGTTCAGACGCTTTTCTTCAACTGAGGAGAGACTGTTCATTAACCCCTTCAGTAAGAGGGCTTTCCTCCAGTAAATGTAATCGTCTGGAGCCGGAGGACATATTATACTAAATATTTTACACCATCGCATTTATCATGTGGGAAACGACGGCCGTAATTTACGAGCGTTAAGGAGGCAAGCAGATAGATCAAAGGATAGATACTGGCTCGTAAGTAGATTTAGTATTGGTAGTTTATTACGCTGTTGAAGATGTAATCCTTTGACTCTGGCGAACCCCTGTGAGGTCAGTAAAATCCGAACTTCTTTATTCTCGGAGAAAATGTTAATCATAATAGTCTTTTATAATTTTCTTGCCCTACGTTTCTCTTGGGCATTAGTAAAATCGTATAGCAAAAAAAATAAAAAAAAAGGTAAATAGCAGGGAAACAGTATACCCCCCGGAGCAAAACTAATTTTTTTTCTTCCTTTTACCACAGTACGTGTTTGTTCTGCCAACGATAAACCTGCCGTGGTGGAAGGATTAGATGTAGTCCATTTACCTTTTCATTACGGCGATAACTTTTCGTATAATGAATAAAATTGTCGGAAGGATGTAAAAATAAACCGGAAGACATCATCATTCTGACGTGGTTAAATTCTGTGACGCATTCCTTATTTTTTCTTGCTTCCTTAAGACAGTAATGTTTGGTTCAGGAGAGATTTTTCGAACTGCATGGATTCGATATAGCTTTCCTCTACCTACTCACTAGAAGACACCTTAAGCTGAACAAAATCATCTGGATGTAGGGAAAGAGAGAGAGAGAGAGAGAGAGAGAGAGAGAGAGAGAGAAATGAATAGCCTACATGGAAGTTGAGTGCACAGGAAGTACAGGTAAGGGGAAACCTGTTGGCCCTTGGCAAGGATATCTGTTGGTTAACAAACGCTAATTCGACGAAGATGTAACCATTGTGTAAGAGAAAAGGATAGTAGAGAGGAAGGCACTACCCCACTCACCACACCATCCAGTATAACCGCCAGGAAAGAGATTAAAAAAAAAATGCTTGGTAGAAAGAAACAAACTTGGAAATCTGTGTGGTAGAGACAGAAGAACAACAACTGTGTCCTTTGTGATCTCTGTTCTACAGATATGTAAAGAAAGAACATGTACAATCGCCGAATGTTCTCATTATTAATCAAACGATTCACTTTCGTCAGCATACACTGTCAGCCTTGATATAAACAATATTCGCCTAATTATAGACTATAGTCTCAGAATTTTTGCCTAGCCATGAACATACCAGCAACAGTAGTTAGTGCAAATACTGTTGGTACGTATTTTAAACATCGGTAGTATCTGCGCGAACGACTGTTGCTGGTAGCCATATCCTCTGTTCTACTATGCGATTATTAAAGTAATCTTTCCCTGTATTAGTGCTGTATCTCTTACTTTTGAGTTGCATTCCCTTATTTCTAGTCACAATATCATTCTGCATTTCGAACATAATATCATATGTAACATCGTCAAATAAGAATTTTAAATATTTGTATCAGGTCTCCTCTGAGTCGTCGCTTATTCAGAGAAAACATATAGTTTCTTTCTCTTCGTAGGTTAAATTTCGCAGCGATGTGATAATTTTTGTGACTGCGCTGCACTCTCTCTAGTCTGTCTTCGTCCACAATATGATTACGGAACCGTTGATGTGCTCAGTGTTCTAGTGCGGTCAAATTAATGACGTGCAAAGTTTAGAGATTACGTTGGGCATGATATGATCAAAGTTCTTTTCGATGAAGCTGAGCATATTGTTTGCCTTGTTACTGGCTGCTGTACAATTTTGAGGTTTTAAGGTCGATACTGAAAATAGCTCCTGAATTCCTCTCGTCCTTTATTTCCGTCAGTGGGGTATGGAACATATAATGCTGATATTTAATGTTTTTTTTTTTTTTTTAATCCCAAAAGTGAATTACCCAGATATTTATTTACACAATATATCATGTGCCATTGTTTCACAACAATTGATTACCGGTAACTTATCCAGGTCGTTTTCTGTAGAGTCACAGTGTAAAAGAACTAGTCCAAGAGCTGACCCTTGAGGCATTCCGTTTTTTTTTTTTTTTAATGTGAGGAAGAAGGAACCAAAGGCAACGAGCCCGCAAAACTGTTCCTTCCAAGAATAAAACAAAATACACAAAAGAGAGCCGAATTCAAGATCCGATCATTTCGAGATGCCTGGACACGCTGCGTTTGAAAGACTGGAGATCATAGGAAGCAGGGAATAGAGACAGAGGGAGACGGTTCCAGAGTTGGCCTGTTGCATAAATGAAGGACTGGGAGTAACGGTTAACTCCTGCATTAGAGAGTTGGACAGAAAAGGGATGAGAGTTTGCTGCAAGACGGGTGCTAGCGCTCGTCGTAGAGGTGGGGGAATGCATGCAGACAGTTCAGAGGAGCAGTGACCATTGAAGTAGCGATAGAAAAGAGATAAAGACGCAACAGTGCGACGAAGAGACAGAGGTTGAAGGGAGTCAGTAAGAGGAGAGTTAATGAGGCGAAAAAACTTTGACTCCACCCTATTGAGAAGAGCTATATGTGGGGAGCCTCCTCACACATGAGAGTTGTACTCCACGTAGGGGCGGATAAAACCCCTGTATAGAGTCAACAATTGTGCAGGGGTAAAGAAGGAACGAAGTCGGCTTAGCACACCCAATCTCTTGGAAGCAGATTTTACAAGAGATGTATATAAGATAAGTCCCGAGTAAATGAAACCCCAAGCAGTCTGATGAATCGCCATTTATCACTACTTGCTGCATGTGATTCTTTAACTAATCACCGATCCATGAACATAATTTAGTCGAGAGGCCATGGGCCTTTAGTTTTTCTAGTAGTCTCTGATGGGATAGCTTATCAAAGACTTTCTGGAAACCTAGGTATATGACATCGATGGTATTTTTGCGTCCCAGTTATCGTATAAGTCCGTAAAAATTTTAAACGTATTTGTAAGGCATGATCTGTTATTTTACGAAACCCGTGCTAATCATCTCTTATAAGATTATGCTTATTAAGGGATAAGGTCGTTTTGTCTAAATTTTTTCAAAATTACGCTTAGTACCGACGTTAGGCTTATTGGGCGATAATTTTTTTTTTTTTAACATCTTTCAAAGACAGACTATATATTAGCGAGCTTCCATTGATTAAGTACTCTACCTTATACATTCAGTCAATGATATATAGAAAATTTCAGCTATAGGAGAGAATAACTGTAACACTTTTACGAGTATCAGAGAGAGAGAGAGAGAGAGAGAGAGAGAGGAGGAGGAGGAGGAGGAGGAGAAGCAGGAAGAGGAGGAGGAGGAGTGGCAGACAAAGAGCAAACATATGTATAAACAGACTAACAGAAAAAAACGAATGAAATTTGTACAGTCGACAATAATGGAATCAGACTCCAGTAATACAGTTCATTTTCAAACACGACAAATTGAAGAATTACTTTAGACTCCTGTTACCATTTCAATAGCCGCATATTACATTTTGTTATGCTACTCAGTAAAATGAAATAATTTGGCATCGTTCTGATTTTTTTTTTTTTTTTTTTTTTTTTTTTTTTTGCTAGACACACGAGTACACGTGAATTTTCGCCTTGGGCGAAAGGAAGGTAGTGATGTCCATACTTTTTGTGCTGACGAGTCAGTATATTGTACGTTGAATCCTTGTCCTACATAGGAGTCTTGATAATCGTGGTCCGTTTCGAAGACGTCTGCAAAATACTTCACTCAGCAAAAAGACCATTTATTATCATAGAAGTGACCTTAGCAGGGAGTCGAATGAGAGTGCTGATTGGAAAGAAGATAAATGGGGAGGGAAGATAGATAGAGAGATAGATAGATGGACATAAATAGTTGGTTTATTGGTTTATCAGAGGTGAAATTTAAGCCATTCGCTTCGTTGACATTATTTTCATATTATCCCTACTACTGCAGATGTTATTAATGTAATGGGAGGCTTTTAACAGTGAAGAGGGTAGAACCGATCTTCTTTATCCCAGCAGCACAATGATTTAATGATTCCTTATTCTCGCTGGTGCCGAACGATGTTTGGTATTATTAAACTTCAGGAGACCTTTTCTAAGACTCTTAATAACATGATTCTACAAAAACCAGAGATAAAGGTAATAATTGCTTGAGAGAGAGAGAGAGACAGACAGACAGACAGACAGACAGGCAGACAGCAGTTCCCCTTTCCCCCTTTCCTCCCATCGCTTCATCTGGGTGGGTGTCTGGGAGCATCGCAAAATCTTAACACCCGTAACTTCTCTCCCACGGACGGGCCACATAAATTCCAGGGGAAATATTGAGAAGGGTCCAGAGACCTCCCAGGGTATATATATAAACTCTTCCCCACCATCACCAACACTGCTGACTTGCTGAAGGAGATAAAACTTAAATTAGATCGTCGCTTTTTGCCTCTCCCGTGACTGACGTTGGGTGATGTATGGGTCTTATCGCTTCGACCCTATCACTTTTCCTTCCCTTGTAATATTTTTTCCTCTTGCTTTTCTGTTCTGGTTTTCTCGTCCCCGTCTGTGTGTTTTCTGGTTCCCGTTCTGGACTGTTCTTTGCCTTGTCGTTTCTCTTGCTTTTTTTAAAATCTGTGTTTCGTGCATATTTCTTGCAAGATCACCGTGGTTATACTCGATTTACATTGTATTTTATCGATGAACTCCCTTTACTGCTCTCTCTCTCTCTCTCTCTCTCTCTCTCTCTCTCTCTCTCTCTCTTTCTGTGTGTGTGTGTGTGTGTGTGTGTGTGTGTGTGTGTGTGTGTGTGTGTGTGTGTGTGTGTGTGTGTGTGTGTGTGTGTGTGTGTGTGTGCGTGCGTGCGTGCGTGCGTGTGTGCGCGCGCGCGTAAGTTGCTGAGTCATCCTACTGGTGGAGCTTGGTGGGCAGGTGGATGGAGCGGGTGGACAGGCAGAGTGGATGAAATGAATGGGCTGAGTGGGAGGAATGGGTGGGGCGGTTGGGCGGGCAAGGGGAATGGGTGGGTGGGTGGGTAGGGTGATTAAGTAGGGTGGAGGGGTGATATGATGGGTGGGGTTGGTGTGTGATTTATGGCAGGGTGGATGCGGTTGGGGAATGTTTGGGTGGCTGAGTAGGCTGGGTGGGCAGCTGGACAGGGTGGCTGAGTTAATGGGTGGACTTGTCGGGGGGCATTGTTGGATGGATGGGCGGGCATTTGCTTGGGCAAGTTGAGTGGATCGGGTGGGTGGGCTGAAAGTGGTGTCTGTGAAGGTAGGTAGACGGGTGGGCGAAGTGGGTAGGCGAGTGTATGTATGGGTGGATAAGTAGGTGAGTGGGTGTACGGGGTGGATGGGGTGTGTTGTTATGTGGGTTGGAGGATGGATGTATTGCTTCCTGAAGGACAGGGCAGGAGACGGGCTTTTGTTGCTAGTTGTACGAAAGGGAGCAATGAAATTTCCTCTGAAACTACATCAAGCCCACCAACCGAGGCAAACTTAACCAGTGCAAACCTAACGTAATCCGTCCGAACCTAACCTATCTTTACCTAAACTAATCAGATCTAACCTAACCTAACCTAGCCTAACCTAACCCAACATAGCCTAAATGGACTAAGCCAATCCATATCAAACCAAACATGACATGACTTAACAACCTTCCCTACCCAGCAAAACCTAGCTAAACCTTGCCTAAGGTAATTTAACCTTATCTAGCCTAACCCTCCCTGCCCTGACCTGACATGACATGACTTACCTAACTCAGTCTGACCTCATCTGATTTAGCTGAACGAAAACAAACCAAACCGAATCTAGCCAAGCCATATCTAACCTAGCTTTACCCTAAACCAACCTAAAAACCTAACCTAACCTAACCTAACCAAACGTAACCTGTCCCAACATTAACTCAACTAACATAACTGAATGAAATCGACCAATCCAAGCCAAGTCAAGCCAAACGAAGCTAAACCCAAGTAAACTTAACCACACCTAACCTAGCATAGCCTAAGCTAAACTAAACTAAACTAACCTATTATAACCTATCGCAGTCGAACGTAAGGTAGGCTAAGCTAAGCTAAACTAAAGTAAGCTAACTTAACCTAACTCAGCCTATCAGATCCCAACCTTACCTACCGTAACGAAGCTTCCAGCAACTGTTGGGAAGTGGTTTGCTGGTTTTGTCATCTGGTTTAGGTTAGTCCATAGAAAACACCAGCTGTACCATGGCAGGCCTCAGGGATTCCTCAAGAGGAAGCACAGCACCATATTATGGTTGTATGAATGTATATATGCATCACAATGAATAGTTTTGCGGTTTATAAATTGTCTTGGCAGTTAACTCTCGCTGTCTTTGAGCGCGAACACATCAAATTATTTTGCCCAGGCTAACGCAAAACCATTTTATTCAACTGTGGGAACTCGAGTGTTAATACTTAAGGGGCTGATGATAATTAAAGCATTCTTGTACCTTGCCTTTCATCCCCACCTTACTTGGGCTGCACGTAATTTAAAGATTTGGGCACATAGGCTAATCGCTGGATTGATGACATTCTGTATACCCTCCCCTCCTTTTCCTCCTTAACGCCTTTGTATTAGCTAGCGTAGTTTGTCAACAACCCTTGAATGGTTATTATACACGTACTTGACACATCATCTACAGGAATATTTCGCACCATCCCTGTACCAGTCCTGCTTGTGGATGCAGGGGACTTGTTGAGACTCATATGCGGTAAGAGAGAGAGAGAGAGAGAGAAATTGAGTGTTTGTGTGTGTGTGTGTGTGTGTGTGTGTGTGTGTGTGTGTGTGTGTGTGTGCGTGTGTGCCATTTAATTAAAAAGCTCAGGAAGTCCTCACTGACTTCTCCCACGTGGACTAGTTTTACACGCAAATGTCCCACATGTCCCATCCTGATCTCTACTTGAGAGTACCATCTGTAGGTATCCCTTGAGGGAGACCATTTGCCTACCTTTGCAGTGTCAGTTTCTGTTTCACTGATAGCTGCAAATCCATTGTTGATGCCTGCTATTCAGCCGTTTATCCTGAACTTATTGGAAGTGGTTGCTACCCTCGCCATGCGCCTGTTTTTACGGCGGAATTTTCTGTCATTATGATAATACTTACAGCAATGTTTAATACTGGGGATCAGTTTTTAGGGGCTCCAGTTCCACTCCGAAGGCTCTGGATTCTTTAAATTCAGCACCTCATCTCTTGTTATTTAGATTTTAGAGTGGTTGCTTTTATTATTGGTCTGGAAAAAAAGGATTTCTTCTTGTCGGGTCCCTGCACATGTTGGTGAGTAGAGTGGTTGGATGGCAGACGGTTTATTATTCCTCATATTTTAACTTTTAAGCACGCCCATCTCGCCCACTGCCACTTGGAGGATCGCCATCATCCCTGCTGCAGACTTCATTGTTCCTTTAACTGAGTGACACTGCTGGTCGGGCATACCAGTCATGAGAATGTAAAGGGCGGGATGATGTGGAGGGAGGGATTGGGGCCTGCTCCCTCTCCGCCATACTTGGGAAAGATGCCTGCTGTCCTGATAGTGGGATCATCTTAAACTTCGGAAAATCTATATCGTTATAATTTAAAAATATTACTTCATGTTTTACCCGTTGAGTACAATTTTCTTTGGTAATGACTATTAACATTACGCTTCCATGGTTACATAGTGGCAGAGAAAAAAAAAATAAGCTGTTGGAATCTGATTGGTGGAAATATCACAAGTTTTGTCTGACATCATCACTTAGACTAGGAAGGACAAACTTTCTATAGATGCGTTTGTGAGGCCTTTGTTGAAATTTACATGAATAATATTGCTGAGCTGTGATGAATGGGGAGATCACAAACTATGTCTGACGTTATCAGAGCCTGCCCTACAGTCTGCCTTATTGCTGCTGTCCGACTTACATGCCTCCCTTCCTCCCTAGCTGCGTTCATGCCTGCTGGCCTACCTACAGGCATTCCTTGGTGCCTGTCTATTTGCCTGCCAGCTCTCCACCTTTCCAGGATACCAACCTGCCTCTCTGACTGTAAGTCCAACAACCTGGCTGCCTGCCTTTCTTCCTTCATGCCTGCCTGCCACCTCGCCTGCATATCCATGCGTCTGCATTCCACCTTGCCTTCTTGCCTGCTTGCCTGTTATCATGACTATAGACCATCCTTCCTGCTTGCCGTTTGTCTGCCTGTCTGTCACTTGATGTTACTCTGCCTGCCTACCAACAAGTTTGGTGCCTTTCTGCCTACCTGCCTCTGCCTTCCAGCCTAGCTGCCTCTTTCTGCCTTCCATCCTACCTGTCTACCACCTTTCCTAGCTATCAGCCTTATTCCTTGCCTGCCATCTTTCTTGCCTGTCCATCTGCAATCCTTCCACCGCCCTGATAGTCTGCCTGCCTGTCCGCCTGCTTGCGGACCTAATTACCTGCTGCTCTTCCTGCCGGCCTGTGTTCCATCCTGCTTACTTACCTGATTGCCTCCACCTTGTCTGCCTGTTTGATACCTGTCTTCCTGTCAGTCTGCTTGCCTGCCATTCTGCCTTCCACACATCCTATATGCCACCCTGCCAGCTAGTTTTCTTACATGTTTGCCAGCCTTCCTGACATCTTGCTTGCCTGCCAGGCGGTCTTCCTGCCTGCCTTCGTGCCTGGCTATCAACCAGTCTTCCTGTCATCCTCCTTATCTGTCTCCCTGACTGTATGCCAGCTTGTTTGCCACCCTTCCTGACTGGAAGCCTGTTTACCCGCCTACTTGTCTGCTTACCTAACTGTCAGGCTACCGGCCTTTTTGATAGGCAGGCAGGCAGAAAAGCTGGGTAGCAGGTAGGCACGCACCCACGAAGGCTGGCTAGTGTGGATGCTGGCAGACTGGCAGGCGGGTATGAGTGCAGGCAGGGAAAGACAAACTCGTCTTATATATGGTGTTTGTGATGGCTTTGTCAAAAATTATGGTGATAATTTTAAAAAGCTGCTGACTTCTGACTTGTGAAGAGATTAGTTTTGTCTGACACCGTCAGACTCACAGGTAGAGAGTGCATACGTGCCTGAAGTGCAGTCTTCCTGCCTGTCATCATTTCTGACGAAAAAACAGTAACTTGATTCTGAGAGGTGGAAAGATAATAAGTTTCTTCACGTGTCATCACACTCACTTTTAGTGTGTGCATACCTTCCTGTTTACCTGTCTTCCTGTCTGTCTGACTTGCTTGCAGTCTGCCAGCTTGCCTGCTTCCTTTCCTGCCTATCTACCTGCCTCCCTGCTTGCCTGTCTGCCTGCCTACCTGCCTACCTGTATGCCATCCTGCTTATCAGCCTTTCTGCCTGCTTGCCACTCTACCTACCATCCTCCCTTTCACAGACCAGTCTGCTTCCTTTCCTGCCATCCTTCCTGATAACTTGTTTGTCTGCCAGATTGCCATTTTTTCTACCTTCCTCCTGACTGCCAGCCACCCAGCTTGTTTGCCTGCCTGCCTGGCCGCCTGTAATCATGCCTGCCCTCCTGCCTGCCTGCCTGCTTACCTACCTGCCTTTCTCCCTGCCCGGCCTCCCGTCCGCCTGCTTTCCTTTCCTCCTGCCTACTTGCATTCCTGCCTGCCTACCTGCCTTTCTGCCTGCCTGCCTGCCTCTATGTATCGTCCTGTATGCCCTCCTTCCTCCTTGTCCTCATTCTTGACTGTTTGACAGTCAGTCAGCCGGTTGTCTTGCCTGCCTGTCTCTTTGCCTGTTTGCCTTCCTACCGGCATGCCAGCCATTCTCCCTGTCAGCCAGTGTGCCTCCATGCCTGCCTGCATGCCTGCCTCCTGACTTATCACTTGTCATCCTGCCAGCCAGCCAACAGCCTGCCTGCTTGCCTGCTGATCAGCGAGCCAGACAGCTACCCAGCCAGCCTCCCGGCCAGATAAAGAATCAGCCAGCCGTCCTGCCCGCCAACTAGCTACCCAGCCAACCTGTCAGTATTCCTGCCAGCTAGTCAGTTTTCTTGCCAGCCTGCCTTCCGACCAGCCAGTCTGCCTGTCAGACAGCCTACCAGCTATCCTGCCTGCAAGCTGCTTTCTGTCTGCCTGCCTGCTGTATTCTGTCGGCCTGCCTGCTGCATTCTCTCTGCCTGCCTGCCTGCTTTCTGTCTGCCTGTCTGCCTGCCTGCCACCCAGTTTATCAGCCAGCCTGTCTGTTAGCCTGCCTTCCAGACTGCCTGCCAGCCAGCCAGCTGCGTGTTAGCCTACCTGAACACCATCCTGTCTGTTTGCCAGCCTGTCTCCTTCCCTGCCTGCCTGTCTGTCTGCCATCCTGCCGGCCTACTTGCCTGCCTGCCTGCCTGACCGCCCAGCCACCTACACGCCCAACCGCCTGCCTTACATCCTGCCTGCCAGCCAGCCAGCCAGCCAGTCAGCCTGCCACCCAGTTTAGCAGCCTGCCTGTCTGACAGCCTGCTTTCCAGACTGCCTGTCTGCCAGCCAGCTGCGTGCTAGCCTGCTTGAACACCATCCTGTCTGCTTGCCAGTCTGCCTGAACACCATCCTGTCTGCTTGTCAGCCTGCCCCCCTCCCTGTCTGCCTGCCAGCCTGCCGGCCTACTTGCCTGCCTGCCAGCCTACCGGCCTACTTGCCTGCCTGCCAGCCTACCGGCCTACTTGCCTGCCTGCCAGCCTGCCGGCCTACTTGCCTGCCAGCGTGCCTGACCGCCCATCCACCTACACGCCCACCCGCCTGCTTCCCTTACATCCTACCTGCCTCCCTGCCTGCTAGCCTGCCTGCCTGTTAGCCTGCCTGCCTGCTAACCCTCCCGGCTGCTAGTCTGCTGCCTGTCTGCCTACCAGCCAGCCAGCGAACCAGCCAGCTAGCCTGCCTGCCTGCCTTACCCCCTGCTTCCTGCTTACCCGCCCCGCCCCTCTTCACTGTCTGCAAGCCAGCCAGCCTGCCTGCTTCCTGTCTCTCTGTTTATCATCTTTTGTGCCTGTCTTTCTGCTTGAATTCCTTCTTGTCTGTCTGCCAGCTAGCCATCCAGCCAGAGTGCCTCCTTACCTGCATGCCTTTCTGCCCGTCTGCTATCTTAGGGGCGTGCCTGTGTCCTTCCTTCATGCCAGCCAGTGTTCCAGTTTGTCCGCTCCATTTTATCACATGCATTCATTTCTGCCTGGCCTTCTGCCATCAGTCCATCCATCCGTCCAGATACAAACAGACAGACAGAGACAGACTGACTCACTGCCTGCTTTCCAGCTTCTCTCATCTTACTTATTGCCTTACCCGACTATCTTTCTGCCAGCCAGCTAACCTGCAAGTCAGCCTGTAAGCCAGCTTGTCAACCAGCCTGCCACCCAGCCTGCCACCCAGCTGCCTGCCTGCCTGCCTACCTAAATGTCTGCCTGCCTGCCAGCCAGCCAGCCAACCAGCCAGCCAACCAGTAAGTCTGCCTACCTACTACTCTGCCTTCATACGTATCGCCTAATCTGCCTGCCCTCGATCCTGCAAGCCATACAGCAAGACTCTCTGCCACTTAGCCTGCCAACCAGACAGCGTCCCTGCCTTCCTGCCTGCCATCCATCCATCCATCCATCCAGAAAGACAGACAGGCAGGCAGACAGAAAAACTGCCAAACAACCAGCCTGCCTCCAGCCAGCCACCTGGCCTACCTGCCTTACGGACATTTAGGATACCAGCCCGCCATACTGCCTCCCTGCCAGCTAGCCTGCCTTCCAGGTAGCCTGCCTTCTTTGCCAGCTGCCAGCCAGCCAGGGATGCAGCTTGGCTTCCAGCATTCCAGCCAGCCAGCCAGCCAACCAGACAGCCAACCAGAGACAAACAGTCAACCAAGGAAGTCTGGGTGGCTGCCTGCCTGTCGGCCTGCCTGCCTGCATACCTGCCTGCATACCTGCCTGACGGTCTGCAAGCAAGCAACCCAGTCAGCTAGACAGGCAGACAGGCTGCATGCCTTCCTGACTACCTGTCTGACTGCCAGTGTGCCAGCCAACCTGCCTGCCAATCTTCCTGTCAGCCTGGTAACATCCTTGCCAGTCTGCCAACTCGCTAGCCTGCCTGCCTGCCGCCTGCCTACCAACCATCCTGCTAGTTAATCAGTCAGGCAGCCAGCCTTCCACCCTGCCCGCCTGCCTACCTGCCTACCAACCAGCATGTCAGACACCTAGACTTCCTGCCATCCCGCCAATGTGCCTTCATGTCAGCCTGCCTGCCTTCCAGCCAGCCAGCCAACCTTCGAGCCTTCCAGACACTCATCCAGCAGCCAGATTGTCATCCATCCATCCATCCATCCATTCTAGCAGCCTGCCAGGTAGCAGCCTGCCAGCATAACAGCCTGCCCAGCCCAGCATCCTGTCAGCCAACCTTTCTGCCTGGAACCTACTTGCCTGCCAGACAACCACCAAGCCTTCCAGAAATTCAGCCAGCCTACCAGGCAGCCTTCCTGCCTACGAGCCTGCCTAACTACCTACTTGCTTGCCTGAATACCTGCATGCCGGCCTTGCCTACCAGGAAGTCTGCCACCAAGCCACCAAACAGCCAGCTTGCCAGCCAAGCAGTCAGCCAGGCACCCAGTCTACCAGCCTACCTGCCTACCTGCCTGCCAGCTAGAATTCCTGTAAGCCAACCTGCCTGCCTGCCTGCCAGTCAGTCTGTCTGTCACCTACCCAGAGATGCAGCCTGGCTTCCAGCATTCCATCTAGACAGGCAGACAAACAGGCAGACAGACAGACAGACAGACAGACCGACAGGTAGGCAGGCAGGCAGCAACAGCCTGCCTGTCTGCGTGCCTGTATACTTGTCTGCAAACCAGTCAGCCAGCCAGCCAGACTGCCTGCCTGTCTGACTGCCAGCGTGCCAGTCAGCCAGCCTCCCTGCTAACCTACCCACATGCCTACCTGCCAGTCTATCTGGCAGGCTGCCAACCTTCCTGCCAGTGTGCTAGCTTGGCTGCCTGCTTGCCTGCCAGCTCGCCAGCCAGCTATTCGGACACAGACGGACAGACAGACAAACAGCCTGCCTGCCTGTTTGCCTGCTGCCTACCAACCTGCCTCCCCACCTTCTACCCTGGCTTCCTGCCTGCCTACCTTCGTGCATCCATGCCTACCTACCTTCCAGCCAGTCTGTCAGAAAGCCGGGTTTCGGGCTGTCCAGCCAATCAAGATTACCTGCCTGCCATCCTGTCTTCATTCCAGCCAGCCGGCCTGCCTGCCAGCCAGCCATCAAGCCTTCTAGACACTCAGCAAGCCTGCCATCTAGTCAGACAGCCTAGCAGCTTGCCAGCCATTCTTCCTGTCTGTGAACCTGCCTGCCAGCCTTCAAGCCTTCCAGACACTCAGCCAGTCTACTAGCCAGCCTAGTAGTTTGCCAACCAACCTGCCTTCCTGCCTGTCTACCTGCCTGCCAGTCTACCAGAAAGCCTGCCAGCAAGCCACTCAGCCAACCTACCTGCATGTCAGCCAGCCAGCTGGTCAGCCTGTCTGGCTGTCAGCCAGCCAGCCGTTCAGCCAGTCAGCTGGTCAGACGTTCTGCCAGCTAACTACCCCGACTACCTGCTTGCCTGCTGCCTGCCTGCGTGCCTGCCTGCTTGCCTGCCAGCTTGCCAGCCTGCCTGACAAGGTGGTTGGCTGATTGATAAGCTTAATGGCTGCCAGGCAGACAGGCGGGGAGGCTAGCTGGCTGGCTTCCAGCCGGCCAGACAGCCTGGCAGGCAGATATGCAGGCAGGCTGTCCAGCAGCCTCCCTGCCTGAGAGTGTGCCAGGTAACTAGCCTGCCTACCAGCCTGCCTGCTGATCTGCCTGCCAGCCTGTCAACCCCATGCCAGTCTGTCAGCCTGCCTACCTACATCCAGCCACCAAGCCAGCCAGCCAGCCAGCCTGCCCTCCTGCCTGCCTGGCAGCCATTAAGCTTGTCAATCAGCCAACCACCCTGCCAACCAGCCAGCCAGCGCGCCAGCCAAACAGCTCGCGATCCTTGCAGCCAGCCAGCCGGCTGCCGGCTTGGAAACCCGCCTGGTGCTAGCCAGCCAATGTGACTATTTTCCAGTTGGCAAGGCAGCCAGTGATAAAGCCAGCCAGCCAGCCTGCCTGCCTGCCTGCCTGCCTAACTGCCAACAACCCAACCATCCAACCAGACTGTCTGCCTACCAGCCAGCTATTATGCCTTCCGGGCAGCCTGCCTGCCATATTTGTCAACCTCCCTGCCAGCCCTCCAACCAGCCTGTTTGCCTCCTTGCCAGCCTTTCCGTCTGTCAACCTGCCAGCCAGCCAGCCAGTAAGTCAGTCAGCCAGCCAGTAGGTCAGCCAGCCAGCCAGTAGGTCAGCCAGCCAGCCAGCCAACCAAACAACCAACCTACCAGCCAGCCAGCCAACCAAACAACCAACCTACCAGCCAGCCAGCCAGCCAGCCAGTCAACCTACCACCCAGCCAGCCAACCTGCCAGCTAGCCAGCCAACCAGCCAGCCTGCGTACTTAGCTAAATTCATGTCTCCTTACTAATCGCCTTACCTACCTGCCCTCAATCCTGGCAGCCTGCCAACCAACCAGACTCCCTGTCTGCCAGCCAGCTTGTCTGCCCGCCTGCCAGACTGCCTACCTGCCTGCTTGGCAGCCAGTCAACCTGTCAGTCAGTCAACCAGCCTGCCAGATAGCCAGCCTGCCAGATAGCCAGCCTGCTAGACGGCAAACCTGCCATGCAGCCAGCCAGACAGTCAGACAGACAACCTGTAAGACCGTCCATCCAACCAGTCATTCATCCTTCCAATCAGCCAGCCATCCGGCCTGCTAGTCAGCCTGCTATCTTTTCATCCTGGCAGCTGGCCAGAGAATCAGCTAGCCAGCCTGCCTGCCTGCTTGTCTCCCTGCCAGCCAGCTAACCTTAATGCATGTTTGACAACCAACCCGCCAGCCTGACTGCCAGCCATACAGCCGGACTATGTGCTTTCCTGCCAATAGGCATGCCTGCCAGGCAACCTGCCATCCAGTCTGTCAGCCTGCTTGCAAGCCTTTCAGCCTGCCTGCCAGCCTCCCAACCTGCCTGACAACCTTTCCATCTGCCAGTCAGCGAGAAAACCAGCTAGCCAGCTGACCAGCCAGTTAGCCAGCCATCCAGTCTATCAGCCTGTCAGCCAGCGAGACTATCAGCTTGCCAGCCACCAGCCTTATTGCTTTCTATCTGTATGCCAGTCTCTCAGCCAGCATGACAGCCATCCTGCCAACCTACATTTCAGCCAGCCAACCAACCTACCTACTTGCCTGCCTGCCTATCTGTCTGCCTACCTCCCTGCCTGCCAACCTGCCTGACTACCTGTCTGCCTTCCTGATAGCCAACTTGCTTGTCAGCCAACCTGACAGTCTGCCAGGCGACCTACCTGCCAGCCTGCATACCTGCCAGCCTGCATACCTGCCAGCTAGCCACCCAGACAACAAGCAAGCAATCCTGCTTGCCAGCCAGCCAGCCAGCATGCCTGAAAAGGTACCTGCCAGCTTACCTGTATGCCAGCTGGACATCTTACATGCCTGCCTGCTTGCCTGCCTGCCTGCATTCCTACCAATTGGCAGCCAGATAGCATGCCAGAGCTCCGGCCTGGTTGTCTGCCTGCCTATCTGGCAACTAACCATCCTGCCAACCAGCTAGTCAGCCAGCAAGGAAGTCTGCCTGCTTGTCTTCCAGTCAACTACCTTTGCCTGACAGCCACCAGCCTCCCTGCCTGTCACCCTACCAACCAGACATTCTGCTTGCCTGCCCGCCAGCCTACCTGTCAACCAACTTGCTAGCCAGCCTGCGTGCTAGCCAGCCTGCTTGCCAGTCAGTCAGTGTATCTGCTAGCCAGCATGCCAGCCAGCCACCCAGGCACCCAGTAAGGAAGCCTCCATGCTTGTCTTCTAGCCACTACTTTCGCCTGCCTGCCACCCTATCGACCAGCCATCCTGTGTGCCTGCCTCCCTGCCAACCAGTATGACTGCCTCCCTCCCTGTCTGTCTCCATGCCTGCCTGCCTTCCTGCCTGCCTGCCGGTCTATCTAGCTTCCAATCTGCCTACCTGTCTGCACGGTAGCTAGTCTGCCTAACTGCCTGCTTGGTAGCCAGTCAGCCTACATTCTTTCCTGCCTGCCTCCTTACCTCATGCCTGCCAGCCAACCAGCCAGCCAGCCAGCCAGCCAGCCAGCTAGCCAACCAGCCAGGCAACCAATCAGCCAGCCAGCTAGCCAACCAGCCAGGCAACCAATCAGTCAGCCCGGAAATCAACCTGCCAGAGTCAGCCAGCCAACCAACCAGCTAGCCAATCAGCCAGCCAATCAGCCAGCCAGACAGCCCATCACCCACCCAGCCAGACAGACAGCCAATCAGCCAGTTTTCCACCGAGACAGCCAGACAGCCCATCACCCACCCAGCCAGACAGACAGCCAATCAGCCAGTTTTCCACCGAGACAGCCAGACAGCCAATCAGCCGGCCAGCCAATCAGTCGGCCAGCCAATCATCCAGCCAACCAATCATCCAGCCAATCATCCAGCCAACCAATCATCCAGCCAATCATCCAGCCAATCAATCAACTAGTCAGCCAATCAGCCAGCCAGCCAGACAGTCCAGTCAGCCAGCCCAGCCCAGCCCAGCCCAGCCAGCTAGTCCAACCCAGCCAGCCCAGAAAAATCATTCAGCCAGACCATCACAGCCGGCCTGTCTGCTTGCCAGCTAGCCAGCCAGCCAGCCAGTCAGTCAATGAGCCACCTAGCCAATCAGGCAGCCAGCAAATCAGCCTGCTAGCCCTCCAGCCAGCCAGCCAGTCAGCCAGCCAATTAGCCAGCCAGCCAGCCAAGCAACCACCCAGCCAGACAGACTGTCAATCAACGACCCAGCCAGCCAGACAGCCAATCAGTCAGTTAACCAGCTAGCCAGTCAATCAGCTAGCTACACAAAGAGCCAACCAGCCAGCCCATTCAGCCAGCCAGCCAACCAGCATAACCCAGCTATCCAGCAAAACCCAGCCCAGCCAGTCAGCCCAGCCAGTCAGCCCAGCCCGTCAGCCCAGCCCAACCCAGCCAGCCTAATTCAGTCAGTCAGCCCAGCCAGCCAGTTAGCCAGCCCAGCCTAGCCCAGCCCAGCCCAGTCCAGTCCAGTCCAGCCCAGCCCAGCCCAGCCCAGCCCAGCCCAGCCCAGCCTAGCCCAGCCCAGCCCAGCCCAGCCCAACCAAGCCAAGCCAAGCCCAGCCCAGTCCAACCAGCCAGTCCAGCCCAGTCAGCCAGCCCAACATCTAGCCAGCCAAGCCAGCTAGCCCAGCATCCAGCCAGCTAGCCCAACATCCAGCCAGCCACCCCAACATCCAGCCAGCCAGCCCAGCTCAGCCTGCCAGCCAGCCCAACCAAGCGAGCCAGCCAGCCCAGCCACCAACCTCAGCCCAGCCAGCCAGCCAGCCAGCCAGCCAGCCAACCCAGCCTGCTAGCCCAGCTCAGCCAAACCAGCCTGCTAGCCCAGCTTAGCCAAACCAGCCTGCTCAGTCCAATCAGCTAGCACAGCCAGCCAGTTCAGCCCAGCCCTGCCAGCCCAGTCCAACCCAGCCCAGCCCAGCTACCTAGCCCAACACAGCCAGCCCATCCCAGCCAGCCAGCACTCAGCCTATGCCACCCAACCACCCCAGCTAGCAAGTCCAGCCCAGCCAACGAGCACAACCCAGCCTAGCCCAGCCCAACCAAATCAAGCCAGCCAGTCCAGTCCAACCAGCCACCCCGGTCCAGCCCAAACCAGCCAGCCAGCCCAGCCTAGCCCAGCCCAGCCTAACCTGCCGGCCTAGCCCAGCCCAACCAGCCAGCCCAGCCCAACCAGCCAGCCCAGCCCAACCAGCCACCCCAGCCCAGTCCAGCCGAATCAGCCCAAGCCCAGCCAGTACAGTCCAGCCCAGTCCAGCCCAACCCAGCCCAGCCCAGTCCAGCCGAATCAGCCCAAGCCCAGCCAGTACAGTCCAGCCCAACCCAGCCCAGTCCAGCCCAACCCAGCCCAGCCCAGTCCAGCCGAATCAGCCCAAGCCCAGCCAGTACAGTCCAGCCAGTCAGTCCAGTCCAGCCAGCCAGTCCAGTCCAGCCAGCCAGTCCAGTCCAGCCAGCCAGTCCAGTCCAGCCAGCCCAGTCCAGCCAGCCAGCCAGCCAGCCAGCCAGCCAGCCCAACCAGCCAGCCAGCCAGCCCAGCCAGTCAGCCCATCTCATCCATCCATCCAGCCAGCCAGCCAACCAGCTAGTCAGCCACCTAGTCAACCCAGCTAGCCAGCCATCCCAGCCAATCAGCCCACTTCAGTCAGGCAACCCAGTCCAGTCAGCCAGCCCAGTCCAGTCAGCCAGACCAGTCCAGTCACCTAGCGAGGCAATTGTACAGAGTCTTGAATGTCTCAGTGAAATGATAAAATTACTGTCATTATAGAAATACTGTATATCACCTTTCAATAATATATTTTGCAATCAGAGAATTTATCAATTGTCATCTTACCATAGACCTTGTCCCAGTGTAAGATCTTCGCTTAGTTTTGCAATGGGCTCGCATTAACTTTAATCTTAATTCTATTTTTTTTTTCCTTCTTGAGTCTAGAATTGTACTATCCTGTACCAGAAGCTACCATCTTTTCCACGACTATCATATTCCCGTTCATTCTACAGTCATCCTTGATCTGTTCCAACTAATTCCTTTCCCTTTACCTAACAATGACTCTTTTAATACTGCATTTGTGCACGCTGAATTTTTTCTTCTTCCTCATGACCATATGTCCCATTTGATCTCTTACATTCCTGCTTATCCACTGTTCAAACCCTTCGTCCTTGTCCTGTGTTTTCCTTTAGTATTTTCCCCGTCACAGCTGTTCCTTGGAAGAATGCTATGGTCCAGATACCTTACTTCCTTCATCACTTGTTTGAGCCCTCATTATGTATGTAAATTTCCTTATTGCAGTCACCAAAATACGATTATTGTTTGCGTTCATAGTGATTTTTTTTTTTTTTGTCCATTGCTGTGGAAAAAAGACTCCATGAAATTAGATTACAACATGAAACAAGGAAAATAGTGAAACTTATTTAATATGAAAAAAGTGAAACATGTTAAATATGAAAGTGACGTGAAGAAATTGCAACCTGACGCTGAAGCCGGGGAAATACTATACAGTGTTGATTTGTATGAGGACGTGTGGACACCCAACTAATTACATCAGCATTATTTAGTTATTGCAAAACCTTATTCTCTCGTGATACTATTGTGATTCCTGTATAAGAAGCTCTTTTGTAATTTTATTATTCATCATTGTAACATATATCAGTATTCTACCATTCTCTTATGTATGTACATTAATTTAATTAGATACTCTCTCTGTTTAGTATACTCATAATTAGTATAATCTCATATAATTTTCTTATCAGTTATTTATAATGTCGGTGTTGTTTTACTCCTTAAATTGTCTCTTCTCTGCATTTATAACATGTTGGGAGACATCTTAAATACCTGGGGGGAGACAGATGCAAGCGAGCAGATGTTTGTTGCTAATACATCATGAGTCAGACGTAGTGGAATCTCATGAATCGGCAGAGGCCAGCTGCTCTTGCCAAATGTGCTGAAGAGACTGTTCTATGTGTAAACAGTGTAGTCATGACATTGGGCAAGACACAAAAGAAACTCTACTTGTACCCTGAAATATTGTATGAGAGAGATCAACTATACTCCCAGGGTGTAACATCTAAGCTCCCAGTAAAGCATCCAGTAGCAATACGGAGTTATTAAGCTCAACCTGAAATTCTGATCATAAACCTACGCGCCCATATCTCAGCCAGCCAGTCCAGCCAGCCTCTCCCAGCAAGCTAGCCCAGTTCAACCCAGCCAGCCAGCCCAACCCAGCCAGCCAACCCAACCCAGCCAGCCAGCCAGCCAGCCAGTGAAGCCCAGCCCAGCCCAGCCAGCCAACCCAGCGAAGCCCAGCCCAGATCGAGTCTGGCATAAATCTTTCATTTCCAAACTGCTGTCTTACAGTTTCTGACCTTCTCTGTCTTATCATCTACAGCTTCCTTTCTGGTCTTTCTATAGCTACTGTTGTAGACGGACACCATTCTTCTAGATCTATCAACAGTGGTGTTCCTCACGGCTCTGTCCTACCACCAACTCTCTTCTCTTTATTCATCAATGATCTTCTAAGCTGTACATCTAACCCTATCCACTCATACGCTGATGACTCCACCCTTCACCTTTCCATTCGGTTCCTGCAACGTCCATCTCAGCAGTTAATTCAACAAACAAGGAATGAGGCTATGGCACACTTAATGTCTGACTTGGCTCGTATCTCTGATTGGGGTAAAAGTAATCTTCTTGTTTTTAATGCATCAAAGACATAGTTCTTACACCTATCAACCAGACAGAATCTTCCACATGAGTACCCACTAATGTTTAATAATATCCTGCTTAATCCTGCATCATCCTTAAACATACTTGGGGTTTCATTTTCTCGGGACTTATCTTGAAAAAATCATATTACATCTCCTGTTAAATCTGCTTCCAAGAGCCAACTCCGTACGTTCTTTACCTCTGCACAGTTGTTGACTTTATACATGGGTTTTATTCGCCCCAGTGTAGAGTACAACTCGCATATGTGGGAAGGCTCCCCACATACAGCTCTCCTCAATAGGCTTTTCATCTCATTAACTCTCCACCTCTTATTGTTGCATCTTTATCTCTTTTCTACTGCTGCTTCAGTGGTCACTGCTCCTCTGAACTGTCTGCTTGCATCCCTTCATCTCTGTGATGGGAGTGTAGCACCCGTCTAACAACAAACTCTCATCCCTTTTCTGTCCAACTCTCTAATGCAAGAGTTAACCGTTGCTCCCAGTCTTTCATTTATGCAGCAGGTCAACTCAGGAACTGTCTCCCTCTGTCTGTATTTCCTACTTCCTATTATCTCCAGTCTTTCAAACGCAGTTTGTTCAGGCATCTCGAAATGAACGGATCTTGAATTTGGGTCTCTTTTGTATTGTTTTTGTTTTTTTCTTGGAAGAAACGTTTCGCGGGCTCCTGGCCTTTGGTTCCTTCTTCCTTGCATAAAAAAAAAAAAAAGCCAGTCAGCACATCAAGACAGCCCAGATCAACCAGCCAGCCAGAGAGCCCAACTGGAAAGCCAATCCAGCCAGCCAGCCATGCCAGACAGCCCAACCAGAAAGCCATGCCAGCCAGCCAGCCAGCCTAACCAGCCAGTCAACCCAGCCTGCCAGCCAACCTAGCCAGCCAGCCAGCCACCCTCAGCCAGCCAGCCACCCTCAGCCAGCCTGCCAACCTCAGCTAGCCAGCCCAGCTGAGCCAAGCACACCAGCTAAGTGAAACACCCAGCCCAGCCTAGCCAGCCAGCCTGCCCAGACCTACCTGCCCAGCCAGCACAGCCAGCCAGCACAACCAGACAGTACAACTTAGCCATCCGACCCAGCCCAGCCAACCAACCCAGCCAGCCAGCCCACCCAGCCAGCCAGCCCACCCAGCCAGCCAGCCCAGCCAACCAGCCCAGCACAGCCCAGCCAGCTCAGCCCTGTCAGCCAGCCTAGCTCAGCCAGCACAGCCAGACAGGACCAGCTCAGGCCAGCCAGCTAGCCCAGTCAGTCAGCTAGGCCATCCAGCCACCCAGCCCAGCTCAACCAGACAGCCCAGCCAACCAGATCAACCAGCCATCCTGCCCAGCCTAGCCAGCCAGCTCAGCTAGCCAGCCAGTCCAGCCCATCCAACCCAGCCCAGTTTGACCAGCCAATCCTTAGTGGCCTGCCAGACCCAGCCTAACCAACTCCATCCAGCCACCCCAGCCAGCCATCCCCATTCCAGCCAGCGCAGCCAAACCAGCCCCAGCCCAACCAGCCCAGCCCAACCAGCCCAGCCCAACCAGCCAAGCCCAACCAGCCAAGCCCAACCAGCCAAGCCCAACCAACTCCAGTCACCAAGACCAGCCCAGACAGCCAGCCCAGCTCGGCCAGACGGTCTAACCAGCCAGCTCAGTCCAGACAGTCTAACCAGCCAGCTCAGTCCAGACAGTCTAATCAGCCAGCTCAGTCCAGCCAGGCAACCAGCAAGTCAGCTCATACCAATCAACTCAGTCCAACCAGCCAGCCAGCCAGTCAGCCCATATCAGCCTGCCCAGCCTAGCCTGACTGGCAGACTCAGTCTGGCAATCCAGCCAAGTCTGGAAAGCCAGTCGAGCTCAGCCAACCAGCCCACCCTGACCAGCCAGCTCAGCCCAGCCAGCCAGCCAAGGCAGCCAATCCATTCCAGCCAGCCCTGCCAGCTAGCCCAGCCCAGCCCAGCCAGCCAGCCAGCACAGCTCATCCAGGCATCACAGCTCAGCCCAGCCAGCCAGCCAGCTTAACAAGCCACCCCGGCCAGCCAGCCCGCCCAGCCCAGCCCAGCCCAGCCCAGCCCAGCCCAGCCCAGCCCAGCTGAGCCAGCCAGCCCAGCTGAGCCAGCCAGCCCATCTGAGCCAGCCAGCCCAGCTAGCCCAGCCCAGCCAGCCCACCCAACCAACCCAGCCCAGTCATCCAGCCAACCAACTCAGCCCAGCCAGTCCAGCCAACCAACCCAGCCCAGCCAGCCCAGCCAACCAACCCAGCCCAGCCAGCCCAGCCAACCAACCCAGCCCAGCCAGTCAGCCCAGCCAACCAACCCAACCCAGTCAGTCAGCCCAGCCAACCAACCCAACCCAGTCAGTCAGCCCAGCTAACCAACCTAGCCCAGCCCAGTCCAGTTCTGCTCAGCCATCCACCTCAATCCTGCCCAGCCCAGTCCAGTTCTGCTCAGCCATCCACCTCAATCCTGCCCAGCTCTGCCTGGTCCAGCCAACCAGCCCAGCTCTGCCAAGTCCAGCCAACCAGCTCAGCCTAGCCCAGCCCAGCTAGCCAGTCAGTCCAGCCCAGCCAACCGGGCCCAGCCAGCCATTCTAGCCCAGTCAGCCATTCTAGGCAAGCCAGCCAGCCAGCCTGCCCATCCCAACCAGCCTGCCCATCCCAACCAGCCTGCCCATCCCAACCAGCCTGCCCATTCCAACCAGCCCACCCTTCCCGGCCAGCCTGCCCATCCCAGCCAGCCTGCCCATCCCAGCCAGCCTGCCCATCCCAGCCAGCCAGCCAGCCACCCCATCCCAGCTAGCCAGCCCAATCCGGATCAGCCATCCAGCCCAACCCAGCTCAGTCAGCCAGCCCACTCAAGCCTGATATAGCTCAGTCAGCCATATCAGTCCATCCCAGCCCAACCAGCCCAGTCCAGCCTAATGCAGCTCAGCCTGGCAAGCACATCCCAGTTCAGCCCAGCCTAGCCAGAATATCACAATCTAGCCCAGCCTAGCCAGCCAGCTCAGCTCAGATAAAACAGCCAGACAGGGCCGGTAGCCAGCCAACCCAGCTCAGCCAGACAGCCAAGCCAGCCAGCCCACCCAATCATCCCAGTCCAGCCCAGCCAGCCCAGCCCAGCCCGGCTTAGCCCAGCCCAGCCAGTTAACCAAGGCAGCCAGGCCATCCCAACCAGCCCAGCCCAGCCCAGCCCAGCCCAGCCCTGCCAATCAGCTCAGCCCAGCCCACCCCAGCCCTGCCAATCAGCTCAGCCCTGCCAATCAGCTCAGCCCAGCCCAGCCCAGCCAGCTCAGCCCAGCCAGCCAGCCAGCCCTGCACAGCCGGCCAGCCCTGCCCAGCCAGCCAGCCAGCAAGCCTGTTCAGCCCAGTCAACTATCCCAGCCTAACCCAGCCAGCCAGTCAGCCCAAAGCAGGCAGGCCCAGCAAACCAGGCAGCACAGCCAGCTAGCACAGCCTAGCCAGCCAGCCCAGCCCAGCCCAGCTAGCCAGCTCAGCCCATCTGAGCCAGCCAGCCCAGCCCACCAACCCAGCCCAGCCCAGCCCAGCCAGCCACCCAGCCACCCAGCCCAGCTTAGCCAGCCCTGCCAGACAGGGCTGGTAGCCAGCCAGCCACCCAGCCAGCCACCCAGTCCAGTCATCCAGCCCAGCCTGCCAGCCAGCCCAGCCTGCCAGCCAGCCCAGCCTGCCAGCCAGCCCAGCCAGCCAGCCAGCCAGCCCAGCCAGCCAGCCCAGCCCAGCCAGCCAGCCAACTCAGTCAGCTAGCCCAACCATCCAGCCATCCCAGCCCAGCCCTGCAAGCCAGCCAAGCCCAATCAATCCCAACCAACCACCCCAACCAACCATCCCAGCCAACCATCCCAGCCAGCCAGCCTAGCCCTACCAGTCAGCTCAGCCCAGCCAGTCAGCCAAGGCAGCCAGGCCATCATAGCCAGCCCAGCCCAGCCCTGACAACCAGCCAGCCAGCCAGCCAGCCAGCCCAGTCCAACCAGCCAGCCAACCCAGCCCAGCCCAGCCAAGCCAACCCAGCCCAGCCCAGCCAAGCCAACCCAGCCCAGCCTAGTCAACCAAGCCCAGCCCAGCCAACCCAACCCAGCCCAGCCCAGCCAAGCCAACCCAGCCCAGCCTAGTCAACCAAGCCCAGCCCAGCCAACCCAACCCAGCCCAGCCATCGCAACCCAGCCAGCCCAGCCCAGCTAAGCCCAGCCAGCCCTGCCCAGCTAAGCCCAGCCAGCCCTGCCCAGCCAGCCCAGCCCAGCCAACCCAGCCCAGCCAGCCCAGCCCAGCCAACCCAGCCCAGCCAGCCCAGCCCAGCCCAGCCAACCCAGCCCAGCCAGCCCAGCCTAGCCAACCCAGCCCACCCAAGCTCAGCCAATCCAGCCCAGGTAACCCGACCCAGCCAGCCAGTCCAGCTTGCCAGCCCATCCCAGCTTGTCAGCCCAGCCCAGATAGGCTAACCAGCACAACCCAGATCAGGCAACCAGCCCAACCCACCTCAGCCAGCCAGCTCAACCCACCTCAGCCAATCCAATCCAGCTCAGACCAGCTAGGTCCAGCCAGCCATACCAGTCTAGCCCAGCCCTACCAGCCCAAACAGCTCAGCGCAGCCCAACACTGCCCAGACTAGCCAGCACAGCCTAGCCAGCACATCCCAGTCCAGCCCAGCCCAGCCAGTCAGCCAACCATGCCAGCTCAGCCCAGTTAGTCAGCCAACCAGCACAGCCCAGCCAGTCAACTAGCCCAGCCCGGCCAGCCATCTCAGCTCAGCCAGACAGCCAGCCAGCCCAGCCAGCCAGCACGGTCTTCCAACCCAGCCCAGCCAGCCCAATCATCCAGAAGATCCCAGCCAGCCAGCCAGCCACTCAGAACAGCCCAGCCAGCCAGCCAGCCACCCAGAACAGCGCAGCCACCCAGTCAGCCTGCTCAATCCAGTCATGCGAGACAGCAAGCTCAACCAGTGAGCTCAGCCTGCCAGCTCATCCGAGCTAGCCAGCCCATCCCAGGTAATCAGCCCAGCCCAGCTCAGCCAGCCAGCCCAGCAAAGCCAACCCAGCCAGTCTACTCAGCCCAGCCAGTTCAGCCCATCCAACACAGCCCAGCCAGTCAGCCCAGTCTACCAGCCCATCTCAATTAGCCAGCCCAGCCAAGTTCAGCCAGCCAGCACAACCTAGCTCAGGCAACCAGCCCAGCCCAGCTCAACCAGCCAGCCCAACCCAGCTAAGCCAACCAGCCAAGCCCAACCCAGCTAAGCCAACCAGCCAAACCCAACTCAGCCAGCCAGACCAGCCAGTCAGGCAACTAGCCCAGCCCAGCCAGTCAGCCAACTAGCCCAGCCCAGCCGGTCAGCCAACTAGCCCAGCCCAGCCAGTCAGCCAACTAGCCCAGCCCAGCCGGTCAGCCAACTAGCCCAGCCCAGCCGGTCAGCCAACTAGCCCAGCCCAGCCGGTCAGCCAACTAGCCCAGCCCAGCCGGTCAGCCAACTGGCCCAGCCCAGCCAGTCAGCCAACTGGCCCAGCCCAGCCGGTCAGCCAACTAGCCCAGCCCAGCCGGTCAGCCAACTAGCCCAGCCCAGCCGGTCAGCCAACTAGCCCAGCCCAGCCGGTCAGCCAACTAGCCCAGCCCAGCCGGTCAGTCAACTAGCCAAATCCAGCCAGCCATCTCAGCTCAGGCAGCCAACCAGCCAGCCAGCAGTCTTCCAAACCAGCCCAACCAGCCCAACCATCCAAAACAACACATATAGCCAGAACAGCCTAGCCAGCCAGCTAGCCTGCCCAGCCCAGCCGTGACAGCCAGGCAGCCCAGCCAGTCAGCCCAGCCTGCCAGCTCATCCCAGCTAGCCAGCCTTAACCCAGCCCAACCAACCCAGCCCAGCCAGCCAGCCAGCCAGCCCAGCCTGCCAGCCCAGCCCAGATCAGCCAGCCAGCACAACCCAGCTCAGCCGACCAGCCATACCCAGCTCGGGCAGCCAGCCCAGCCAGCCATCTCAGTTCAGCCAGCCAACCAGCCAGCCCAGCCAGACAGCACAGTCTTCCAACCCAGCCCAGCCAGCACTGTCTTCCAACCTAGCCCAGCCAGCCCAACCATCCAGAACAGCCCATCCAGCCTGCCCAGTCTAGCCCTGACAGCCAGGCAGCCCAGCCAGTCAGCTTAGCCTGCCAGCCCATCCCAGCTAGCCAGCCCAACCCTGCCCAGCCAGCCAGAACAGCCCAGCCAGCCAGAACAGCCCAGCCAGCCAGCCAGCCATCCCAGCCTGCCAGCCCTTCCAAGCAAACCAGCCCATCCCAGCAAGCCAGCCCATTCCACCTAGCCAGCCTACCTTAGCTCAACCATCCAGTCCAACCCAGCTTAGCCAGCCAGTCCAACCCAGCTCAGCCAGCCAGCCCAGCCAGTAAGCCAACTGGCCCGGCCCAGCCAGCTATTTCAGCTCAGCCAACCAGCACAGTCTTCCAACCCAGACCAGCCAGTCCAACCATCCAGAACAGCCCAGCCAGCCAGCCAGCCCAGCCAGTAAGCCAACTGGCCCGGCCCAGCCAGCTATTTCAGCTCAGCCAACCAGCACAGTCTTCCAACCCGGACCAGCCAGTCCAACCATCCAGAACAGCCCAGCCAGCAAGGCTGCCCAGCCCAGCCCAGCCCAGCTCAGTAAGCCAGCTCAGCCCAGCTCAGTAAGCCAGCTCAACCCAGCTCTGCTAGCTAGCCCAGCAAAGCCAACCCAGCCCAGCCAACCCAGCTCAGCCAGCCCAGCCCAGCCAAACCAGCTCAGCCAGCCTAGCCCAGCCAACCCAGCCCAGCTAGCCAGCCCATCCCAGCTAGCTAGCCAGCCCAGCCCAGATCAGGCAGCCAGCACAATCCACCTCAGCCAAGCCTGTCCAGCTTAGCCCAGCTGGGCCCAGCCAGCCATGCCAGTCTAGCCCAGCCCTGCCAACCCGAACAGCTCAGCCCAGCCCAACACAGCCCAGCTCAGCCAGCATAGCCTAGCCAGCACATTCCAGTCCAGTCAAGTCCAGCCAGTCAGCCAGCCAGGCCAGCTCAGCCCACTCAGTTAGCCAATTAGTCTAGCCCATCCAGCCATCCCAGCTCAACCAGTCAGCCAGCCAGCCAGCCAGCAAAGTCAACGAACCTAGCCCAGCCAGCCCAATCATCCTTAACTTCCCAGCCTGCCAGAACGCCTGGACAGCCTAAACAGCCCAGTCAGTCATAACAGCCCAGCCAGCTAGCCAGCCAAAACAGCCCAGCCAGCTAGCCAGCCAAAACAGCCCAGCCAGCTAGCCAGCCAAAACAGCCCAGCCAGCTAGCCAGCCAAAACAGCCCAGCCAGCCTGCCAGAACAGCACAGCCAGCCAGCCAGAACAGCACAGTCAGCCAGCTAGAAGAGCGAGTCAGCTCAGCCTGCCAGCCCATCCCAGCTAGCCAGCCTAGCCCATCTCAGCCAGCCAGCCCAACCCATCTCAGCCAGCCAGCCCAACCCATCTCAGCCAGCCAGCCTAACCCAGCTCAGCCAGCCAGCCCAGCCCAGCCCAGCCCAGCTCAGCTGAGCCATGCCAGATATTCCAGTCCAGCTCAGCCCAGCCAGCCCACTAGCCCATCGCATCCCAGTCCAACCAGCACAACCCAGTTCAGTCCAGCCCAGTCCAGCACAACCCAGTCCAACACAGGCCAGTCACTCAACCAGCCAGGTCAGCACAGCCCAGTCAGCCAGTCAGTCAGCCAGACCAGCCCAGCACAGCCAAGCTCAGCCAGCCTTCTCAGCCCATCTTCACTAGCCAGCCATCCAGCCCAGACCAGACCAGCATGCCAGCCAGCCAGCCCAGCCCAGCCCAGCCCAGCCTGCCAGCCCAGACCAGCCCAGCATGCCAGCCAGCCAACCAGCCTAGCTCATCCCTGCCAGCCAGCCTAGCTCACCCCTGCCAGCCAGCCTAGCCCACCCATGCCAGCCAGCCCAGCCCAGCCCAGCCCAGCCCAGCCCAGCCCAGCCCAGCCAACCCAGCCCAGCCCAGCCCAGCCAACCCAGCCCAGCCAACCCAACCCAACCCAGCCAACCCAGCCCTGCCCAATCCAACCCAGCCAGCCAACACAGCTCAGCCAGTCAGCACAGCCCAGTGAGCCAGCCCTGCCATCCAGTCCTACCTGCCTGTCCATCTAAACCAACACAGCCAGTCAGGGCCAGTAGCCAGCCCAGCCTAACCAGGTAGCCCAACCAGCCAGCCTAGCTCAGTCACCCCAGCCCAGCCAGCCAGAGCAGCCCAGCCAGCCAGCTTAGCCAGCCCAGCCCAGCTTAGACAGAACAGCCCAGCCAGCCAGAATAGCCCAACCAGGCAGAACAGCCTAGCAAGCCAGAACAGCCTGCCAACCAACAGCTAGCCAGCACATCCCAGATCAGCCATCCAGCCCAACCCAACTGAGCCAGCCAGCCCAGCCCAGCCGAGCTAGCCCAACCAGCTCATCCCAGCCCAGCCCAACACAGCACAGACCAGCCAGCACAGACCAGTCTAGCCCAGCCCAGCCACTCTGCCAGCCAGGCCAGGCCAGCACCCAGCCAGCCAGCACAACCCAGCCCTGCTCAGCCTAGCCCAGCCAGGCATCTCAGCCCAGCCCAACCAAGCCAATTACAGTCAAGCCAGCCAGCCAGCCCAGCACAGCACAGCACAGCACAGCACAGCAAAGCCTGCTCATATCGTGAATATGAATAACTTGTCGAGAGAAGTGGGTATACTGTATTTTCGGTTTTCACGGCTTTATTCAGGGACCGACACTGTACAGGTGGTGCCCTGGGTGAGTTCTACTAGATAACTGACTCGGGGCCGGCGCGCTACTCCAGTCCCCTAGTTTCAAAAGACATAGAATCACCAGATACAGGGTTGGCGCGACATAGCTCAGCGTTGTGGTTAAACATTCAGTCACGTAGGTCTTCTCACGATTATTCGTAGTTATTCAAGGCTATACAGTGCATGCACTAAAATTAACGTAAGAATCAGCAAGCTTGACATACACTAATATTTACGTAAGAGTAAGCAAGGCTGAAAATAATAAAATGTTCAGTTTATAAGAAATCATCAAATCATCCGTAACACCCAGCCCAGCTCAGCCCAAGACAGCTTAGCCTAGCCAGCCAGCCCAGACAGCTCAGCTTAGCCTGCCAGCCCCTCCCAGCCCAAACCCCTCCCAGCCCAGCCAGCCCAGCTCAGCCTAAATCAGAGCAGATCATACCTAACCAGCCCAGCACAGTGCCCGGGAAAGCCAGTCAGACAGCCCAACCCAAAGCAGCCCAGCCCAGCCCAGCCAGTTGGCCCAGCCAAACGGAGCCCATCCAAGCCCAGCCCAGCAACAGAGCCCGTACCAGTCAGGCAGCCCAGCCAAACAGCCCAACCCGGCCCAGACAGTGAGCCACCACAGCCCAGACAGTCTAGCCCAGCTAAGCCAGCAAGCCCAGCTAACCCAGGAAGCCACCACAACTCAAACAGTGTAGACCAGCTAAGCCATCCAGTCCAGCTAGGCCTTCCAGCCAGCCAGCAAGCCACCCAACCAGCCCAGCCAGCCTATCTCAGTCTGGCCCAGCCTGGCCCAGCCCAGCCCAGCCAGCATGCCACTATGGCCCAGACGGTCTAGCCCAGCTAAGCCATCCAGTCCAGCTAAGCCAGCCAGCCAGCCAACCAGACCAGCCAGTCAGCCAGCCGTCCAGCCAGCCAGCCAGCCGTCCAGCCAGCCAGCCAGCCAACCAGCCCAGCCAGTCAGCCAGCCCAACCCAGTCCAGCCAGTCAGCCAGCCCAACCCAGTCCAGCCAGTCAGCCAGCCCAACCCAGTCCAGCCAGTCAGCCAGCCCAACCCAGTCCAGCCAGCCAGCCAGCCCAAACAGCCCTGCCCAAAGCAGCCCAGCCTAGCCCAGCCAGACGAACCAGCCCAGCTTAGCCCAGCCAGCCAGCAAGCCAGGAAACCAGCCAGGCCATCAGTCAGCTAGCCAACCGAGCCCAGCCAGCCAGCCAGACAACCCAGCCCAGCCAAACAAGCCCAGCCTAACCCAACCCAGCCAGCCAGCCAGCTAGCCAGCCAATCAGTCGGCCAGCCAGTCGAGATCAGCCAGCCAGCCAGATAACCCAGTCCAGCCAAACAAGCCCAGCCCAGCCCAACCAGGCAGCCAGCCAGACAACCCACCCCAGCCAAACCCAGCCAGCCAAACAAGCCCAGCCCAGCCAGCCAGCCAGCCAGCCAGACAACCCACCCCAGCCAAACCCAGCCAGCCAAACAAGCCCAGCCCAGCCAGCCAGCCAGCCAGCCAGCCAGCCAGCATCAGTCAGCCAGCCAGTCGAGCCCAGCCAGTCGAGCCCAGCCAGCCAGCCAGACAACCCTGCCCCGTCCACCCCAGCCGAGCTCATCCCAGCCCAGCCCAGCCCAGCCAGCCTGACAACCTTGCCCAGTCCAGCCCAGCCCAGCCAGCCTGACAACCTTGCCCAGTCCAGCCCAGCCCAGCTCATCCCAACCAAGCCCAGCTCAGCCCAGCCCAGCCAGCCAGCCAGTCAGCCAGCTAGCTACCCAGGCAATCAGCCAGCCAGTCAGACAGCCAGCCCAGATCAGCCAAACTCGTCCAGCCAAACAAGCCCAGCTCAGCCTAGCCTGCAAGCCAACTCAGCCATTTCCAGACCAGCCAGCTAGCCCAGTCTAGCCCAGCAAACCAGTACAAATAAGTCCAGGCCAGCCAAGAAAGGCCCAGCGAAGCTCAACCAGCCAGTCAGCCAGACCAGCAGACAAATCCATCCCATCCCAGCACACCTAAGCCAGCCTTGCCCAGCCCTCGCAGCCCAGTCTAGCTCAGCTCAGCCCAGCAGCCAGCCAGTCAGCCAGCCAGCCTAGTCCAGTTCAGCCCAGCCCGGCCCAGCACAGGCAGGCAGCCAGCCAGCCAGCCCAGCGCAGCCAAACCCAGCCAGCCCAGCCAGCCCAGCCTAGCCCAGCCAGCCCAGCCTAGCCCAGCCAGCCCAGCCTAGCCCAGCCAGCCGAACCAGCCCAGCCTAGCCCAGCCAGCCCAGCCTAGCCCAGCCAGCCAGCCAGCCGGCCAGCAAACCAGCCAACCAGCCAGGCCATCAGTCAGCTAGCCAACCGAGCCCAGTCAGCCAGCCAGACAACCAAGCCCAGCCAAACCTAGCCAGACAAACAAACCCAGCCAAACCTAGCCAGCCAAACAAGCTCAGCCCAACCCAACCCAGCCAGCCAGCTAGCCAGCCAGCCAATCAGTCGGCCAGCCAGTCGAACCTAGCCAGCCAGCCAAACAACCAGGGCCGGATTTACCTAATTTGGGGCCCCAGGCCAAACTCATCAGTGGCCCCCAAATTATTGTATAGGGGCCCCATACTCCGGGCCCTATACTTATTGTCCAGAGGCCCTTATGGTTGTGAATATATTATATAATGAAATACTCTGTGTACACTTGAAACAAGGTTATACACTGGCACACTGCGTGAGAAATTTGTTTCAGTGGGCCCCCAGATGCCGGTGGGCCCCAGGCCAATGGCCTACCTGGCCTATTGATAAATCCGGCCCTGCAGACAACCCAGCCCAGCCTAGCCATCCATTCATCCAGCCAGCAAGCAAGCCAACCAGGTAACCAGCCAGTCAACTAGCCAGCCAGCCAGCCAGCCAGTCAATCAGCCAGCCAGCCAGCCAACCAGGTAACCAGCCAGTCAACTAGCCAGCCAGCCAGCCAGCCAGCCAGTCAATCAGCCAGCCAGCCAGCCAACCAACCAGCCAGCCAACCAGCCAGCCAGCCAACCAACCAGCCAACCAGCCAGCTAGCCAACCAGCCAGCCAGCCAACCAGCCAGCCAACCAACCAGCCAGCCAACCAACCAGCCAGCCAACCAACCAGCCAGCCAACCAGCCAGCCAACCAGCCAGCCAGCCAACCAGCCAGCCAGCCAACCAGCCAGCCAGCCAGCCAGCCAGCCAGCCAGCCAGCCAACCAGCCAGCCAACCAGCCAGCCAGACAACCAGGGCCGGATTTACCTAATTTGGGGCCCCAGGCCAAACTCATCAGTGGCCTCCAGATTATTGTATAGGGGCCCCATACTCCGGGCCCTATACTTATTGTACAGGGGCCCTTATGGTTGTGAATATATTATATAATGAAATACTTGATGTACACTTGAAACAAGGTTATACACTGGCACGCTGAGTGAGAAATTTGTTTCAGTGGGCCCCCAGATGCCGGTGGGCCCCAGGCCAATGGCCTACCTGGCCTATTGATAAATCCGGCCCTGCAGACAACCCAGCCCCGCCCAGCCCAGCCATCCATTCATCCAGCCAGCCAACTAGCCAGCCAGTCAGGCAACCAGCCAGCCAACCAGCCAGCCCAGCCCAGCCACACCCAGCCAGCCAAACCCAGCCAGCCAAACCAGCCCAGCCAAACCCAGCCAGCCAAACCAGCCCAGCCTAACCCAGCCAGCCAGAATTCCAGCCAAGACAGGCAATCGGTCAGCTAGCCAGCCGAGCCCAGCCAGACAACCCAGCCCAGCCAAACCCAGCCCAGCCAAACCCAGCCCAGCCAAACCCAGCCCAGCCAAACAAGCCCAACCCAACCCAGCCAGCCAGCTAGCCAGCCAGCCAATCAGTCAGCCAGCCAGTCGAACCCAGCCGCCAGCCAGACAACACAGCCCAGCCCAGCCCAGCCATCCATTCATTCAGCCAGTCAGCCAGCCAGTCAGTCAGTCAGTCACCAGTCAGCCAGCCAGCCCAGCTCAGCCCAGCCCAGCCCAGCTCACCCCAGCCCAGCCCAGCCCAACCTAGCCCAGTCCAGCCCAGCTCAGCCAGCTCAGTCAGGCAGCCAGCCAGCCAGCCAGCCAGCCAGCCAGACCAGCCTAGCCGACCAGACAGCCCAGCCTAGCCCAGCTCAGCCCCACCCAGCCAGCCAGACCAGCTCAGCCGACCAGACAGCCCAGCCCAGCTCAGCCACACCCTGCCAGCCAGCCAGCCAGCCTGCCCAGCCGAGACCAACTCGGCTTGCCAGAAAAGCCAAACCCAACCCAGCCCATCCAACCAGTCTGGCTCAGCCTAGCCTGCAAGTTTACCCAGCCCTTCCCAGACCAGTCAGCTAGTCCAGTGTAGCCCAGCAAATCAGTACAGACAAGTCCAGCCCAGCCTAGCCTGCAAGAAAACCCAGCCTTTCCCAGACCAGCCAGCTAGTCCAGTCTAGCCCAGCAAACCAGTGCAGACAAGTCCAGCCAAGCCCAGCCAAGCTCAACCAGCCAGTCAGCCAGACCAGCTGGCGAACTCATCCCTTCCCAGCACACCTAAGCCAGCCTTGCCAGGCCCTTGCAACCCAGCCCAGCTTTCCGAGTCCAGTTTTCCTCAGCCAGCCAGGACCAGCTCAACCCAGCATCTCCAGCCCAGCAAGCCCAGCCCAGCCCAACCCAGTCCAGCATGCCCAGCCCAGCCCAGCCCAGCCCAGCAAGCCTAGCCCAGCCCAACGCAGCTCAGCCCTGCCCCGCCATCCCATGCCAGCTCAACGCAACCCATCAACCAGCCAGCCAGCCCGACCAGCCAACCAACCCAGCCAAGTCAAGTCCAGCCCAGCCCAGCCCAGCCCAGCTTAGCCTAGCTTAGCCTAGCCCAGCCCAGCCCGGCCCGGCCCAGCCCCAAGCAGCAAGCCCAGTCCCAACCAGGGAGGCCAGCCCTAACCATCAAGCCCAGCCTTGTCTTTCCTACCCAACCCAGCCCAGCCTAGTCCTGCCATTCCTGCCCAGTGCTGCACAGCCCATACATCCCAGCCCAGACTAGCCAGCAACCTAGTCAGAAAGCCAGTCAGCATATCCCAGCCCAGCCTAGTACCACCCAGCCTAGCCCGCCAGCTCAGCTCAGCCCAGTCCGCCAGCTCAGCCCAGACTGCCAGCTCAGCCCAGACTGCCAGCTCAGCCCAGCCTGCCAGCTCAGCCCAACCCAGCCAGTCAACCCAGCTCAGCCTAACCCAGCAAGTCAACCCAGCCCAGACAGCCAGTGCAGCCCAACCCAGTCCACTCGGTCCACCCAGCCCAACCAAGCTCAGTCCACCCCAGCCCAACACAGCCCACTCAGCCCAACCCATCCCAGCCCAGACCAGCTCAGCCCAGCCCAGCTCAGCCCAACCCAGCCAGCCACCCAGCCCAGCCAAGCTCAGCCAATCAGCCCAGCTCAACCCACCCCAGCCCACCAGCTCACCCCAGCCCAGCAAGCCAGCCCAGCCCAGCCCTGCCTAGCCCAGCCCAGCCCTGCCTAGCCCAACCTAGCCCAGTCTATCCCTCCAACTCAGCCCAACCCAGCCCAGCCCAGCAAGGTAGCCCAACCCAGCCTAGCCCAGCCCTGCTTAGCCCAGCCCGGCCTAGCCCAACCTAGCCCAGTCCATCCCTGTCCAACCCAGGCCAGCCCAGCCCAGCTCAGCTCAGCCCAAGCCAGCCCAGCCCTGGCCTGCTTACTTGCCTGCCTGCCTACCTGCCTGCCTGCCTGCCTGCCTCCCTGCCAACCAACCCGCCAACCTTCCCGTTTGTCTGCCAGCCTCTTAGTTTGTCTGTCTGTCTCCATGCTTATGTACCAGCCTGCTTCCTAGCCTGCTTGCCAGCTTGCCTGCCAGCCTGACCTCCTTCCAGTTTGCCTGCCTGACTGCCTGGGTTTTTTTCTGCCAGCCTGCCTGTCTGCTAGCCTTCTTGCCTACTGGGCGGATCCTCTGTATGGCTGCCTGCCTGCCTGTTCGTCTAACAAGCAACATGGCTGGTAGTTTTGCAGGCAGGTAGGATGTTAGGAGGCACGTCAGTCAGACAACCAAGTACGGTGGTCAGCAGGCAGGTTTACAGGTATGCAGGATTGAAGGTCTAATTACAGGAAATCAGGACGCCTGGCAGGCAGGCAGACATGTTAGGTGGAAGGATCTCAGGTAGGCAGACAAGTGGGGCAGGAGGAAGGGCCGCAGTCAGGTAGGGCGACAGGCTTACTGGCATAGTGACAGGTACATAGGCAGGCAGGGAGAAACTTCCCCCTTCTTTCTCCCTCTGCTCCCCAGAAAGGGCAGAACTTTTGTTGTGCAAAGAGAGGCAGTCCTGCCTCTCTCCCCGACGGTGGGACACTAACACATTCCACCTCCCGGGTAGAGGGTCAACCTCTCCTTTTCCCCCATAGTAGAGAGCAGCCCTTCTTTGCCTCCCGAGGGTCAGTCTTCCTTTCCTCTGAAGAAGGGGAGAGTCCACTATTTCAAGACCCTGAGGGAGGCAAGTTCCCCTTTCCCGGCCAAGTGGAGACACAATCTTTAATCACATAATTAATGGCAGCCTTCTTTCCTCAATTGCCTTGAGAGGGGTGCAGTCCCCTACTTTCTGCTTCCGAGAGGTAGGCTGTCCTTTAGCCCCCCAAGGGGCAGGCCCACATTTTCACCGCTTTTGGGAGGGGCAACCTTCGCATTCACTCTGCCAATTTACAGACTGCCCCTCCCCCTTACCACTCCTTGGGGGGTGCATCCCCCTAAACCATCCACTCCTCCCGACAGGGGGGAAGCTTCTACACTACAAAAGCCGCTGTGCCTCGTGTGTGTGTGGGGGGGGGTTGGTGGGGGGGTGAATGTAATGAGTGAGTGAATGGAATTTGCTGGAGGGTGGGTGGGCAGAATAGGTTTGGTGGCTTTCCTTGGGTTGGGACGGTGGGCTTCGAAGGTAGATGAGATGGGTGGACGGAGTGGGTAGTTGGATGGGTATTCAGGGTTGGTAGGTGGGTAGGTAGCTGACTGTGGGTAGTTTTGTGGGATGGGTAGGTGAGTTGGGTGGGTGAAGGTATAGCGGGGTTTATGGGTGGATGGGTGAGTAAATTTTTAGGTATAACAGTGGGTAGAGTGGATGGGTTGATGGGCAGAGTGGGTGGGGTGAGTTGTTTGGGTGGACTGGACGGGAAGGGTGGATGGGTGAGCATGTAGGGTTGGTGGGCAGGCAGGTTGAGTAGATGAATGGATGGACGGGCTCTGTGGGGTGGGTGGCTAAACGGGTTAGGTTGGTGGTCAGGCGGGGTGGGTGGATGAGTGGGTGAATGGGCCGGGTGGGGTGAAGTGGGTGGGTGGATAAGTGGGTAGATGGATGAGTGGATGGGTGTATAAGCAGGTAAGGTAGGTGCGTGAATGACTGGACAAGGTGGGATGGTGGTTGGATCAATCTGGTTGTTGGGTGGGCTGGGTGGAAGGATGGGAGACTGGGTGGGAGGCAGGGTGAGTGAGCATTTGGGTGAACAGGGCTGGTAGGCATTTGGGTGGGCAACTAGGCAGGTAGCTGGGTGGGATGGGATGGGTGGGTGGTTGATTAGGGTATGTGAGTGGTTGGGTAGAGCTTGTGGGGATGGGCCGAGTGAATGGATGGGTCAGTGGACAGGGTGATGAGTGAATGGGTGAAGATTGAAAGTGGGTGGGTAAGTGGAGTGGGTCGATTGGTGAGTTTGAGTGTGGGTGGGTAGGTGGGTGAGTGAGCATGGTATATGAGTGGACTGGGTGGGTGGTTGGGTGAGTGAGCAGGATGGCTTGGGTGGCAGGTGAGGAAGGTGGACGAGCGGGAGGATAAGTGGGCATTTCGGAGGGCAGTGTGGGTCTGGGTGGTTGAGACAGGAGGCAGGGCGGGTAGGTGGGTGGATTGGCAAGGTTGATGTGTGGGCAGATGGATCGATGGGTGGAATGCTTGTGTAGGTGGGTGTGTGGGGTCAGTGGGTGGATATAGATGGATAGGGTGAGGGTGGGTGAGGGTGACTAGGCATGGAGGATAGGTGAATGGATGGGCAGGGTTGGTGAGTGGACGGTTAGGTGAATGGTTAGGCTATGTGGATTGGCGGGTAGGTTGGGTGAATGAGGAGGTTGAGTCGAGGGGGGGGGAATGGGTAGGATTGCGGTGTGGTTTTAGTGGGGTGGATGATTGGTTGGAATTAGTGGTGGGTGAGTGACCAAGGTTGGTCGGTGGGTGGCAGGGTTGGCGGATGGGCGAGTGGCTGGGTCGGTTAATGGGTGGGGTGTGTGGGTTTGAGTGGGAGGTGGATGTATATGTGAGGGTGACCAGGATGGGTGGATTGGTGGTGGGTTGACTGGAGGACTTTGTGAAAGGGGGGTGGGGATAGGTGGCGGGGTAGGTGGGCATTTCCTTCGGGTAGATAGAGTGGGAGACTTTTGTGGATAGGTTTGGTGGGTTGATGGGTGGGTGGGGATTTCTGTGGGGAGTGTCGATGAGTGGGTGGGTAGGGTCGGTATGCGACAGCGTGGTGCTGCACCTGTGTGAGTTGGTGGGCAGGGTGGTGGTTGGGTGGGTCAGGTTTGTAGACGGGTGAGTTGGTGCGTAAGGTGGTCGAGTAATGAAATTTGTGGATAGTTGCTGTGAGTAAGTAGGCAGAATGAGTAGATCGGCGGATGGGTAGATCGGTGATTGGATGGGTACAGTGGCTGAGGTGAGTGATTTCGTTGGTGGGTGATTGGGCAGGATGGATAGATGGTCAGGGTGGGTGTTTGGGTGTGTGGGTTTTTTTGTGGTTGGGTAGGCAATGTTGATAGAGGAGTTTGTAAGTAGAGTGAGTGGATGGTTGGGGGTCAGGATGGGAAAATGGATAGGTGGGCGGGGTTGGTGGATGGGTAGCAGGATGAGTGGGCGGGTGGCGGTGGCTGGCTGCATGGGTGGGGTGGGTGGTTGGTTGGGTGGGAGGGGTAGTGAGTGGGTGGGTGGGTGGAGTATGTGGTCAGGGTGGATGAATGGGGGAACAGGTGGGATGGTTGGCTGCGTGGGTGGTTGGGAGGGTTTGGTAGATGGGTGGGTGGATAAACGGGTGGGTGTGCGTATGACAGTGGCGAGGCTGCTGGATGGGTGGGTAGGGTGGAATATGTGGGTGAGTGTGGTTTGATGGGTGGGTAGTTTGCGTGGGATGGTGAGTGAGTGGGCGGCTGGGTGGGTGAGTGGAGTGAGTTGGCTGGATAGGTAGGTGGAATGGGTAAGTGGGTGAGGGAAGTTGTTGGTGGAGGATTTTGTGGCCGGGTATTTGACTGGGGAGGGCAGGTGGTCGAGAGGGGTGGATGGGCAGGTGCGGTTGCTGGTGTGGGAATGTGGATAAGTAGGTGGGTGGGCTGCATGGGTCGATGGGTGAGTGGGAGGACGGGTGGACTGGATTGGTGGGTTGATGGGTGGGGTGGGATAGGTAAGTGGGTTGGTTGAATGGGATAGGTAAGGGGTTTGGTGGGTGGGAGTGGTGGGTGGATGGGTAGGGTGGGATAGTTGGGTGGGTTAGGTAGGGTTGGTGGTGTGGGAATGTGGATGAGTTGGTGGGTGGGCTGCATGGATCGATGGGTGAGTAGGAGGATGGGTGGACTGGGTTGATGAGTGGATGGGTGAGGTGGGTGTAGGGGCAGTTGGTGGGTGGGGGGGTGGGGTTGGTGGGTGGAGGAGTGGGGGGGATAGGTATGAGGGTTGATTGGGTTGGATAGGTAAGTGGGTTGTTTGGGTGGTATAGGTGTTTTTTTTTTTTTTTTTTTTTTTATTAACAGAACAGAGGAAGAAACAACAAATGAAGAAAAAAACTAATCCACACACCATATTACTGGTGACCTCTGTTCCTAAAATATCTGTAACAGTTAGACTTGAACAGCTGTAGGTTGAAGTTTGGGGGGAAACAACCTTGGGGAAGCGTGCTCCAGAGCGATGGAGGGGCGTGGTTGGTGGGTGGAGGAGTGGAGTGGGATAGGTACGAGGGTTGATTGGGTGGGATAGTTAAGTGGGTTGGTTGAACTGGATAGGTAAGGGATTGGTTGGGTGGGATAGGTGAGCAAGGATGGTGGGTGGATGGATAGGGTGGGATAGGTGGGTGGGTTGTGGGTGGATGGGTGGGGTGTGATAGGTGGGTGAATTGGGTCGGTGGAAGAGTGGGTGAACTGGGTTGGTGGATGAGTGACCGGGTCCAGTTTCTGCGTGGATGTGAAAGGCGGGTGGTTAGGAGTTCGTAGGTGGTTGAGTGGATGTAGTAGGTAGATGGGGTAGGTGAGTGGGTGGAATTTGTGGATGGGAGTGGTGGGATGCTGGATGGGCTTGGTGGGTAGATGGCTGGGTGACTGGTTAGGTGGGATATTGCTTGGGTAGGAAGGGCGAGTGGGTGGATGAGTGGAGTGTGTGCTCACTGCGCAGGTTAGGTGGATGAGTCGAGTGTGTGGACAGGGTGGGTGAATTGGAAAGTGGCTGGTGGAAATTGTGGGTGGGTTAGGTTGGGGTCTGTGGGTGAGGTAGATTGGTTGACGAGGTAGGGTAGGTGGACAAGATGACCAGGTGGGTTAGGTGGCTAGATGGGTAAGTGAATGGGTGGTGTGTGTGTGTGTGTGTGTGTGTGTGTGTGTGTGTGTGTGTGTGTGTGTGTGTGTGTGTGCGGATTGATAAGTGGATGGACGAGTGGATGTTTGGGCAGGGTAAGAGGATGGGTGGGTGAACAGGGTGGCTAGAAGGGTGGGTGAGTAGGTGGGATGGGTTCATAGGTGGGTGAGTGGGCATTTGGATGAGAGAATGATGAGGTTGGTAGGGTGGGTAGGTGGGCGAGAGGATGGGAATGTGAGTGGGCGGGTTTGCTGGGTGAGTGGATGTAATTCATGGGTGGATGGTTTAAGTGGATGCGTGGGAAGGGTTGGTTGGTGGGTGAACGGAGTGGGCAGGAGGGGTAGGTGGGTTCATGGCTGGGTGGGGGACGCTGTGTGTGGGGTGGGTGAGTGGGTAGGTTTCGTTGTGGATGTGTGGCTAGGCGGTTGGGTGGTTAGAAAGGTGTGTGGGCATTTTGTGGGGAAGGCCGGTAGATGAGTGAGTGGGGAGATGAATGGGTGAGCATGGTTGGTGGATGGATGAGTGGGTGGGCAGGGTGAGTATGTGGGTGGATGGATGAAAGTGTCAGTGGACAAGTTTACTGAGTAGGTGGGTGGAGTGCGTGAGTGGATGGTTTTCGTGTGTGGGTGGTTTAGATTAGTGGGTGGTTAGTAGCTGGGTGGATGAGTGAGAGGGGTGGGTCGAAGACTGTGTGTGGGCTGGGGGGTTGGGTGAGGTAGGTGGGAAGGAAGGTGTGGGTCTGTGGATGGGTGGGTAGTCGGGGTGGTTGGGGGTCTGAGCAAAATTCTGTTAGTGGGATCCAGGCTGCGGAAAATCCCTCTCCCTCAATAGTAAAGAATTGCAGTTAAATTTGGGCTTTTTTTCGGTGGACCAACAGAGTTAGTACACATGAAATATATCCGTACCTGTCACTGTTGATTGAGACATAAAGTTGTACAGTAGGTGTAGTGGGCTGATTCTTACCCGAATCATTCACAGGTGTATTCAGATACTGCAAGCAATGGGGAATATAACCAACGCCATAATTATCACAAATTATACTTTTTGTAATTTGTTCACATTAATTCGACATTTTCTTGAAATTACCAAAAGTTCGAGTGCATTACCTACGACTGATTATCATGCAACTTAACGATAAAGTGCCTTGATTTTTATTGACCCTGCACGGACCACATAAGGATACAAACAACAAAGAGGTTCTTACTTATTACAGACGCGGAGCACATTTCCTGGGTTTGAGGTAAAAAAAAAATCTAATCCTGTCTCCACCACTGTTTGTGTATGACTAGAGACCCATACTGCCCCGGTTATTCCGCTGATCCGCTCTAGCAATAGATCGACTTGTTGGATTCGAACCGTAATTTTCGAGTCTTGTCGCCCATTCGCTACGATAGTTGCCGGATAAAGTATAGTAATCTCGGCATGTCATATGTTTGCTTCCTTATATATTCATAAACGAAACCTATTATTTCAAAAGTGACTTAACAGATTTATACATGTATCCTCTTTCTACCTATGGAAGTCATGTTATCCTAGTTGAGCAGAAAGTAGCATTTTATCAAGTTAGCATCTTTGTATGTAAGGCGTAGCATTTTAACCCAGTCCTCCCCTTTAATATAGAGTATCATTTTATCCTGACATTACATAAATTATAGCTTACTGATACCACCCACCACCATACACTCATATATAATTCAGAGTCTGCGGATGGATGGGCAGGTTGGGTGGGTAGGTGGGGAGGTGGGTGAGTGGTAGGGTGTATGGCCATTTAGGTGGGGCGAGTGGGTAGGACAGGTGGCAAAGGTGGGTAGGTAGTTGGGTGAGTAATGTTGGTGAGTGGATGGGTGGGCTTGGTGTGTGGGAAGGTGGGTAGATAAGTGAATGAGGTTGGTGTGTGGATGGGTGGGTTGGGTGGGTGAGGTGACTGGCTGGATGGGAGGGGTAAATAGTTGGGCGGGGTTGGTAGACTGGTGGGTGGCAGAGTAGGTGGGCATTTGGTCGAATGTGTGGATGGGTGGGTGTGTCGATGGGAAGGTGGGATGGGATGGAGTGGCTAGGTGGGTGGGGGTTCGAGTGGGTGATTTTGTTATATGTATGGATGAGTGAGTCGTATTTGTGGGTGGGTGAGAAGGGTTCATTAGTGGGCGAGCGATGTGGGTAGATGGGTGGTTGACAGGGTGAATGGGTGAGTGAGTGTTGAGTGTCTGGAGTTGTGGGGTGGATGGGCAGGATGGGTTGATTGTTGGTTGGAGGATTTGATATGTGGGTGTGTAATAGGTCGGTAGGAGGCAGAGTGGTTGGGTTGGGAAGGTGTGTGAGCGAACTGGATGGATGAGTGGATTGGGTAGGCGAGTGGGTTGGAAGGTGGGTGAGTTGTTGTGTGTGTGGGCATTTTGGTGGGCAGGGTGGGCAGCTGGATGGGTGGGCAGGGTAGGTAAATGGGTGAGTGAGTACGTTTGGTCTGTGAATGGGTTGAATCACTTGGTTGGTGGGTGAGCAGTGTGGCTGGCTGAAGGGTTGGGCAGGGTTGGTAGGTGTGTGGGTGGGCATTTGGATGGGTGGGAGGAGGCCGTTGGTAGGTGGGTGACTTCGAGTGTGAGCAAACGGATTTGCTAGGGTGGAATGGGTGAGTGGGTGGAATTTATGGGTGGTTTAGGTGGGTGGCTGGGTAGGGTAGTTTGAAGGGCAAGTAGATTAGCAGGGTGGATGGTTGCGAGGTTAGTGGGTGTGCAGGCGGGATGGGAGAGGTGGATGAGCAAAATTGGTGGGATGCCGGGTGTGTTGGCATTTTGATGGGCAAGGTGAGTGGAGGATAGATTGCGCTGGGTAGACAGGATGCTTTGGAGGGCGGCTGGGTGGGGTAAGTGGGCGAATTGGAAGATAGGTGGGCTCTGGAAGATAGAGTAGGAGACGGGTTTATGTTACTAGGTATCCACAAATTACCCAAGGTGAAGGCAACCCCTCCCACTCCAGTGGGGGGGGGGACCCTTTTCTTCAGGGGTCGGAAACCCACTTTCCTCCTCTGGATGGTGGGCAGTCCCCTTTCCTTTTTCCTCGAAGGTCAGCCCCCTTCCCCTACCAAGGTGATGCCAACCCCCTTTTGCCCTGATGAGGGGCAAGGACAGCTCCCATTCTCCCATACCCCAAGGAAGGGCAAGGCTGCAAACCAATATTTCCTCTGAAGGTTAAAGAAACGTCAGTGACATTGTCATTTTTATTTATTTTACAGAAAATATCAACGTCGGCCAATTTAAGTTGAAAAGCTGACTGAGAAAAGCACGAAAAAAAATCTTCCATAAAAGCTACAAAGTTAATTATTTTTTAAAACTGGACTCTGCAACTGACAGACACGGACTAGTAACAACTGGATGACCACTGTTGCCACCTCCGCACGCTTTTCTTTGTACAAACATAACAATCCCTGCATTCTAGCATAACCTAATGTGACTAGCTATAGTGAACGTGTATAGTGTGCTCTTTTTTAACATTTTACTGTATAACTTCATCCTCTCTTCATACCAACGGACGTATTATTTTCTCTTAAATATTAACAAGTTTATATTCATACGTCGTCAACTCTTAGTCACAACGCAGATAAGTTTTGAAACATCTCTTACACATTTTTTTTATAATACATTCACACCGAGTAACACAAACCAAGTTTATTCACTACAGCAACGCAAGGAAGGTGAGGACGAACCATTTTGATGCTTGTGGACACTGTTACAGAAAAGAAATGCTGAATTCCAAGTACAAAATAACTACACTCCCTTCTCAACGTTCTCAACATCTAAAAATTACTGGGAAATGTACAGCTGATAATGTCTGCTTATTTTATCTCGTTTGTCTGGCAGATATAGAGGATGATTTTAACGATTATTCACGAGAACAAGAGCAAAATTTTCGGGAGCATAATAGCGAATTTGATTTTTGTATCCTAAACAGTCTTGCATTTCCAGAACGATCATTTTTAAGCCTCAACAGAAACTATGACACAGATGGCAATATTACACACAAACAGGAAAAACAACATACTCATGGTTAACGCTCAGAAACTTATGTGAGAAAGAAGCCCGTTATCACAAATGGTCATGATTCTGGTTTATGTACAGGTTGGCGTTGGACCGGAGGCTTCTTATGAGCTCTCCGCTACCATATAGATAGAGTAGACAGACTTCTTAATAAAAACATACCTACTTAGTTATATTTTTCTTACATTTTTTAAAACACGTTTTATAGTTTCTGTGCAACACTTTATGTATTCGCTTTACACCTACATTTTTTACGTCCACAATAATAATAATAATATAGGTTTGTTATCTATACAATAGGCACCTTTCAATATCTTTTTTAAAACCTTACATGCTAAACTAGAAACATTTATTGTGACTATAAATGTTAACCTACCAAGACCCAATGAGCTACACGTGTTTTATCTGTATGTACAAAGCTTTGGCGTGGCTGCTCACAAGTGTGGATCTCTGACAACATACATTAGCAGTTTTCTCTGGCCGAGCAGGATCATCTGGCGCCTTCAAGGGGGTCCGAAGAGGGGCATCTTAAATTTTTCCCTGCTTTATCCTACTGACAAATGTGTCCGGCTAGGAATAGGGTATGGGTGAGGGAGGGAACTGAATAAAAATTTTAATCCTTAACACAAAATGTTTCATCGAAGTTAAGCCTGACGTGCAAGAAAAACATTTTTTTTTTTAATTGCCTTGAAAATATAGTGACATACTGAATTTTGCTGAAATACATTACCAGTTTTAATGACTGGTAAATGCCTTATGGGTATGAGTTGATACAGTGCTAAAGCAATGATGACATTGTGTTAAGATTCTTCAGTATTGATAATAATAATAATAATGGTAATAATATCAAAAATAATAATGAAAATAATAATAATAATAATAATAATAATTAATACAGTAATAACAATAATTAACAACAAAAAGGGAGTTAAGACCTTGAAAATACGATGAACAATTTTAAAGTTCTCTATCATACCACTACAATTACGAGAAAAAGCTCTGAAAAACCCGATACTGTAGACAAAAAAAAATCACACGAAATAAAATTAATTGGTAAGAATAATACTTTGAGACGATTTTACGGGTTTATCGTATATAAACAAAATTAGCACCATGACAGAATTAACAACATCCACCTTCCCTCTTCCTCTCTCCCGTTATCACTATTCCCTTCCAACACTTCTTTTCACCCTATCAGTCTCCCTATTCACCATCACTGCAACCTCCACTTTGGACCCCCACAAGCACGACGGAGAACTGCACGCGAGTCCTCTCCTCTGGACGACTTGCAAGGCTGGACCCTCTCACTGGAGGACCCCAAGTGACGAAAAGTATATCAACCCCTGAACGCAGGTGACGTACTTTTTAGCTTGCTCTTACTGCCACGGGATGAAATTTTTTCAACCTGGGAAGACCGTTCGTGCTGGAGAAGTTTAGTGAAGCTACGGAACCTCTCCAATTCAAGAGGTCATTCCTAAGCTGAATACAGACATCAGGATACAACAAGAGTAAACTGAAAATATATATCCCTGGGCACAATGGGTGAACTCCTTCAATCCGATGACATATTTTTCATTTTATTCGTGGTACTACCAGACCATTATGGGAGCTTTAGGGAGACTTCTTATTATGGAACTAGTGAAAGCTGTATCTAACCCCTCTAGTTTTAAGGTCTCTCCACAGCTGAACGAAATCGTCTAGTAGAGGCAGGAATAAAATCAAAAGTACATACTCGTATTGCATGGGAAAAAAAACAGAAAAAGAAAAAATCAGCCCTTTCTTAATTCATGTTACATACAAATATACATCGTCCGTTTGTCCGCCCTGCTTGTCTGGGTGTGGTCGAATTATGGTAGAAACATGGACTAACGACTGGTGCACCCAAACAAACAAGTCTCGCAAACAACGTACCAGTCTCATTTGAAAAGCTCTCAAACGACGTACCAGTCTCGTCTGAAAAACTCGCAAACGAAATACGAGCCTTGCCTGAAAAGCCCCCAAACGATGTACAAGACTCGCTTGAAAATCTCCCAAACGACGTACAAGCCTCGTCTGAATAGCTTCCAAACGTTCCCAGTGACATACAAACCTCATCTTAAAAGCAACCAAACACCAACCAAAACAACTGGCGTGGGCGAATTTTATTTTTTTTGAGGGAGGAAGAGTGTCTTAAACCTAGTCAGCACATAGGGTCAAAATTCCCTCTCCTGCTTCATACAAGTTTGGCCCTAAATGAGCTGAGTGACTTGATGCCCTTCCTCCCTCTGACTGAGTCATGTGTATCTTTGGCTCCAAGTTTCACCATGTGACCATGCGTATAGTGATGCGCACACACAGAATGTATACTTGTCTGTCTGTGCATCATTGAAAGTTCGGATGCTTCTACTGGCCTGTATGCAGAGTTTACAGTCATGAGTCAGTTTCTACTTACCCTCTACCTCATCCCTGGCTGAAACCAAGTCATTGCTAAGATTTCATACGAAACGACGACCTTATGTTGGCAGCTTGGATCTTTTCTAAACTGCACAAGTAACAATGTAATCACGACCTGTTCCTCATGCCGTCTAGTAAATCTTCGAACTGCCACCATAACACTGAATGGGTTTTTGTTTGGTGTGAAACCCTGCCTTACGAGTTTCCTCCAGTCGTGGGTACAGTTAGACGGTGAGTGGGAATTATGCCTCACGAGCGCACATTTATACGTGTGGACTTTTTAGTTCTGTGTACGTGATTTGTATGGATGGACATGGGTAGCTGTGGGTATGACTGGCTGTCAATATGGGTCAGTGTAGATATGACTGGGTGTGGGTAAAGTTGGGTATGGCGGATGTGGGACAGGGACACTATTTTCATAAAAAAGAATCCAATGCCATCCCAACTCTTATTAAACTGGGATAAACATGGGACCACAAAATTATCTCTAAACAACCTGAATGGATGCATGGCTACTCTATGCTCCAACATGTCTGACAACTTATGATCTTATCCTTCCAACTGAGAGGGAAAGGTACCGTCAGTAGACCAATTTCCATGTCATCTGTTTAACCTATGATGAGATTAAACTTAGTTCCGACACTTTGCCTTGGTGTTTCGAGACTCTGTAGCAAGTGATGAATTCTAAGTATATCTGATATAACTGTTCCAAAAATGACACGTCAGTCATTGAAGCTTGCCAACATCTCCATCCTCTCAGATTTTAACCCCTGCAGAATATTGAAGACTGTTTTTCCTGCTACCTCCAGACGATTTTTAGTGAAGGGATTAATTAATATACTCTATAATCCCTTCACTCTGAGGTGTCTAACTGTAAGGTGAATGTAATCATCCGGTGGTAACAAGAATAAAATACAGCAGGTGTCAGAAGGGGGGTAAAACTCGACCATAATCAGTAGTTGCGCTTTGGTTTCATCTCCTACAACACTAAAATATTGATGTAGTGGATGTGTTTATCGTAGTTGGCTCTATCCATCACATCCTGTAAAACCGCATATGGCCATACCTTTTAGTTGTGCTAACAATTATTGGGGTCTATATAATTATGGCCTTATCCTTAGCTTTACTTGATATAATTACAATTGGATCTATAAGTACTTGATCATTATCATTTGACAATAATATTGTGTCGTCAACCGGCATAACATCTAACTTTTCTGTGGAATATTTAATAAATTTATGATACGTTCTCATTCTTGTGGTGACAGGCGCGAGCTGCAAACGTGTATCTCCTGATATGCAGAGTACGTAAATATCTGCTTACATTAGAGGTACCTACGAAAAATAGTATTCTTCCCTGTATGTAAATTTCATAGGATTATTCTCCCAGTTGATGTACCCTTACTTTCTGGTGGTAACACATACTTCCTCCCGTTTACTGTTACTTATAAAACACGTGGTTTTATCTAAAAACCACATACCATCCCTGCATGCAGGGTGATATCTAAAGTCACTTCTTTTTTTTTCTGGATGCAGTAAGTACTCTCAACTTCTTTACTATATAAACATATTCTCATCCCCTTCTATCTGGTTAAACAGCCTACTTCGTATGTCAGTCTTGCTAAGTCTTGACAATGTTATTCAACTAAGGGGGGGAAATTGCAAATTGGTGAAATTATATGTAGTTTTCATTAACCCCTTTACTATCAGAGATCTTCCATGACCTGATATCATTTGAAGATAATAATAAGAAAATAAAAAAAGTCACAGACTTTAAAGAGTAAATTGGCAGGGCATGACGGATAGAGCCACTGTAACTAAACTTAAGCATCATCATTTGTTTTTTGGGGGAGGGGGGTGAGTGTGAGGGATATAGGGGTGAGGGGGAGGGGGGGCAACACAGCATCTTCATGAAACACACAAACATCATCCCTTCCTATGTACAGTTGCAATGGAAGAACAGCATGGTTCACACATTATACAAACTACTATACTGAAGGATGATGATGATGACCTAAGATGAGGGGGTGGGCGATTATAGGTTATGTCTGGCAGGTAACCCCCCATCCAATTTCCTTCCCTTAACACACACTAGCACTTAACTCACTCATTTTCTCTTATATTTTTTCTCTCTCTCCCCTCTCCACCTCTGATTAGTCTTTGCTAGTTACATGAAACTCCACAACCACTGGTATCTTTGACGGGATAAGGGAATCTCCACTATTATTTACCGTATGTTTTCCATTCGACGACACAGCTTGATAGCCTTGATTGGTTCCTTACAACGAGAGAAAATCATCAGCACTGTTTGTTTTAATATATCTTACACTAGAAATATATTATCAAAACAGCCTCGGTTGTAACACCAGACGTGGACACCGCACCCAGCAGTAACAGGAAGGAGAGAAGCCACCATCGGTTTCAAGCATTTTCAAAAATTACCATAGTCCACGGCTATTATATTTACGTTTTCTCTTTCTATATCGTCAATGTTCAATGTTATATTTTCTTTATCGGTGTCTCGGTTCAAAATTCAGTACCTTTAATTCCTGGTGTTTCTTTAGTAGATGATCGATTTATACTGTTATAGGTTTCCATGTTCTGTTTCACTGGTTGTCCATGTTCTGCTTTCACTGGTTGTCAAGCTAAAAGTATTAGAACGATCTGAAACGTTGTCTCATTTAAAGGGGTTTCTCTCGCGAAGAGGGTAGTTTCCTTACGTTAGCTTTCTTTCTCTAAATATTTACGTTGTCGTAAACCAGTGAACAGCAGTACACAGTCATCTTGTACATATTAAGCTAATTGGAGTGAATTTTGGATGGCATCAGTTCCCGGTTTCTTTCACTTCAGAGCTTGGACACGGAGTGGAAGGCGCTCTCTCTCTCTGTTTTTCTGTTTTATTTTCATTATTTTGATTCAGCCTTCCTCTCTTGCTCCCTCTTCTTGTGTGCAACTCTTCTCTTGTGCTCATACTCCTGTATTTTCTGGCCACTTTCAACTTGCTTATTATTTCTGCCTGTCTTTTGTATCTTCACTTTCCTCGATTTTTTCCTGCCTGTTTCACATCCCTTAGTTTACCTCTCGATTATTTTTTTTCCGTCTTGCTCCCTGATCCTTTTCGTGTTCTACCCTTATCCTAGTTTTAGTCTTATTCCTCCTGGTATCTTGGTTTCATCCTCCATCCAGCTCTCACAGTATCTTCCTTCCTGTGACTTCGAACCCTCCAGTCCAGTGAGGTATTATATACTCTTGCTACCTGCAGACGATTCTCTTAACATTGAAAGAAACCATAAGTAGTGACGGGGTTAGAAATAGTCTTCAAAGACCCCTCCAAAGCATGACTTCTCTCCCCAAGCTGAATCAAATCCTCCGAAGGTGACAGGAAAATAATTATCACCGGGTTCATGGACTTAATTTTCTCTTGATCTATTTTTGTTTCTTTTACCTTACATCCTTCCTTCTCGTTTTGTCCTACGTTGTTCTCTCTCCATTTTCCCCTTGTCGTTATACATAACATTTTTCATTTATACTCAATTGATTTTACCACTTACAAATTTCATTTATATATATATATATATATATATATATATATATATATATATATATATATATATATATATATGTATATATATATATATATTCTTTTCGTCTTGTTTCTCTTCATTCCATCTTTTTACCTCTGTCACTTCATTTTTTCCACTTATCCTCATTCTTCCTTATCCTGCTTCCACCTTTTTCATTCTCTTTCCTTGTTTACTCCATTTTCCTCCCATCTTCCATATTCTTTTCACCATCTGCTTTTCATTTTTTTTCTTTCGTTTCCTTCAGGTAATTCCAGTTTTCTTCCTTTTTCTTATGTTCTTTCCTTGTCTCTTCATTTTTCCTCTCCTCTCTGATATTATCCTTCCATCTCCTTTCTTGCATTTTCCGTCCTTCTCTTCACTGTTCCTCCTGTCTCGCATACTCTTCCCTATTTTCATCTTTCTTTTCACTTTTCCTTTCGTGACGTCCAGCTTCCACATCCTGCCTGTTCACTGCTTCTTCCTGGGCGGGCGAACGGGCACCCCCTTCATCTCGGCCTCCTGCTCCGCCTTCTTTTCTCTGGCGTTCGAGACAGACGCGGCTTTGTAGGGGATGGGGCCGTAGTTGTAGGTGGCGTAGTCTACGTCAGCGTACTCCATGTCTCCTCCTCCCAACAATGGCTGAAGGATAGGCGGACAGGTTAGATAAGAAGGCAAGAGTGACATTAGGAGGATGGCTAAACACTGGACAGGGAAAACGATGGTGGATAAAGGAGAAGTTAGGAGAGGTTAAATAGGGAGGTAGGGGCGACATTAGGAGGATGGAGAGAGAGAAGCCAGATTAGGAAAAAGACGTTGGATAGAGAGAAATTAGATAAGAGAGGTGGAAGGTCAGATTGGGAGGTAAGAGAGACATTAAGGCGTGAAGAGGACAGGTAGAGAAACGTTAGCCAGGGAATAACAGGTTGCATTTATGGAAGTAAGACAGGAGACGTGAAGTTTGACAGGATGGCAGGAGAGATGTGAAGAGGATGGGCAAAGAAGAAAAATGATATAGGGGAAAATGGGTTCGACAGAAAGAAGTTACGTATGGAGAAACACTGAAACGTTAGACTGAGGCTGGATACCAGTAGGGAAGTAGGAGAGACTAGATGACGTGAACATGATTGAGAGAGGGTAGATAGGGAAAACTAATCTGAACAGAGCAAATTTTGATAAGGAAAAAGAAACTTAAGTTCTGGACATGGCAAAAGGGGAAGAGAAACTTAGAAAAAAATGAAAATGGAAGAAAGGCGGGATGATGGAATGGGAAAAAGAAAAGCTGAAGGTCTTATCCTTGACCTGTCTGTTCTCTCAAACTATCTAAACCTTACCTTCCACTTATATAGGTTATCTTCGACCTATCTAACCTTACCCTCATTCTGCCTAATTATACCCTTCACCTGACTATCACCCTGTCTAACTTCATCCTCGACCTATCTGACCTCATCCTCAACCAAGCAAACGATCCTCGACCTATTTAACATGAACTTCAACCTGTCTAAACGTATCCTCGACCCTTAACTATCCTCAATCCACCTGACTTTATTCTTGACCTATCTAACTTCATCCTCAGCCTGCGTAACTCTATTCTCAACCTATCAAACTATCCTCGACCTATCTGACCTTATCCTCAACCTATTTATATTTATCCTCAACCGACAATTTCCTCAACCTAGCTAACTGTATCTGTGACCTAAGTAACTTTCACCTCAATCTATGTAACTTTATCCTCGACTTACCAAACTTTATCTTCAACCTATCTAACATCATCGTCGAATTTATCTAACTTTATCCTGAACTTATCTAACTTTATCCTGAACTTGTCTAACCTCATCTTCAACCTACCTATCCTTGTCCTGCGTTGTAATAAACGTACAAGAATCAGACTGGATAGACGTTACAAGTGGAGTGCCACAACGTTCAGTGTTAGTGCCTATTCTTTGTTTATCATACATAAATGGTGATGATGATGTAAGAGGTCTAAATTTGCCGATGAAACTAAAATAGGTAACACGAGCAGGCACAGCTTTGCAGAGGCAGGTAGTTCAAAGAGATCTTGATCAACTATTCAATTGGGCCCAAGCATGGCAAATGGATTTCAGTATCAATAAATGTACAATGCTAAACATTGACAGTAAAAACTTAAGGTCCAGTTATGACATGAATAATATCAAACATGATATGGTAAACCATAATCATGCAAACAGTGTGACTGTTAAAAAGCCAAGAAAATGGTTTCATAGCAGCACGTTGGGATGTAAATACAAAAACAGCATCCTCACTTTGTATAATTCCTTAGTATACACATACTTGGAGTATTGCGTTCAATTCATGTTACTGTATTATGAAAAAGAGAAGGAGAAACTTGAGATAGTATAGCGAAGGGTGACAAAAATGATACCTAGATTGAGAACTAAAGCATGGAAGAAGCGTTTAGAAGCCCCGACCTAAACGCAGGTTATGAAGGGATTTGTTTCAAGTACTTAAAACAATCAAAGGACACAAGTGATGGCTCAATTATTATAGGTAATGGGCACAAAATTATCGGCAAACGATTTAAATCACACGAAGTTAGGCATTTCTTCTTTAACAGAGTTGTAAATACATGGAGCAAACTGCCTTCCAACACAGTAAACAGTGATACAATACTAACCTTTAAATATTGCCTGCATAAATATCTGTCATCTAACCCGCAGCGAAGTATGCTTACTCCTGAGTAACACATGTCTGTGGTGAATATATATATATATATATATATATATATATATATATATATATATATATATATATATATATATATATATATATATATATTTTTTCAGAGCCTGGATGTTACAATCGCAGAACAACATCGACAAAAATTGTTGACTTAATGTTACTTTCTTTTTCAGGCAGATAGTGTAGATTAAACATTCCTTTCGCTCTTTCCAATGAAATTTCTATAACAGCTTTTCTGTGCTGCATGATGGTTCTTCTATTTCCTGCCGGCACCAACTAGAGGGTTTAGTGGGTGGGTGGGGGAAGCCTTCTTGCTTTCCTAACCTTGTCGTCAGCTGATTAAATAGTTTTGAAGGCTATAACCTTCCCTACCAATTAGTCATGAAAGGACTAACAGGTCTGTTGCAGTTTGCTGTTTGCTTACCTTTATACTCCTGTTGCTGTTTGCTTTCCCTTGTACTCTTCTGTCTAATCTTATTCTGACCATATCTAACCTTAACCTGAACTTATCTGACCTTATCCTGAACTTACCCTTGTTCTCAACTATCTAACTTTATCCTCGAGATATTCAACCTTATCATCAACCTATCTAACTACTTTCAACCCGTCTAACCTATCCTTAACTTAGCTAGCCTCACTGACCTAACCAAGCTTATCCTTAACCTAGCTAACCTTACCCTCGAGCTATCTAACTTTACCTTCACCCCAACCTCATCCTCAACCTATCTAACCTCATCCTCAATCTATCAAACAAGCCTGAACCTCTCCTGACGTCATTTTCGATCTGACCTCAGCCTGGACCTCTCCTGACCTCACACTCGATCTGACCTCAGCCTTGGCCCCCTGGCGGGCTTATCCTGCAACTTATTCCGATCTGGTCGTCGATGTTATCCGGCGTTGTCGATGAGGCGTGAGGCAAGGGAGTCAATATGGTAATGTAATTATTCGCGGGGTGGGGGGGGGAGAGAGAGAAGGGGGAGAGAGAGGGGAAGGTGAGGGAAGGAAGAGAGGGGGAAGGTAAGGGAGGGAAGAGGGAAGAGAGGGGTGGGGAGGGAGGGGAGAAAAAGAGGGGAAGAAGAGGTGAGGAAAAAGAAAGACAGGGGAGGGTGGAAGGAGGAAAGAGGGAGGTGGGGGAAAAAGAGGAAGGAGGGAGAGGAGAGGGAAGAGGGAGAGGATAGGGAGGAGAAAGCAGGAGGTGGAGGGGAGCAGAAGGGAGAGAAATAGAAGGGGGAAAGAAAAAGGGAACGGAGGGAGATGAGAGGGAAGGAAAAGGAGAGGAGGAAAGTTGGACAGAAGAGATGATGAAGATGGGGGAATGAGAAAGGAGAAAGAATGCGCCTAGAAGAGAGGTGGGAGAGGGAGAGAAAGTAGAGGGAGGGAGAAAGTGGAAATGAAGGAGGGGAGGGAGAGCGAGAGAGGAGAAATAAAACGAGAGAGGATGAAGATGAGAAAAGGGGAGGGAGAAAGAGAGGAGAGGGAGAGCATATTATGAAACAGGAGAAAGCAAAGATGAAGGAAAGTGACAGTGACAGCAAAAGGAGAAGACAGGAATACGAAAGGGAAAGCGATACTGAGAGGATAAAGGCGGAGAGAGAGAGAGAGAGAGAGAGAGAGAGAGAGAGAGAGAGAGAAAGAGAGAGAGGGGGGGGGTAAGAGAAAGGGAGGAATGTGAAATGAGAGGGAGATAAAGATGGGAAAGAAGAATAAGGAAGCGATAAGGTAGAGGGAAAGAAGTGTAGGGGAAGAAGGTGGGAGAAGAAAAAGACAGAAGAGAGAGAGAAGGATGGATGGGAGACACATGAGCAGTAAGAGGAAGAGCGTGGGAGGAATATGGGAGAAGAGGAATAAGGAGGCAATAAAGAAAGAGTCAGGGAAAATAGGAGGAGGAGAGTGCGAGAGAGCATGGAGAGAAATGAAACGGAGGGGGAGGAAGAAAGTGGAAGGGAGAGGAAATGGGGAAGGGCGAAAAGGAACGATGATGATGATATTTTGACGATGATGAGGATGAACATAATAAATGAAACAGTGAAGACCGGTGAGGGAATGTAGACAGATGAAATGACAGCATATAGGAAAGAAGGGGACGGAGAAGGAAGAGGGGGAGGAGGGAAAGAGAGAGGGAAATGGTAGGGTGAGAACTAAGATCAAAATTTAAGATGATAATGAGGAGGACGAGGAGGAAGAAGGACAGCACCAAGGTCAGAAGGTGCATTAAGAAATAGAAAACTAAGCAAATACTGGTAAAAGTAAACCTATCCCACATCATGAAAATGTAAATATACTGAAATAACATTTTCTATGATCCACGAACACTAACATCAACCTGTCAACACCAAAACATTATGACTGACATATGGATGAAGAGATAATCAAATAATAATAATAATAATAATAATCTAACACAAACAACATGAATTAATCCCAGTACATTCTAGACCAGAATCAACCGAGAGAAAAGCTGTAAATAATAAGGAAAATCAACTGCCCAATAAGACTATCGACTTTTCAAGCTACGTCGCTTCTTCACAGTGTACAGTCCATCTATTGGTATCTTTATAATTATGTATTATTAAGACGGGCACATGCACCACTGAAGTCTTTCAGATTTTTTTTTTCTGAAGGTGAAATCTGGGAGCAAAAAGTATCCAAACAGTTGTATACAATAGATTTCAGAATAAATATAACAGATTCTATTATTCAGAATGGTCTCCAGAGGGTACAGTCGGCAAAAAAGAAAAATTGGAACAAATGAGTGACATGAATTTCAGAATGAACATTACAGATTCTGTCATCATAGAATGACTTATTTCTTATTACAATCTGCCTCTCTCAATACTTTCGGAACCGTATTTTTGCAGCACGTCTTATAACTCAAAATATTGCAATTTCATCTTTGGGACTCTCGTATATTTTTTTTCGTTTATAAAGGCTCCAACATGCTTGCACGAGTCGCCTGTGGTCACCTTGTGGCGACTCTCCATGCCGCTCAATCTCTGGCAGCCTCCCTATTCAGTTCAAAATACTGTAATTATGTAACATTATTGAGTTCATTTTCAAATATTTTGTTTGTCATGTGTTACTGTGTGATGCTTCGAGTGTTTGGATGCTTTCCCTCCCCCCTTTCCTGATGACCGTAACTGCACCTATTTTTCCTCAAACACTTTTCCCAAGAATCTACATTCATTTGCGAATTCTCTAAAACATCAGATCATTTTTTCCTTGACCAATCATGCATTGCAAGCTAAAATTAGTCTAATACTTCTTACATTCCCTAACTAGTACCAGTCTTCTCTCAGGCTCACCACATTTCCCCCCTAAACTGTTCATGCGCCACATCCTCCTCTCAGTCTAAACCTTTTTTTTTTTTCCCCGAGATAATTCATGCACCACAACCTCTTCTCAGTCTAATACATTTTTCTTCTTCCAGACATACATAAGTCTCTGTGGATTCTCAATGCATTTCCTTTCCCTAAGCTGTACCATGCACAACAAACCTCTCTCAAACGTCGATCTCCTGCCCTACAATAGGACCATTAAACTGTAGGATGGCGTACTCTGTGTTGAGGTCGCGCCGGTAATGATTGGGCTGTCCATTTCGCGGGAGTTTGAGATCTGCGTACACCACCCCAGGGCCATATTTGTGGTGTTGGGGTGCCTGGGTGTTGGGAGGATAGGCGTGGGATTGGGAGCTGGGGTATGACGTGGTGGGATGTGATTGGGAACTTGGGTATGACGTGGCAGGATGTGATTGGGTGTTTGGGTATGGTGCGGTGGTGTGTGACTGGCTGTTGGGGTATGATGTGGTTGTGTGTGATTGGCTGTTAGGGTATGACGTGGCAGGATGTGATTGGTTCTCAAGTCTGTGTGGGTAAGTAGAGGATGAATATGGCTGACGGGAAGAGGAGGAGGAGGAATTGTTGTAAGAGCCTGGAGGATGATGTTGCGTCTCCTTTAACGATGAAGATGAAGGATACTGCTTGTAGAGGGTAGGAGGGTGGTTCCTCTGGTAGTGTGGCTGATACTGGTAGTGGCTGGAGGAGGGAGAGGAAGAGGAGGACGAGGAACTAGGCGTAGGATTCTGAGTTGATCCGTAGCTGGTGTTCTTTCGGTTCTGCAAAACACACACGGACAAATGCATGCCAGGTATTAGTAATGTTAGTCACATAAAGATGAAAACTAAACTACATTAAAGACATTTAAGTTAGTAAAGTTTAGATCAGCGAGAAAACACACATTTATGCCTAGTGTAATCATATTGTAGCAGTAATGTTCAAAGCTACAACAACTGCTAAGCAAATCATGATGGTAAAAAAAAAAAAAAGCAGACTATCTAGAAAATATTGAAAAATAGACTCACGTGGGACATAAACAAGAACGGTGGCAACATAGATGCCAGTTCCCTGCTTATGCATGGAGAGAAAGAATGGAGAGAGACAAAAGGCAGATTAGAAAAGATAAAGTGCAAAATATAAATCAGACATGTTAAGTAAATATTATAAAAGAAAAGGAAACATCCATGGGTAAATGACCTTCATCGCTAAACCCCAATTTCTGTGTAACAAAGGAAAATGGGATATCTTCTAATTACAATTGGGCACCAGGGATGGGTAGCTAAGTTTTGTTGGACTAACTTATATTGACAAGACTGTGCAGGGACTGGGGTTGGGGAGGAAGGGACTGCAGTAAGGTTCAACAGAAGCAGTGAGGGTCATTTTCCAAGAGACAAACTAAAAAACAAACAAACAAACAAACCTCAGGCAGGACAGGGTAGGGTTGCTGTGGTGGAAGTGGATGGTGGGTCTGTTGTGGTGGCAGTGCTTGAGGCTGTGGTCCACCCATGTTTTTGTCTTTGGTTGGCAGGGGGATGTTTTGGTAGGTATGCCTGACTCTGCCACCTCCGCCATTGCGTGGAGCAGGGACAGGCAAGGTTTCAGGGACTTCCGCGACATCATTCATTCTTGTGTCGGAAGAGGGGTCATTATTGATCACTCTGCTAGAGGATGGGGGATAAGAATGACACTGACTGGTCGACCCTTCACTGTAAATTGAGTTGTTGTTTGACTCGGCTCTAGACTGAGGTCTTGCTAGGACTGTAAGCTTGGAAGTTTGGCTGGATTCAACCATAAGGGTATTGAAATCAGGCTGTGTAGTGATGGTATGTTTGGTCTCTGAGGTAAACTGGGTAGTCTGACATTCGTTCTGACCATCTCTGACAGAAGATGTGGAAGGGCCAGGTGCACCATCCTTACTGGGCATCGTTCGTATGGTCGGCTGTTTATCAATCATCTGATGGTCCTCTTCAGTAGTAATTTTGTTCTTGGTTCTCCTCTTAACTCCAGGAAGCCTCACTGAGAAGTAGGCTGCAGTTCTAGCAAGGGCACTCTTTGCTGGCTTTTCATTTGTACTCCTCATCGACCCATACGACTCGGAATTCTGCCTCTTTACACGACTGAATCCCCCTTCATCCTGTGTTGCCCCATTCCGCTTACCAGAGATCCTTGAACCCTCCTCCGCACATGACTGATTGAGGTTCACATCATCTTTCCTACTGCGGGTGGATCCATAGCCTGAGGAAGCCTGTTGACTTAGTTGACTTGGGGGTCGGCTTCCTCCTACACCTACACTGCCACAGCCTGGGTGATCCTGGTGGCCACAACAAGCACTACAACTTAACTACAGCTCTACACACACACACACGCACACATGAAAAAAAATAGCATTTCTACAGCAAAAATGCCAGAAAACTACATGCTCTTCACTGACCATACATTATTAGTTGTTCCCTCAGTAATTAATATAAATAATCCCTCTCCCCCATCATGCAGTATCACTGGTCAATAATTAATCAAGATTGTTTGAATATTGTGTCATTCTGAAGTTAAATAAGACTGTCTGGAGGTGAGAGTAGCCAGAATGAGGGTAAATAGATAGCTATAACTTAACTTTAAAGGTGTATCAGCGTCAAAGTTTAGTGTATAGAAGTTCCGACAATATTAGATCTGTCTAATTATGTATCAATATTATTGGTGCTGGCATTTAATATCTTTGTTCTGCTAAGCAATATTTAATGGTATACATATGATATGCAACTTATGAAACTAAATAAATGGTGTATAAAACTGTCAAAACTACAGGGAATTCTTGTGTCAGTGGGGTCGAGAATGTAGCAGCCTGACCAAATGAGTAAAACAATAACACAAAGGAAAAAAAATTAACCTTAGTATTAAAAAAAAAAAAAAAAAAAAGGGTGAGTGAAACAGCACCAAACTACACCAAAGTTACTAGCATGCACAAAACAACACAACAACACACCGAAAGAGAAACAACAGGTTTACTGGGGAGTTGCTGATTTTTTACCTTTTCTGTTAGCTTTCCATAACAGCCTACCTTCAGCTTGCCAGTTGGAATCCTTAGTCTACAACAACAGTCTTGTCTATACAGTTTGGTTCTACAATATATTCAACAACAACATAACCATTCTGATCATGTTTCCCACCAGTATATAAAAGCATATGTGAATCTCATTTTTACTTTGGGCCTATATTCATCATCATCAGCAGGAGCATCACCATCTGCTCCAATAAATGGAGTGTGTAAGGCAAAGGAGTAAGAGGAAAGCATAAAAACAGTAGAACTAGCAACAGGGTGTCCAGCGAAATGAGTGTCATCCATTAACATATCACTTATACTCCTCAAAGTTCCAGGCTCTCCTCCCCTCCCCCGTTAATCATTGGTGAAAATCCAGAAACAGGAACAGTAAATCATAAAAGCAAGAGTACCTTTAACAGACTGCCCAGTGAAATAGATCATGTATTCATTTGGAAATATACCTCCCTATATGACTGGAGAAAATCCAGAAATATAAAAATGTACGCGAACTACTAACAAAGTTTTCAGTCAAATGGACCTGGACCCTTTCAGTTTACTCAGTATTCATGTCCTCTAAATTTTCAAGTCCTTCTCCCAGTACAATCAGTCAAACTACGGATATAGGAACAACAAAGCATAAAACAAAACTATCTACACAGTACCCTGTGAAATGGACAACCTATTCATTTACTTGTCATTCAAGCCATCCAATTTCTTGGATCTCCTCCCTAAAGAATCTAGTCAAAATTCAAACCTATAAAGCTGGCATGAATTTGGATTATTTCACCAGCCAATAATAAACATATATGAAATTATCCCTTCGTAACAGATCCTAAAAGACAAAATAAAGTCTATCCCTTACACGGTTTTTAGATATAAACCCTAAAATAATTAAGTATATTTTCACTTTTAAAATACTACTTAGAAACTTATCCTATAATACATATACAATATTGTTCCTGTTTACCAGTACTTGCTAGAAAAATCCTAAAAAATAAGCACTAAAAAATTCATTCTCTAATGTTCCTTACAAATATCCCATAAACATATCCCCTAAATTATGCAAATGAATAAACCTATCCTTTAAGTGATCTTTACAATCATAAGATAAAATGTCCTTAAAATACTCGGAAACGCATCCTATACCTTAGCCCCGGGTGACGACCGTAGTCTATCTAGCAAAACATGCTCTACACCCCAGGTGACCACTATAGTCGATCTAGCAAATTTTGAAAAATCGCGGGTGTTTTCCTCCCCTCTGCCACCCTCCACCCTCACAGTCAGTAAGATATCTTAGAAAATTGTATATATATATATATATATATAAGTAATAATGATGTGAAAAATCGCAGGTCTTTTGCGGGTGTATACGTGTCAGTGTGGTGGTGACATGTGACTTCCTCCCACCCTCCACTACCATCTCCTGTTTAATTTTGGACTAGTTTTTTTTTTTTTTTTTTTTTTTTGCCAAATACTTGAAAACGGGGCAAAAATAACTGATTATCCCAGGCTGGGAGGGTAAGCGGCCGAGCCCCGAGCCCGGGGTTAAGGGGGTTAAAAATCTATATCCCAAAATTCTCTTTACCAGCAAATATAGATGTAAATAAAGGTCTGATTTACCTGTAAGATAGGTTCACAAGCCAGAATAAATTATACTGTACACCGAGATGCCCCAAGCATACTGATAGTGTACAACTACAGTAACGACCAATTATACCTGAGTAACTGTCCTAAAAATCATAAACATAGCAATAATAAAGACGAATACATGAGATAAGCTCCTGAAAAACAATAAAAATACCCAACACATCCAGTTAACTTCAAATCATATGGATACGTACAGTAAACCATCAATTTATCTGTGAAGAAGTCTATACAGTTTCTTGCATCACAGCAACTTGATGAGTAATACAAGCATAAACCAAGCTGGATATATTGGATCGGACAGAAAATATATTGTTGTTATTTCTCTATTGTCCTAAATGTCAGAAAATGAAAGAGCTAAAAAAATTTCCTGTGCTGCTCCTGTATTTCTCAGATGAATCTTGGTTACTCTAACATTTCTCTGAGGATGCACTGTGTAGGAAAAAAAACTACAAGAAATAAAGAATGAGTGAAGCTCTTTCCTGTGGGTATGTGGTCTGTCAATGTTAGTGAAAATGAGGATGTAAGCTCTCTCCTGTGTTTTCTTTCCCAGTGATGTGCATCCACTTGTCACTATGAATTAGTTACATACAGTATATGCAAAACCAATTCATCTGCCAAAATGTCCCCTCGTTATAGAACACCAGTTTACTTGTAAAAGTGTCCCCCTCATCGCTCACCAGTTTCCATAGTTTAAGAAATTCGTACAATAGTTTACCTGAATAAATATCCCCCATCATATAACACCAGTTTACCTGCAGAAGTGTCTGCCCATCACTCACCTGCTTAAGTTATAGAGGTTTATACACAGCAGTTTACCTGTAGAAGTGTTCCTCAGTCTCACCTTATTGGGCGGAGGCTGCATACCATGGAAAGGCAGGTTCTCGTAGAAGGTTTGTTGTTTGTCGTCGTCAGTAGGTGAGGGGATTCCATTATCCTTGGGACCAGTGGCTGGGGGTTTACTGCCTTCAGGATCTATGGCCCGGGGCGGAGGAGATGCAGGGGGGGAGGATGAGAGGAGTTAGAGATGGTTCAGAGATGTTGGCTGTATTCTCTTAAGCAGAAGATAGTTTTTGCCCTCTATCGCCTCTTCCTTGGCGATTTATTTTGCTTGTTACATTTTAAGCCTTTGTCTTTTGTTGTCTTTCTAGTATTGACAAAGACATTATTAACATACCACAAATTAACATGCCAAATGCTTAGGATGCAAACCTGAGACACAACTGCATTATGTAATACACGTTCAATTTTCACTGTGGCATCTACAGCTGTCTGATATAGGCATTACTTGCATTAATAAACAAGATAAAAACTTTTACACCTTTCTTATGCCTTGTATGTTGTTATTCTGTTAATGACATCCTTTACATAAATAACAAACAACATATAGAACATCTTAATTCTTTCTCATGTGTCATCTAATATAGACATACTTTGCATAAGCAGAAATAACAGGTAAGGAAGAGGTGCTACAGAGCCTTCTAAGCCGATGAGAATACGGCCCACTAATGTCTGCACAGAGAAGTACCTGACAGTTCTTACTTGGTATGAGAATTCTCCTATAAAACTGGATGTTGCTAAATCTTATCCTCTGTATACATCACTTACATTACAGCACAACTCACATTCTGAAAATGTGAAATCTTCATACTTTCAACAGTTTTTCTCAAAAAAAAAAAAAAAAAAAATCACAATACAAGTATCTGATACTCAGAAATCTTTGTTCCTAAAATGCAGAAACTATAAGCCATACTATATCAAGTACTCAAGTGATGTAAATGCACCATAAAATTAAACAATCAAAAGACCACCTGAGTCGCCTGAACAATCATGGACCTAGTTTCAGTGCATCTCATTATTATGAAACAAAATTATTTTGGGTAAACTCTAAGATGTCAAAAGTAAACAATGAAACACATTTAAAACACGACCAGTAAATATGAGAAGCTGGAACTGGACAAACAGACAGACAGACAGACACATAAGGTAACGCAGATCAGAGACGACAGAGAAGAAAGACACCAAGGACAAACAAACACAGACGCTCTGGCCATGCACTCATGACGGTCAAGCATGGGTGTGTGGGGGTGTGGGGGTGTGTGGGTGTGTTTAAAAGTGCACATTATATGTAATTGTGTGTGTGTGTGTGTGTGTGTGTGTGTGTGTGTGTGTGTGTGTGTGTGTGTGTGTGTGTGTGTGTTTAGAAGTGTACATTATATATATTAACTGATTTTGAATGTGTGTGTGTGTGTGTGTGTGTGTGTGTGTGTGCTTAGAAGTGTACATTATATATAACTGATTTTGTGTGTGTGTGTGTGTGTGTGTGTGTGTGTGTGTGTGTGTGTGTGTGTGTGTGTGTAAATATGTTTCGGCATCAGTATGTGTGCGTACTGAAGCTGAGTGCTCACAGATGCTCTTGAACATCCAATAGTTTACAAGAGGTCGCATTCTCTTGAGACTGGGAGGCTTCTAGCACTTCTTCATAACAAGCATATTTCAGCACATGGATTGCTTGCATTCTCTTGTATGTTATATATGCAATCTGTGTCCATGTCATCAGTTAAATCGTACGAGAGAAAATGTGTAATATGCTAACTAAATCGCTGCAGAAGAGGTGCTACAAGACCCATTAAGCCCACCAGAATACGACTCAAGGGACCGTACTCTCACTGGTTAAGGAAGCTCACTAACACCTCTCGCTAAGCGAGCTATTTTGCTTATCACGCCTTGCTTTCCACTTCCGTGATACGTAAATCATTCTAATATCGTCATACACTTCATCCACAGCGTACAAAATTATAGTGAATGGCAATATCCAAAAGTAAATCACTAAGGAAGAGGTGCTAAGGAGCCTCCTTAAGCGACGAGAATGTGGGCCAAGGACATTCACAAGCGATTATCAAGCTCGAGTGCAAATATTCAACGGCGGTGGCAGTAGCATTTAACCTCTTCACTTTTTTTCATTCTTTCTATCACTGGATGACATTAACCAACTCAGGAATCATCTCGATTACTGGCGGCTGGTAGGTCTGCTTGGAGATGGCCTCCGAGTTTAATAAAATCGCCCGGTGATAGCAAGAGTGGAGTGAAAAAGATGTAGTATCGTACTGAGGGGGTTAGTTTCACGTTTCGCTCAGGCTTTAGATGCGCATGTCAAACAATATTTTATCACAGCCATAGAATAAATAAACAAAATTAACTGATTACATTCTGATGATAAATAATCACTAACTTAGGTCACTGTCAGGACTGTGGCAATTTAACCCTCTCAGGCGCCGGTGAATGAGGTGAGTACAATTGCCTTTCATTAATCGGAACAGAATTCGAAACAGTTCAGATCATGAAAGGTTTAACTGTGACCAAAAGACTCTCAAGGTCCAGCGATTAATTTCAGCAGATTATAACTTTCTGACTTTAGCTGCTATAAACAACTTGAGAAGACATCATCATGAAAGGGTTAATAAGTGCTTTCATAATAAAAATTTCCAAAATTATATCAGAGTGCGCAACAGGCAACAAAAATTCGTGTTCTTATAAGTATTTACAAAATTACTTAAAGAAAATATTAGCAACTGAATTAGTATGTTTTGATGTAAATGGATCAAAAAGTATATATATAATAATAACGCAGGTAACTCAATAATTACATTCTGGGAATAACTGAATAATTATGTTCTGGGAATATCTCCCCGCAAAAATAACATCAAACAAAAGGGAATGGACGAAGAGAAGGAGGGAAAGACAAGATGGCCGCTAACCTCTCTCCCACATATATAACAACAAACAACAACATCATTGGGGGCGAGACAAGTCAACCACTAGTGTCTCGTGAAGTGAGAGAAAAACCTCCTTTAAGGAAAAAAAAAAAAATCTAATATGTAAAGGCTAAATTAAGCATGTAAATATAAACTGCGCAGAGCTGAGGCAAATGTAAACTGCTTCCTTTTTCTGCATTTTTTTGCTGATGTTAACTTTCATTTGTTTTAGTGGAAGTCATCTGACAGAGAACGTATTATTCTAACAATTAATATTGCTACAATTATTGTGTTATTAACACTGTTAATTATAATATTACTGTTAAAACAGTTAAAGATCTGCCATTGTTATTTATGGTCCTCATTATTTACAAATTTTGTTAGAAAGTTGCGAGGAAGAAAGAAAATGTTAGGCAAAGTTTGTTTACATGCATCCACATAAATGCATTTTGGCAGGAAAAGTTCTCTTTACATTTGCCTTGGTGTCCCGTGGCCAGATCTGCGTCCTTCATCAGTCTCTTGTGAAGCTGAATTAGTTAGACTAAAACATTTTAATTCGCCGTGAGAAGTGGGTAAGCTATTTAACCTATTCGAGTTTCCAAGCTATAACTAGTCAGCATTTCTGTTTTGGCCAATGGGAAGGTTGTGGCAACAATGACTAGTGATGTGAAAATTGGTGTCGTTAGAAAGAGCATAGGGCAAAACTGTTTCCTTTCCATCAGACAAAACAGAAAGGCAGCCTAAAATGACCCTAAACCAGCCCACCATGGTTTTCTTATTTACTATATTCTTACTACCAACAGATGATTTTATCTACTGTAGGTTTGAGTGGACCTTTCAAAGTAGGGCTTATTGGAGATCACTTCTATCCCCTTGACTGCTAAAGGTTTCCAAATTAAAATCGACAGTAGATAGTAAGAATGAAGAATAAAGACGTCATCATAGTGAGGGGGGGTTAAACCTTCCCTAGATCACGTCAGACCCAAAAATCATGATGCCCACGATTGTAAAAACACTTATCTCAATCTCCACCAACTTTATCCTGCTTATTCTGAACATTATCGGAACATGTGGGACGAACATGCAGAATAAAAATCTACTCTTGCAAGCCTGACCCCTCAATAGTATCAATCACAATCAAGAGTCAGACCACTGGAGCAGTTTCTCTTATGGATGCACCAAGGGGGAAACATAGAGGAAAACATTACTAACAGATCACGGCCATTTGCATACATTCTCAGAAGATAAATCCAAGATTGTATTCATACTTTGTTTACTTTTAATGCTAGTGGTTGACAGTTCGTGCATCGTACTGATATGATTCAATCTAATTATATCATATTTATGAAGCAGAAATTAACCAAATGAACCGTTTAGCTGCTGGAATTTCTCTTTTGCTTTGACACATTCTTTGAGCCCATTGTGGCATTCTTAGCCATTAAAAAGCCAATTCGTTGTTGCTGATTTCTTTAAAATTGTACAATCCATGATAACTTTGGATATGATCAATTACTATGGGCTAGGCAATCATGACAGTATATGACCGCCAAGTCATACAGAAGGATGACTGGTAGCAAAAATCTGGTAATGAAAGCAGTGAAAACACATTTCATAAAGAAGAGTTCAACGTAGATTAATTTCATCACTAAAGTTAACTGTGGATCATTGTCCACTGCTTACTCTGAATTTTCAGCCTAATGGTATTATTGCTTTAAAAAAAAGGTATCAAAATTGTGTACATGTGTAACTGATCAAACTGGAATATATGCACCTGTAAATACTTAATAAGGTAACTTGGTGTACTTCCAAGGTGATCTGTGAGCTCAAGGCACCTGCCAACGGCCAACCACTAACACAAGGTCATGCATATTACAGGTCATTATCAGTTCACCAAGTCCTTCGTAATATTTGCACCAAGCTTATGCAGAGTTGTCATCGCTGGTTCTTCTATACCCTCTCAAAACTGTGCTAGAATCTGAATGAATCAAAGTCTAGGATTTAATGTCTCACTTCATGAAACTGCAAACTCATCTCTTAGAACTTTAGGCAGTGAATGTACCCCCTTACCTTGGCCAAGATTTGGTGGTTGGAGGTTAAGAGGAGCTACAAGTTACAGGGATGTTAAAAGTATAGCAAGGTGGAATGGTAAGACCTGATGTACAATTATAATCTTGATTAAACCCTAGGTGCAACCCATAGTGGTCTCTGAGAAGGTCGAGTTCTGATCCAAGAGGGAAAGTCTGTCTTGACCCCAGGTAAAGTTAAATTCATATCTTCCCCTTGACAGTATCAGGCCTGTCCCAGGGTACAGTCCTTTCATTTTGGACAAGAATCATCCCTGGTCAGGTTCACACATGTTTGTGGTTTAATCATCATTTGTCCCTGGACTGATTAAGAACTGTCTCCAGGTAGTAACAGACAATTCCCTAACAGAACCAGACCTTTCCCTCTGTAGCTCCAACTTTACAGTAAAACAGGGACCTGACCTGAACTCCCCTACATCAAACATAACCTACCTTGACCCGGTTTTTTGCGCTTACGTCCTGTGGCTGACCCTTCGCTGCTGTCTGCCCTTGTCTGTGTCACTACAACAGACACCGACGAAGGTGGGGGGGAAAAAGGGAGATACGGGACATGACACACACAGACACACGCACACAAGGGGCGTCACTCGTGCACAAAAAAAAAAAAAAAAAAAAAAAATCGAGGGTAGGTGACAGAAAAAGATGTGATACAGGGAACTGAAGTGGATGTTTTCCTTTTTTACAGTGATATGCTGAGATACCTTGTGTTACTAATCAAATTATGTTAGTAAGGCTCAAACATTAGAGGGATCAGCTAAAATTCAAGGTTGTACTTTGATGGAAGGGAAGATGAGGGATACTTTCAGGATTTTCAGCTAGTTATCAATCACAGTACTCCACGATTGCGATCAGAGAGTTATGCAAATTACAGTCATAATAGCGTTTCGTTCTTAGGCATGCAAGGTTACGGTACCCAAGACTGCAAACGACTGATACAGATATTATAACACCATTCTGTTTTGTGCAAAAACAAGAAGCACCATATACTGCATTATACTTCTAGGTACAAAAATTAAGTACCATAATTGCAATATATTCTAAGTACCCAAATCTAGGGTACCTAAGACTACATAATACATCAAGATGTGCAGATTATCAGTATGCAAGGCTGCATTGTACATTATACACAAAATGAATGCTTTCTTTCTCTACAACTTTATGAACACTTACATTTGCCAATAAACCATTGGATATAATAAATTGCTATTCAACTTATGCACAGCCAGCAAATGCCATGCATCAGATGATTCATCAAGTATCTATGGCACTTGCATTCACGTTGCAAAGCAGTCCTGTATGCCAGTTGAAATAATGTCATAAGAGAAGCCACATGTGGAATAGTCTATTGAAACTATACCATAACTAAGGTCCACGGATGAGTGTAGCAATGTGACTGGCATGTTACAATTTCTGTTGACTTGTGTGGACTAAAGACAAACACAGGAAACACTTTTAACTGTTTCCTCTGACAATGCATGAATGATTTGCACCTTTCCTCCACAATACTCTGTTTTCTTAACCTGCCAGTGTGAAGTACAGGTCAGATTTTCTTTTTTTGTGTGTGTGTGTGATACACAACTTTAGGTTTTCTTCTGACATGGGTAATGTCCTAAATTCTATAAACCACTCCATGCACTATGGCTGCTTTCGTAGCATCATTATGAGAGACGCCAGCTGCAGTGAGTGTGAATGCCAAATATGACTCAATATATAATTTATAGCTATTCGCTGATTTTGCAAAATTCAAATACTTTTAAAAATTTATTACATCAAGCCTTTTATATCTTGCACAGACGACTGGTAAATGTGTCATTTCTTAATAAATGAGAGACTGAAACTACTTGGAGACGTTCTGCATACCCTGCACCTTTCAGTTATACAAGTTACGGCAGCAAATATTATGTTCTCCTTCAAGTTATCAGAATGCTAAGCAAATACATATGATGTAGAAGCATCTTCTATGCAAGTTAGAGTACCAATGATAATATTACACCCCCTATGATCAGAGAGAGTTGGAGTGGTATGCAAATTGCACAGTTCCTGGATGAGCATCTTTTACCAACACACTCCATCGCCTATCCAAACAGTCAAAGCATACATGCTGAGCTACAGAATCGCCTCGTTAATGAGAAGCGAGGGCGCGTACGCTTCTTTGTTTCGCAAGGTGATATAATTGGGGGTAATTGACCATGGCCTGCACCGGACATCAAAGAGCTCACATGGGGAAATATAAATGTCTCTTTCGTATGTCAAATTATTGTCAGAATTTGTACATATATAGCGAACTGGGTTATATATATTTTATGTTAGAATTTGCAAATGTGCAGTCAAACTGCGAAATATATATGACTCACGGGGATGTGTTTGTTTATTGGTCAACTATTGTACTTTTAATGTCAGGAATTGCAAATATAATATGATACAAGCATATGTATTATGATGCCTTAATTCATGAGGGGAAAGGCATGCCTCAGTTATTTTATGTAAATATTTAAAGCTCTGTACGAGTACAGAATGTCTGGCCTCTTTACATTACTGATTGCAATCCTGGGGATCCTGGCTGATCACATCTGACAGCAATCGGCATTCCATAAATATTAAAAATGCCAATGGTGAATGGAGTACAGACACTTGTAGAAAAATAAAACAAGAATATCATAACAACATTATATCTGCAACTGTATTTACTTCATACAATCATTTTAATTACTTTTGTTTTATCGTGGTTCAGGTTCCCAGTGGTACTTTCAGAAGCATAAGTCCGTTCCCCCTTTCCCAGCTGCTCTCTCCAAGGTCTTTGAAAAATCAATCTGGTGAGCCCACAGCAACTGATACTGCTGACTTATTTTGCCATGGATCATCAGTGTCAGCTGCTGCAGATTCACCAGACTACAGTACTGTTCAAAACCCCTAGAGGAAATCAGAAGTGACAGGACACATGATGCGGTTTGGACCGTCCACTGTTCAAATTTACGCGTGCAGTCTTGGGTACAACTACAGCGATTTGCAAATAGAGTAATTGCTTAAGTAATTTTGCATTACCCTCTTCTTTCCCTTCATGTCTCTTAGGCCGCATTCTGGTTGGCTTAGGAGGCTCCCTTGACCTCTTCGTTTCTATTTCGGATTGTAGTACGTAAACACTTTCCGTATTTTAACACTTTCTTCTTCTCACCATTAAACGACAATCAGCTTAGAAAAGACACTGAACTGAAGATGTTAAAGGAGATGGATCTGTCATGCCCACACTGGGTAAAATCGCCTGATAACGGCAAAATATAAATGACGTTATCGTACTGAAAGCTTTATTATTCTCATACAAAAATAAGTTAAAATATTTATCTGGCGATAGCAAGAGTACTTTGAAAAGGTGTCAGGGTTGTAAAAGTGGCACAGAAGTCTTTGTTGCACCTCTTTACTTTGTATATTACATCTTCACATCCTCTTGTACGTAATTATATAATTTTAATACTGACATACTTTGCATCAATAACACACAAGAGGATACTGTGGTGTAATGTGCAGATTAAATCAGTAAGGAAGAGGTGTTACGAAAGATCCCATAGTCACTTAGAATCGACCCCCAAAACGATAATACGCAAAATAAATCTCTAGTGAAGAGATGTCAGGGAACTTACTAGGCCAACGGTTTCTTCCTCTCCTGTACCATCTCACCACTGCGCCCCCCCTGTCCCACACCACCACACTACGGGTTTTATGAATTTTCTGTTCTCCTTCAATTCCATGATCTAACAAACACTTCGGATGCAAAAGAGACGGGTCAGAAAGTAAAAAAAAAAAAAAAAAAAAAATACCGTATATTCCACGTTCTTTTCTGTATTTTATGATCTGAGTAGACTTGCGACACTCACCACACTCACCGATCCCTTTAGGAAAACAAAATGAAAGATAATCCACTGTACAGTTAATGTGTGTAGCATTTCACATCATTTTTTTTCTATAATTTGTGATTCTGGACACTGTTAGAGCCCATCAGAAAATTAGCCTTAAAAAATCGACTATAAGGCAAACATTACTGTATGTCGTATTTTTTACTGTATCTCTTTATCTGATCATTAAAAATAACCCCAGTAATTAACGCACTCCACAGCTATGAATAACATGACTGCGCTGACTTCCTAAACAGTTATATCTTCGGAGCCCAACCAAATTCCTAAATTATCATATTAAGATTTTCATAACTTCGAGTAGTTCGGAGGAATGATTTCAAATTTTATACATATATATATATATATATATATATATATATATATATATATATATATATATACCGGGTATATATATATATATATATATATATATATATATATATATATATATATATATATATATATACCGGGTATATATATATATATATATATATATATATATATATATATATATAATCAACAATGTGGCTTGATGGATATTAGGAAAAGAATTATAACTAATGGATCACTTGACATGGAACCCAGCGTTATATAACCATCTACTGTAATTCGTGCCACTTTATGTTTTTTGGAGTACTATAAATAACAAAAGCCATTCACAGGATGGCTCATTTATCTCAGGTCATTACCCATGTTTCAATGTCAGTGTGGTAAATAGCGTGATACACTATTTCTGAAGGACGTACCAAATGTTCCATGGATGTAGGACTGATTGCCAGATCGTGAATTTTAAAATTATCTCAGACTATAAAAGTAAATTATCAGATATTTCGAGTACAAACCTTGTTTGAGTCACTTTTCGCACCTTAACTTTTTAAAAACAAATATAACAGAATGAAGCAAGATTATGGTGGACTTTCTCTCATGCTAGGCCCCTCTTGTGCATCCTGGTCATTTTTAGCGAGGTTAGTAAGTGCACTGGTGGTGGTGAGGGTGGGGATGGTGGGAGGGTGAGAGGTGCAGGTGAGTGGTTACTCTAGTGTAGCTCCATGAAGGGTGAGATTGTCTGTAAGTAGCTTCCCATTCAGTACAGTTAAGCCTTTTTAAAAATCTTTTTACCCCTAGATATTTTATTCAGACTGCGAGAGTTCCCCAGTTGTGAAAGGGTTATCGACAATAGCTAACCCCTTCATTTCCCAAAGACTCACACAAAATAAAATCAGGTAAAGCATCAATAAAGGCCTTATCGTACTGAAGAGGTTAATTAATGATACTGTTAAAGGCAATACATACAAAAAAGGGGCTACAGACTAAAAACTGTGGGTGTGTGCAATTTGTTTTTATGGATACTCAGTTCATACCTGGAACGCATTCTCGTTTTCCTAGGAGGCTCACTAGTACTCTTCCCTACCACTTTTATTTCTATCATCATCATCATCATCATCATCATCATCTTGAGTCAGTCTACTGCACAGGTAACGCTGATATCGTATATACTCTTTATGCAGTGTGTGTTTATATGATGAAAGACAAAATGCAAGGAAATAAGGCATGTTAATGTCCCACTGTATATCATTCATGCAGTTTATGCTTGCAGTAAAAAAAAAAAAAAAAAAAAAAGAGCATGAATTACACGCAAGAAAATATTTTAAAGAGTATAGGGCAAAATAAACAGCTAATGAAGAGCTGCAAGAAAGCCTCATAAGTTAACGAGAATCCCTCATGGAGCTACGAGTTATGATCTTGTATTTATGTACTGATTGGTCTTCTGACTGCCGTACAAAGGTAAGGGCTTAATCATACTTATCTAAACACGATTTCTGATAATATTTACAAGATCTGACTGCGATGCAAAATGTTTACTGCACCAACAGTCACAATATGACTGCGAAAGTGTTCTGAAATAACAGTTTGTTCATCATCATCTTAATCAATATCTGAATTATATTTTCTGCTACTAAACTGTGGAAGTTAAGAAATGCCTATGTTGTGAGCTAATCGATTATTCTCCCAGTTTTGTCAGGACATTAATAATATTCACGATGGCTCGACTTTTTTGTGATGCATTCACCAAAGTTTAGGATGACTAATTCCCTTATGGTACAAACTTTAGCAATAATTTGACAAAAATGACAAATACAAATGTGATGGCAGAAATTCTGAGTTTAGGGATTAATTAGACAATATGTGAGGAATTTATGGGTCGAGGGAAAATTATAAGTTTTGCTAGAAACATTTTGCATGGGTGCGTTTTCTAATCACAGAAGACTAGTATTACAGACATACCTGAAGTGCCAGAGTGCATTTCAACCTCAGGGTCAGTGGATGGGGGTCTGTATTTGCTGTTGGAGGTGTTAGTGGAGGAGGGGTGGGGGTGGGAGAGGGAGGAGGTGGAAGTGGAGGAGGAGGAAGCCGCCCTGTCATCCCGTGGAACGTCAAGGGAGGAGGCTTGGCGTGGAAGGGTCTGTGAGGAGCTATTGTGGTGGTTTCCCTTAAGTTTACGTAGGCTGGCAGACCCGACCCTCTTACTGTCTAAAGTTGGGTATTGCTGATGTGCTTGAAGTGGGTGTTGGAAGGGGAAGTGGTGGTGGCTGTTACCTTTATGTGACTTCTGCTGGTAGGGGTGTAGTGGATGGTGTTGGTGTGGGGGTGGGGGGGCTTGGGTGGAAGGCGGGTGGAGTGTGGTGACGGTGTTGTTGTTGTGGAGGGGTTTGGTGTCGTCCGTGAGTGAGGTTAGGGAGTTGACGTGTACTTGAACCCCGGGTCGTAGAGGCCATTTATGGATGGGTTGGACTGTGCCAGAGGTGAGCTGATCTGCACGGGCTGTGGGGTTCCCTTCAGGGCTTCACGGCGGCAGGGGCGGCGGGAAGAGGTTGGTGAATGGGCAGAATGGTAAGGGTTGAGGTAGGGTGGTAGACAGTAGGTAGGAGAATGAGAATGGGTTGGCGTAAGGGAAGGGATTGGGGAGTGGGGAAGACGGGTGAAATTAGGAAGAAGGGTGAGGGTTGGTATAGAGTGATGTTAGTGGGAAGGGATTGGGTGTGAGGAAGAAGGATTGGGGTAACAAAGTGCAGAAGGTAGAAGGTGGTAAGTAAGGATGGTAGCGTAGTAGGGATGGATGATGGAAGAGGATAACGGTGTGGGCAGGAGTGGTAAAGTGGATGGATGTTGGAGGTGAAGGTGGAGGGGGAACAAACGGAGAGGACCAAGTGAGACATCAACGACACAACCACCACACACAACATCAATTAGTACTAAGGTAGAGGGAGCCAGTCAAGACTTGGTCTCTGTCTCAAGGAAAATGACATACTTCGCTTTTTCCCCCTTCATTTTATCTACCACAATGATCACTGATTTAAATATAAAAAGACTCACTGGTTATCAGCAACGTTCTCATTTACATATTTATTTTTACTTGCAAATTATCGCCGGAAAAAAAAAAAAACACATGCATCACAACTCACATCTTCAATTCTCAATTTTTTTTTTTTTTTTACTAAAAACTCTCAACAAAACAACTTAAAATGGTCCGCTATCATTAAACAAAATTCTCGTTAATAATCATACTGTTTATATCGGCTGCTGACCTTCACGAATATTATATTAACTAAACATACCTGCAGTCATTATCATCACCGTTCATTTTATTTACATGAAATCTGGTTAACTTAGCCATGTTCATTAAGATTAATAATTATCATTAAAAAAAAGTTAGGATCATCAATTGCTGTAATTTCAACCCAGGTCAGTACAATTTTACAGCCAGTTTATTGAAGTGTAGCTCGTTAAAAAAAACTAAAAAAAAAAAAAAAACGGAACCTCACAATTTTGCTCTTGTGCAGGTCAAGTTAAAGAAACACTCCAGTCATATTTCACATCTACATTTCACTTAGTTTCTTGTCTGCTACTCGTTTTATATATTTATGCATGTATTTATATATTCATTTATTTTATTTTTTCTTGAGTCAGACACCAGCACCTCTACTGGCCACCCCCTGTTAACCCCTTCTGTACGATGTTTCCATTAAGCTGAATAAAACAGCCTGCCTGAAAAAAAAAAAAAAAAAAAAAAATTGAAGGCCCTGGTGAAGACAATGACAACTTCTTCAGGTCTTCGTCTGAGTAAAATCGTCTGGCGTTAACAACAAACTAGCCATCGTACTGTAAGGGTCAATTAGATACCTAGTGAATTAGTTGCTAGTGACGGGAGGGTGTGTGAGTCTTGTGAGTAAAGCCACCTGATATAACATCTTACTCATAATACCTTACTCTTGGACCATTGCTTTTTTTTTTTTTTCCCTCCTCGGTGTTGTGAGAGAGAGGGGAGTGAGAGAGAGATTGGGAGAAAATGAAGTGAAGTATAGAGTGAGGTAGAGTTAATGAGAAAGAGAGTTCCGCGGCAGAAAACGAAACCATACGAATGAAAACAAAAAGACAAACTGAACTAGATATAATATAAATAAAAAAAGATAACCAGCCTTCAGTAACTGACTACTACGAATATCAACTACTAGTTACGACTTGAGGGTTGAAAGTAGCACCAGGAACTCTTGTTTAATGGCCAATTCTAACAACTATAAATGACTAGGGTTTTTTAAGTGTTCAGTTTAAGTTCTGTCCTTCTAATCAGTACTTACCACTATTGCTATTACTGTAATATCGCTGCAGCTACTACTACTACTACTACTAATGTTACTAGACCTATAGCATACATCAATACATCAATCACTACGGTTTCATACCGAACACCGTTGCAATTGCTAATATGAAGACTACCACCCCTCTCCTACAACACCTACTACAACTAGCAAATCTATCATTATCACTATTACATCACCTTCCAATATTACATCACCAACCACTACCATCACCACATCAACAACTACCACATCTACCACTACCACTCTCTCCAACGACATAACCCCAACACTATTATTTTTTTTCTATTTTACCCCCAAGACCACAAATCTCTACGCGTCCTCGATGCTACCTCCACCCTCCCCAGCAGCGACAAACAAAACACGCCACTACGGCCACCAAGTCAGAGGGGTCAGATTACCTTGTTGCCTACCCCTGGCCCTGGTCTGGCAAATTTTACATATATATTGCGTTTATATGTTTTAGGGCAGGCAGTAAGTAGGAACGATGCAATAATCAAAAAAGAGTAAATGGAACAGGGTTAATCATCAGAATAAATAACAAAGCAGCATATTTTCTTAACCCTTACAAGCCGAGGACGTTGTCTATATTCTTGCTACCTCCAGGCGATTTTTTAAAGTTTTGGAGAGACAACTGTAAGATGGGGTTGGGAAAAATCTCCTTCAACCCCTTCACAGCTTGACTGGTCCCTTTAAGCTGGATAAAATCGTCTACAGGTAGCAAGAATAAGTGTCATTGGACTGAAGTGGTTAAGAGGTTAAGAGGTACTGGCTAAGGGGAAGCTAGATATATTAGTAATGGCTGAAGCAGAAGTTTTAATAAAAGTGGATCAAAAGAGACTTCTTATGAAATGCATTCTCTCATGCCCGTCTGGAAAACGCAAGCTGGAAAAGTCTGCTGATATACACTTTCTTCTCTATAGCCAATATGGTTGAGGATTCTTCGTACATACTGGAAAAAAAAAAAAAAAAAATCTCCACACGCCGCTTTTTTTTTTTTTTTTTTTTTTTTTTTTTCCACGGCTCGAGGTAAGTACGATACTTTGTCACTAGATACACGATACTGGTTAGAGACATGAGGAACTTGTTTGGCGGTTCCATGTAGTTCTTGCGGTAGGGAACATCTTTGGTGATGGTGGGAGAGGGGAAAGTGGGATGGCAGAGGATGAGGCAGAGGTATGTAAGAGTAGGAGGGTGATGGAGTGGCAGGGAGAAAGTGAGAAACGGCGAAGGTGAGGTAGAAGGAAAAAGTCAGAAACAGGAGAGAGAACATAACAAGGCTGACAGTAAGAGAGCAGGGTGAAAGCAAGAGGATGAGAGTGATATGCTTGGAGAGTAGGTTGGATGTGCGGAAAAGAGGGGGGGGGGAGGGAGAAAGGGTTTAAAGACAGAGGGCGAAGTATGATATTTAAAATGAAAGAGAATGTCAAGACTGAGAGTGGGGGAAGTGAAATGAGAAGAGGTAAGACAGGCTGAGAGAAGGGGCAGGGTGCGAGAGGGGTGTGGAATGCTGAAGTGATATTGCATAAAAATACAGATCACGTAAAAACTAGTGGACAGACAGTGAAAACAAAACATAAGAGACAAATTATGAAAGGGAAGGTGGAATGTGGGACGACAGGAGGAATGTAAGAAGGTATGTGGGATGTGAGAGGCTACAAGAAGGGAGAGAAAGTGTAATATGAGAGAGGAAGAGGAATATGAGAAAAGAGGTAGAATATGAGATCATTCAGTGCCCCAATAAGGAGAAAATGAGCAATGGGGAGGACAATGAGGGGAATGAGAGGGAAAAACAAGAAAGGGAGAGAAGAAAAACTGGACGCGGAGGTGGTGGAGAGATATGAAAGATATACTGAAGAGAATACTGAGAAAAGAGACGCTTGAGGGGAAATGGAGAGGCAAAGATGAAACGAGAGAGAGAGAGAGAGAGGAAAGATGGATGCTGCCAGAGATGAAACAGAAAAAGCTGAGAGCACTGCAGCTGTAGCACACACACACACAATCAATCAAATCAAAACTTATGATCCACTATTCAAACAACACAAACACCGATTTAAACACACACACACACACACACACACACACACACACACACAATCAATCATATCAAAACTTATGATCCACTAGTCAAACAACACAAACACTGATTTAAACACACACACACACACACACACACACACACACACACACACACACACCAACGAACAAGACAGGACAACGCACACGTAACAAAACACAACCACGCCACCACCCCGCCGTGAGCTGGCTGGAGGGAACAACAGGTGACAGAAAACGGGGTAGCAGGGATACATGACAGCACGTTTTACCCTCGCACTGATGACGGACTTAAAACAAAACTGACGAACGAAAATGCACAATATCCTTTGAAGTTTCCTATCAGCAGGACGGCAAGGCCCCCACACAGTATTGCCATCTGTTAGTGCGGATGGAATACATGCCTCTGTAGAATATCTGTTGGTCAAGCTAATCACCAATTGGTCATATATATATATATATATATATATATATATATATATATATATATATATATATATATATATATATATATATATATATATATAATCACTCCACACTCAGTGTACTTAAAAAAAATCAGTACGGTATTTCATTAGCAAGGCCATATACACTCCATTACAACACAGAGAACAGAAATGATTTACTTTATGGAGCGATGAGACTCGGCCGTTTTCCAGCCATTATTACTAGCAGTAAGTTTCTGAAGACTACATATCCCCGTGTAATTCACAGTCCAGCCAGCCAGCACAACAGAGGCAATGACGTGCGGACACCAGGCACAATATTCTCGTGTCCTTATCGGCCTTTCTATCACCTCTTCCTTAGCGACTGATTTTCATACTGCACGTTAACTCTTTATCATCGCGAGACGTGTCACAGAACATCAGTGTCAGGCAAGGTGACTGGGTGGCAGAAATAATGCACATGGCTGCACTTGGCACTGAGTTTGAACTCATAACGAATGAAATCACAGGGCGAAGTCAGGCGATGCCTGATTAAGCCCCTCATACACTACACTGGCACGCAAAATTCAAACCAACTAGTGGGCACGTTAATACATCAACTGATGCGCACCGACGATCATCTAAGGATGCATTTCCTGGATGTGAGTCAGTGAGAACCAGTTAATATTCTCGTGTGCTATTTATCGCTGCTGATGACATTAACAGCATTATATAAAAAGAATAATAATATTCCATCTGCCAAAATAAACTGCTAAGGAAGAGGTGGTGGGAAGTCCCCTAAAACAACGAGAATACTGGCCCATGAGACGCCAGAGAAGCATGATGGCTGAGGGTGTATACTCACGGTAGGGGCGAGAGAGAGAGGGGGGGAAGCTCACGAGGGCAGTTCCTTGGATGCTTGTTCCGTGTTGGGCTCCTCCTCCACTCTGTCTGTAACACCCGGCCCCGACACTTAGCCACATCACACTCACACACACTCTGCTGTCACACTTTAGCCACATCACCTTAGTTACTCGTCACAACCCAAGCCCCGACTCTTAATATATCACAAAACCTGGTATCACGCTTATCACATCACTTTACAAACTCGTCACAACCTAGTCACATCCCAGTCATAACCCATCCCCGGCTCCACCACACTCGTTCACAAACATCCTGGCCTCTGCTGCTCACATCACCTTAAATTATACGTTCCTCATACCCTGACTACAACCCCTAATCATAACTCTACAATTAACAGTCACTCCCTTCTCGCAGCCTTCCACATCTCTTCGTACAGTAAGTGCTTTGCATCTCTCAAATACCTTCCACGTATACAGTATCATATTTTTTTTTTCTATTTCATACGCAAGCCAGTCATAATTTCTTCTATTTACCTGATTCAAACCAAGCCATACTCACCTACGTTACAGTGAACTATTTTTTGATCTCCAAACGTAGTTGACAATGTTCTCTCAGCATCTCTGTCCAGAATAACATCATAACTCATGTAACTTAATGTGATCTTCCAGATTAGTTCCTTTCTCTAGTTTACGCCCAAGGCAGGTTTTTAGCCATAGTAACTTTCGACAGAATTCTTGGCCTTGGGAGTCTGACTTCGAAAAATTCCTCTGCACACTCACAGATACTTACATTTCCCCACCAGCAATGCATTCCTGGGGGTCTTAAGGATCTTACAGCAACATAACTAATCACCCAACTTTCCAACGTGTCTACATTTGGGATTAGGACCTAAAAACATGGACTAAAAATGCAGTCACCAAAACTGACACTATATAACAAGCCAAACCACCATTACATCAGGACTACAACCACCAATAATCCATATTTAGCAAAACTGTTCAGCCTTTTTCAGTCTTTAATACTGTCGACATATTTCATTCTCTTCCTTAAAGCAACTATCCTTAGCTTTTCATATACCCAACTTTTTTCTTAAGTATAAATTCATATGTATGCATAATATGCAATTTGAAATTAATATAACTTAGATTTAATTACATGTACACCAGGTAATTACATTCCTGTACTTATTCTATGCCTTATATACACTTTTACATCTAAAAACAAACGGCTATGTACACCAATGGCGGCGGTACGTTACAAATTACAAAAATGCTAGAACAGCGCCAGTAAGCCAAGTAACGAAGTGTACTGTTGAAAAATGTACACACACGTAGTGATGATGCGCACTCCACACGCTGCCTACACAACGCATACACAAGGAAGGGACGCACTCTACACATGACAGTACAAAAACAATACGTATACTCAAATATACACAAACACGTACACATACACACATCTGCACACACGTACACACATCACCAACACATATGCACAGAAAATACCACAATGCCCACACGCAAAAAAAAAAAAAAAAAAAAAAGAGGGGAGTTAATAGAAAATGTTAACTGCATGAATAAATAATGCTAAAACGAGGCCAAATTCAGACTGCATATTAACAGGAGAGACCAAACTGCAGATAACAAGCGGATAGGCGTGGCCGGGTGGGAGGGGATGGGATGGGGGAGATACAGAATGGGCGTGGCACGGTGAGATGGGGTGAAACGGGGTGCAGAAAGGGTAGGGACTGGGTGGTGCGAGATGGGGTGAGGTATGGCGATGAAAGTGCAGAATAGGCATGGGATGGTGTGAAGTGATATACAGAATGGGTCAGAATGCGTCGATAAATGAAGGAGACGATAGGATGTGGCGGAGTTGAGTGCTTAATGTATAGGATTTGGATGAGCGGAGGAAGATGAGATGGCAGAGGTGCTGAACAGGCGTGACATGGTGGGCAGCAGAACAGGTGTGGGATGGGGTGGTTTGGATACACAATAGGCGGGGATGCGCCGAGAAAGGCAAGATGGGTTGAACTGGGATAGGGTACAATATGGGTGGGGCTGCGATGACAGTGGCGGGGTGTGGTACGGTGGGGACGAGTGATGAGACGGAGGGGGGTAGAAATGGGGAGGGGGGTGAAGCAGACATGAGTGAGAAAGGATACTGCGGAGAGGGATGGGTGAAGCACTATGTTGGGGAGGTGGGGGGCAGTAATAAAGTGAAGAGAGGAAAGTGGACTGGAATAAAATGCGATGTGAGAATGTGTAAAGGAAGAAGAAGGGGAGAAATGGAAGAGGAAGATGAGACTGAATGATAGGGGGAAGAGGGAGAGGTATACAGGGGAAAGGAGAAAGGGTGATACTAAGGGAGAAGGAGGGCAGAGAGGAAACAGGAAGCGGAGATGGGGAACAATGAGGGAGAGGAGGCAAGAACCGGCGAAGGAAAGGAAGCAGAAGAGGGGAAGAAAAGGGAGGAAAGAGAGCATGAAGCAAGGAGATGGGGGAGGGGGAGTCAATAGGGACAGTGACGCGGAGGGGGACGTGTGAAATAACAAGGCAGATGGACTTAGGGAAGAACAGTAAATGTGGGGAGGGAGAGAAATTATGGCAGGACAGGGCAGAGAAGCGGAGGATAGGTAAGGGCAAGGCTGGGGACGACAGGGGAGGGAGAGGAAAGGGTAGGGCATATTCAAACAGATGAAGGGGAGGCAAGGCAGGGCAGGATAAAGGTGGGGCAGGATAAAACAAGTCAGGGAAGAACTGGGCAGGGCAGGGCAGGGTAGGACAAGGCGTGGCAGGACAGGACAGGGCAAACAAAGGCAAATTAACTCTGACTAATGCAAATCAAAGCAGGACACGATAGAACAAGGAAAACCAAGTCATGGCATATCATGACAATGCAGTGTAAGGCAGGGTAGGTTAGGGTAAAATAAGGGCACGGGATGGTAGGTAGCAGGGGACGGCAGGGTAGGTAAAGGTATAGTAGGGCCCGGCAGAGTAGGTGAGGGTATAGCGGTGCACGGCAGGGTACAGCAGGAGTGAAGGATACGGACACAAAGAAACTCGTCTCTCTCTCTCTCTCTCTCTCTCTCTCTCTCTCTCACACACACACACACACACACACACACACACACACACACACACACACCAGCCACTCATTAATACCATATTCACACTCATTCAACCAGGGATGTGACCAGCAGAAATAATCAACTAGGCTGTAACTCGACATGTGTAAAGCAACTGAATGAAAATACAATGTTTGAACTTTTTCTGTCCGATGACGTGTATTATTTTCTTGTTATTCTTGCAACCACCAGACAATTTTATTCACGTCAGGATCGACCTCTGATAGTGAAAGGGCTAATGAAGGCTACTGTAATCTAACCTTTCCAGTAAAAAAAAAAAAAAAATCTCATAAGTTGGGGAAAATCGTCCGGAAAGAGCAAGAATAAAAAAAAAAAAGTCATCGCAACAGAGTTAATAATTTAGATAGTGATTGATTATTCGAAAAAAAATAAAAATGCCGCGACTGGCTATCAACGTGTAGCTTGAGTTGTGAATGGATTATAAGAAAGTAACTTGAGCTGTGACTGGTTCTGTAAGTAACCCGAGCAGTGATTGGTTAACAGACAGGGAACTTGACATGTGACTGGTTGTTGCTGTTGTTGCTTAATCCTCGTCTGCCTGTGGCCGAGCAGACTCGTTGACCACAGGCAAGCAACTATTTCTTTGGGGCCACCCTACAGGTATTGTATAATACACACACCGTGTTGGGATCCGGCGCCTCCTTGTGGCTGACAGCACCTCACCAGGGTCGAACAAGGGTTCTTCCCATGGTGAGGCGCAGAGAAATATGAGGAGCTTTGGCTCCCGAGTGGACGCCGCAGCTCTTTTACCCAGGGAGCACATTGCCACCACGTGTAGCATCCTCAAAGCGCCAGTTGTGATTCGTGATTAGTGAAAGGAACTTTAAATGTGACTACTTAAGAATTTAAAAAAAATATTCTCGTACTGAAACTTAACCTTTTCACTACGATGATGTTAATTCTTGCTATCCCCAGACGATTTTATGTAGCCCTGAAGCGATTAAAACACCACAAAGGCCTCCTCAAAGCTGAATAAAATCCTCTGGAGATAACACAATAGCAATAAAACAAACAGGTTAGTACAAACACATGAAGGAGAGGGGGAAGGGGAGACTTGGCTACATGCACGTCCGCACATACGAGCACATCCTGATTGCATGCTCTCGCTCTCTTTCTCTCTCTGGCAATCTCAGTGGAACGAGCAGTGATGAGGCAGGCTGGCATGAGGAGGAGGAAGAGGAGAAGGTTAGAAAGGAAAATGGGGATGCAAGAGGAGGAGGAGGAAAAGGAGGAGAAAGAAATACAAGAAGGTGTGGGAGTGAAAGAGGAGATTTTGGAATAGGAGGAACAGTTGAGAAGGAAGAGGAATAGAGGAGGAAGAATGGGGGAGAAGAGGAAGAATACAGGAAAAGGAGGAGAGGCGGAAGAGAATGAAATGGAAGGAAAAGATCATGATGAGAAAAGAAAATGAAATGGAGAAGTAGGAATAGGAAAGAAAGAATAGAAAAGGAGAGATAGGAGGAAGAGTACGATGGAGGTGGAGAGAAAATGGAGGTACATTACGTGGGGAGGGGGGGGGAAAGCAAGATGGAAAGGGTGAATGAAATGGATGAGGGTAGAGTTGTGGTGGAGGAGGAGTTAAATGGTTGCACAAGAAAATTATGATGAGAAGGAAAGGAGAAGGAAAATGGGAAAGACGGAATGAATATGAAAAAAAAAAAAAAAAAATGGGAGGAAGAGGGAAGCACAAGGAGAAAGAATATAAAAGGGGTATATAATGAAAATTTAAAGGAGAGGAAGAAAGACAATGAGGGTGAAGGAAAGAAAACAAGGCAAGTGTAAAAAGGAGAGAGAGAGAGAGAGAGAGAGAGAGAGGAAGAATAGGGAGGAACGAAAAGGGGACCAAAAGACACCGATAAAAGAAAGGAAAAACGAAGGGTAGGAAAAGGAAACAGACCAAAGAGGAAAAGATAAAAGAAGATAGAAAGGGAGAAAGAGTGGAAGATCTCATCAACCCTGGGGAGAATGGAGGAGGAGGAGGAGGGGAAAAAAAGAATTGGAAGAGCAGGAGTAAAAAAAAAAAAATGAATGGAAAATAAGAATATGAAAAGGAGGGAGAACAAAAACAAAAAAGAATATTAAGAGGAGAGAAAGGGAGATCAAAGAGAACGAAAATGAAAACATGAGGGGGGAGAAAGTGTTGAGGAAGAAATGAAGCAATGAACGAAATGGGGGAAGAGGAGAGGGGTAGGAAAAGTAGGTGAATGAAGTCAATAAGGGAAAGGGTAAGTAGGAAGGCGATAAACTGAATGAGGCGGACAGTGAAGAGACATAAACAAGAGGAGGGAAACAAGAATGATGATTATGATCCAAACAGATGAAGTAAAGAGGAAGGACAAGGGACAATGGTGGGTAGGATAAAGAATGACGAATGAGAAGGACGAATGTGAACAGACAGTGACATTAGACTTAATTTCGTGCTGATGTGAGAAAGTTCCATACACCAGATAAATGTATATATACGGAAAAACAAGGTCAGAATACTTAATTAAACGAAGTAAAGACTCAGAACAGTCAAAAGAGGTTGCCTGTTAACCACTCAAAAATGACTTTTCTTTTTTCTCTTTTCTCTCTTTATATTTTTTTTTCCTTTGCTATCCACATGCTACCTCTCGATTTTTTTTATAATGCTGGGGGGGGGGTGATTTTTCGAACGGGTAGAGCTGGATATAGCATTTTTTTTATTCCACGACATAAGGAGGGGCTCGCCTAAACTACAATAATAATAATAATAATAATAACAATCGTCTAGAGGTAGTAAGAATAACCAATACAGACAATAAGCTTCAAGGCGTTATGTAATGGACGAAGTAATTTAGGTTTTCTTCCGATCTTTATGTGTAATTTGGGGTTTCTTTTGAAGTTTATGATTAATAAACAATGTTTATTTTAGATACCCCCGTACACTGGTTATATGGCCGGGTAAACGATGTGTCTGGGTTTAACGAATGTCGTAATAAACGACAGACAGACAGACAGACAGACAGACAGAGGTGCAGTACGGTCGGGCAAGCACACCTGGACATCAAAGGTAGCGCCGCGGGGTTGGTAGGCTACGTCCGTGTGCTATTACACCGTACAGTATATTGAGACCGACCCAAAGTACAGGGACGTGCAGATAGAGTTTCGTGTGTCTTTCTTACGTCCGGACAGACTCTGGTTCGTCTCTCTTAATTGTGGACAGACTTTCGTGCGCCTCTCTTTTACGTGCGGATAGACTTTCCTGCGTATCTGACGTGCGGATAGAGTTTCATGCGTCCCTTTCTTACGTAAGAATAAACTTTGGTTCGTCTCTCAATTGCGGATAGATTTTCGTGCGCCTCTCACGTGAAGATAGACTTTCGTGCGTCCCTTTCTTACGTCCTGAGAGACTTTCGTGCCTCTATTTCTTACGTGTGGATAGACTTTCGCGCGTCTTTCGCGCGGATATTCTTTTGTGCGGCTTAACCCTCTGAGGGGGGGTTGGTTTAGGTTAGTATCTGGCCTGTAGTTCTCCACTTTGAAGTCCTTAACTCCTTCAAACATGTATTCAATGTGAAAGGTGGGTAGCAGTGCCGAAGTGGTGACAAGTGCAGCTGTGTTAAAGGTAGGAGAATTGCTTGGCCTCAGGTAACGGACTAGGCCTATACCCGGAATCGAAAATACAGAAATATTCCAATAATGTACTTTTTATTTTTGCATCCTCCATACGATTTTGTTCAACTTAAAATACCATAGTAATGAAAGGGATAACTGAAGTTATACCCATTCCCTCTAGTTCGAAAAGACCCCTGTAAACTTAAAAAATCATCTTGAGGCGGAAAAACTATAATCTCAAATACGCAACCATTGTGAAGGCATTAATCGTTTTAGTATATAAGGACAATTTTTCGCGAGGTCTTTCAGTACAGTGTAGCCTATATCCCTCGCTGCGATTGTACCCCGGATTCATTTTTATATATTTTTCATTATTATTACTAGTAGTAGTAGTAGTAGTAGTAGTAGTGGTTTGATTATTATTAATTAATGCGATTACTGTAACTATTTTCAGTGTACTTTTAACGGTGGGGGCAATTGCAGGAATACCATTATCCACACTATTGGATTTTCCGTCTTTCCCTACCATAAAAGGGGAGACTGAAGGCATATACCGTACATACAGCAATACAGGTCACCCAGACGTTCGTATTCATTTGTTTCAAAAGAACGGTCTTAGTGGGTTGTTAAATTATCACATCTGAATTTTGGGGGTGCTGGGGGGAACCAGTTAATTCTTATCTTTGCGACTGTTTTTGGCTTTCATCTTGCTTTCTGATTTTAATGTTTTTTTTTTTTTCCCCCCTATCGCGTTAATCTCATTCTCCCCAGCTATTAAATCTCTCCTTAATCTCTCTCTCCCCCGACTGTCTCTCCCTGCATGTCCTCCTGAATGTTTTACTCTTATTTCCTCACGTTCTACTTCGTACGCCATACTTTCTTCGTGGTAAATTTCTCGGAGGCATTTCAGTCCCGGTTAATTTCTGCTAACGGTAAGAAAACTCCAACTCACGCGAAGAGAACATATGGCCATTTTACTTACACTGATGACGTGCCTTTCTGTAGGGTAACATAATTTTTGGTAGATCTAACAATGAGAGAATTTGTGGGATTATTTGGTCTTTTTCAACCACGAGTATCCGTTATCTAATTCAAGCTGATCCATAAAAACTGACTGTGATACGGAAAGAAAATGTGAGAATTTTAGCGTACAACGAAAAGTCTTTATGTAATACTGTTTTTACCAAGATGAAAACTGTGGCTGATATGGAAAGAAGTTGTGAAAATATTTATCATGTTAAACGAAAATTAAGTTTTTGTGATACAGTAATTGCTACTATAATAATAGATAGTGAGCAAAAGAAAAGAAAAAAAGTTAAGATTCTTTTTCATACAACGAAAATACGTCTTTTATAAGGTGGAATTTAATCATATTTGGGTATGCGTGTGTATGGTAACAATGATGATGGCCTGTTATTAACCATTATTATCGCTGCTATTACAACAGTCTTTAGTATCTAGAAAGCGAACATCTCCATGCACAAATCCCACTAGACACAATCATACACTTACGCCCACAACAAAGACTACTACTGCATAAACACGTACAGGCATATCACACTTCATTAGTATGTGGGAGGAGTAGAAGTCTGACTGTTCGTTCTCTAAATCTGAAATCTGCAAGGCGTTTTTTTTTAATATTCGTTCTTCGTCGGAATTCTACACTGTCTGAAAATTTATTCATGTCCGATTTTATCCATAACCATATTCAGCACTGACACAAAATTATTTATCCCCTAATAAATCCATTTTACTAACTTTGCTTATTTAACAGGAGAAATAACTTCCTTAGTAGAAGTACTCATTTGTAGTAAAGGTATATTTCTTTGGAAGTGACATTTTTTAAGCGTGTATCATTATCACAAAAGGAACCGTTTTTTATACATACGCATAAAGTTTCAATTTCTTTTTTACTTCTTTCAGTGACGAATCGAGGTCCAATTAGTATTATGCCTATTTTCAGTGTACCTATTTCATCATACCAATTAACGTTTCTGTTCATATCTACAGTATATAATACGTATCAGATGCATCGATTTTGAGTATTTAAACAACGGTGTCCTTAGCATTAGTAATTATGTTTTGATCATCAGTACTGCAGGTCTGGGTTAGGTCAAAAATCACACCACAAATTTAGTTCTGACAGACTTTTCCAGCTCGGGTCTAGAAGGTGGCATAGAAGACCCTTTTACCTGCTGCAGTAAGAGGTGCCTGTGTGTGCCGGGAGGAAGAGGAAAAAGGAGGAGGAGAGGAAGAGGAGTAGGAAAGGAAGCGGAAGTGGGAGGAGGGAAGGAAGAGGAAGGAGAAGAGGAAGAGGAAAGGAAATGGTAGGAAAGAGGGAAAAGGAAATGAGGAAGCGATGAGGTGATTAAGAAGGAAATGGATAGAGGATGCCAAGGAAATGCGAAAGAGAAGACAGGGGGAAAGTAATATAAGCAACCTATGCGAAGAATGAAGGAAAAGTTAGAGGGTAGGAAAAGGGAAAAGGCAGCCGTGAAGGAAAGAGGAAAACATGCAAGGAAAGGAACAGAAAGATAAGAAAAAAGTAGAGAGAGAGAGAGAGAGAGAGATAGAAGGGTCTAGTGGAGAGGGTAATCAATTTCAAACTTCGGGATGAGTGATTTTCGCGTCTGGTGGACTGCGTAAACCTTGGTGTAAGGAACAAACAACATCAGTCAAGTGAGTAAATATGCCACTTTTTTTCTTTTTTCTTTCTTTAATGCCGCTATTTCTTTCTTCTTTCTTTAATGCTACTTTTTTCTTTCATACCACTTTCTCTTTCATCTTTCTCTAATGCCACTTTTTTTCTTTATTTTAATGCCACTCTTTCTTTTTTCTCTTTAATAACAACAGCAACATTAATTTCAAGAGCTTTCATCAATTCGGCAACCCCTAATACTGTGTTCCTATTTTTTTCCCTGATTTACAGACGATTTTATTCAGCTCAAGGCCTCGCCTGGAAGAAGGGTAGGATAGTGTTTTCCTTCCAACACTCACCACCATTCCATTTGCCTAAGCTGAGGAAAATCGTCTGGTGGGAGCAAGAACAGAAGTCGTTATTGTGGTGATGGGGTTTTGTTCCATTATTTCTTAGGTACGATAAGGGTCTGTTTATTTCTCTCTTGCCCCCGACAGATGATTTTATTCAGCTAAAGCGAGGCTCATTCTTATACCCCTGAGTGTAATAAGTCCATCCACGACTAACAGTAATTGTCGATTAGTAGCTACAATGGAAAAAAAAAAAAAAAAAAAAAAGCAGCGTAAGGATAGAGCTATGTTCACGATCTATCGGTGGATGAACTGTGCCCACACACTGAATATATATGTGCGTGTGTGTGTGTGTGTGTGTGTGTGTGTGTGTGTGTGTGTGTGTGTGTGTGTGTGTGTGTGTGTGTGTGTGTGAATATACACTTACAGTAAAACGATAATTTCAGTACATGGGTTTTGTTCATCCATCTAAGTATTCACTTTGAAACAAAATTAATATATATTTTTTACAAGCTTTCACCAAGACCTATCACAAGAACAATTTACCACTCGACTGATGTTTGTTTTTCCCTTGCCAGTCATTTAATCTTTCTGCCAGCGAAGGTCGCGAAAGTCCTCTTCCCGAAACTTCAGCGGAGGGGGGGAGGGGGTTTTGTTTATAGAGCCACACACAGCCACCCTGACCTTCACGGTACTCTGGTATGATGAGAGGTGTGTGGTGTAGTGTGGTGTGGTGTGGTGTGCGGTGTGATGCACGGTTGAGTAGAGGGGGTGGAATGAAACTGTGTGCTGCTGACGTGGTGTGGTGTGGCTGTAGGGTGATGAGGTGTGATGCGGAGTAGTGAAGTGTGGTGATTTTGGAGGGTGGTATGATGTGGATGGACTGTGGAGTGGTGAGTTAGATTTGATGTGGAGATTAGGCAGTGTAATGTAGCAAGAGGTGTGGTGCGATGAGTGGTGAGGCAGTGTGATGAGCTGTTCAGGGGATTGCAATGTAGTGTAACGTGGTATTTTATGGCAAGAGGTGCTGTACGGAATGGCCGGATGAGTGAAAGGTGAATAGAACTGACTGGTGTGGTGACGGTGTGGTGTGGCGTGGTAGGGAGCGGTAAAGAGCAGCAAGAGGACCAGCAAATTGGGCAATTCTGGTGTGGTGTGGTGTGATGTGTTTGCTAGTGGTGGTGTTGTAGGAGACGAGCAACATCGCGCATTGCAGTGTCATGTAATGTAATGTGCTGTTATGTGGCGTGGCGTTTTGCTATGTGATGTAAGGCGGTGTAGTGCTTTGCTGTGTGATGTAACATGGAATAAAGAGTTATAGTGTAGTGTTATGTAGTGTAGTGTAGTGTAGTGTAGTGTAGTGTGTGCAGTGTAGTGTAGTGTAGTGTGATGAGATGTTATGTGGTGTGGCGCAATGTCCTAATTACTATTCAAAGAAATGATGGGAGTTAAGGCCGAGTGAGTTCCATTGGCAAATTATAGCATATTGTCAAGGGTACACGCTGCTGAATGACTGACTGATGATATATGCAATTAAAGCACTAACTGATGGGATAATTGACCGCAAATTTAGGTTAATAGCTGTGTGTGTGTGTGTGTGTGTGTGTGTGTGTGTGTGTGTGTGTGTGTGTGTGTGTGTGTGTGTGTGTGAATGGAGGGCTAAGTGGGATGGTATTTATGTGTCTATTGCAACTGAGTGGCTCGCTTGACTGGTTGAAGTAATGACTGTCCGCGTCTGCATTCTCGTGGCACTAGAAGGCTCCCTGGCACCTCATCTTTGCCAGTGTATTTCCGTATATATCACGTTATTTTAATATTGTTTATTACTCATGAACACCAGATCAATAAAAAAAAAATTACATACCGAGAGAACAGCCACGTTTTCTAACCAATAACCACCTCCTTTACTTTACTTTTAACACCATCAACATTTTCATTTAGCTTGGGGAAGTCTTTTGAAAATGGAGGGTTATTTGCAGTCTTCAGTATGCCCATCACTACTTACTGACCCTTCTTAAGTTCAATAAATTCGTCTCACAACAGCCTAATCACTATGAAAGACATCAACGTGGTGAAGGGGTCAAGGTTTAATATCCGCAAAGATATTTTTAACTTTGTTTGCAGGTTATAATGTTTACTCTGATATTAGCTCATTCACAACTACGACTTCTGATTTTCTTCAATGCTATCACTCAGAAAGGATCTATATTAACGGAGAGACTAATAATAAATACTGCACCTAACCCATTCAGTTCGAAAAATCTCCCGTAAGCCGAATGAAAGTCTGCCAGTAATGAGCATAAAATAAAAGGCGTTACGGTACTGCAATGGTTAATACAGACATAACACACCAAATACTATCAAGGTGTAAATATGCAAAATAAATAGCAAAGACAAAGGTGCTAGGGAGTCTCCAAAGCCAACAGATTACGGTCTCTGGTGATGGTAATAGTTTTAATGGTGACTTGGTATATCCTTTAACAGTGGTTTTATGCAGGACTGCAAGAACAAAACCTCACAGATCACTTCGATGACTCCTATTCTATTCTATTCTTCCTTTTACCAGACGATTTTATTCTGTTTAGGGGGAGATCCAATAATACAGGGATTAATGGGCACGGTTTTTATCCCCATCACTATTATCTGTCTCTCTGAAGCTTAATAAAATCGTCTGTTGATAGCAAAAAAATATTCAGAAAATCATTATACTGAACGGAGAAAACATTTACGGATTTATGTACACAAATAACCAACAACAATTTGCATTTCTGGGGGTCGAGAACTTTTACGAATATATATACATACAATCAACAACAGTTTGGATTTTTTTTTTTTTTTCAGTGGGAGGATGGGTGAGGCTGTTTAAAAAGTGCTCAACTGTGGGAGATCGTGAAGTATCCGACAGTTTGGAACCACGCAGTTGCGATTGTGGTAGTAGTGGTGATTGTGATGGTAAAAGTGTCGGTCTAGGTTGTGGTTGATGTGCGATGGTGGAGGTGGTGGTGGTGGTAGTGGATGGTGATTGTGGTAGTTGTGGTAGTGGTTGTTGGGTGTCGCACTGGTGGTGGACTGGAAGCATGGGCGGCTGTGCGGACGTGGATGGGTTGCAGAGGGGACGGTGGAGGTCTGAGGGATGGTTCGATGGGCCAAGGTTAGGGATGGGATAAGCCACGCCTGAGTCACATCTTCCCAGAGCTGGTGGCTGTGGTGGTGGTGGTGGTGGTGGCTGTGGTGGTTGTGGTGGTGGCTGTGGTTGTAGCTGCCGTCGCCACATGGAGGAAGGGACATTAAAACATACCGCTGGTGTAAGAGGGCAAAGCATATCCAAGAGGTATTGTAAAAGATGCAAGATAACAGTGAGAAATTGGCATCTATATTACAGTGAAGATACACAGATTTCGTCAAGGTAAGAGTGAGAAATTGGTATTACAGTGGAGATAGCCTACATAGTTTTTTTTCTCTTTTGAAAGGGTACAAACTGCGACAAGTGAAAAACTGGTATCTACATTACAGTGATCATACATAGATACTGTGAAAGGGCAAGAACTGTGAACTGTGGAAAAGTGAGACAATGGTATCTATATTACAGTGACGATACAAAGATACTGTGAAAGGGCAAGAAATACGAGTACGTGATATCATAGAGAGTGAAAAAATGGTGTCTATACTGCCGTGACGATACACAGATTTACAGGAATGGGAAAATAAGTGATAAAGAACAATAAGAAACTGATACTACTACAGTGACGATATACAGATTTGTAAAAGTGGCAAGAAATATGTGAACAAAAAGTCTGAAATTGGTATCTACATTACAGACACGATACAAGAATACTAAAAAACACTGAAACAGGTATGAAATAATTGAAAGGGCATGAAATATACTGAAGAGGGCAAGATATACGTGACGAAGGCAAAGAAATTTGATAAGACTAGTGAGAAACTGATACCCACATTAAAGACGACATAAATATATATTTAAAAAGGGCAATGAACTACTATAACCAATGAACAAGATAAATACTGCTTGATAAACACTGTACTGACGATATAGCGTAGATGGCAAAAAGAGAACTGTACTCATTATACAGTCTTAGGAGACTCTGGCACCACTTCCTTAATTATTTTGCATATTACACCTTCATATTCTCTCCCTTGTTACTTATGTTTTAATACTGATATCTGCATATGACATACAGTACTATGGATAAATAATATACAACTGAATTTTAACGATACCCTGGCAGTGAAAAACCAAGAGGTGACAGGTGAATGCAAGATAATACTGAATACAAGATACTATTAATGTGCCTTATGCAGAAAAAACTGTTAAGGAAGCGATGCCAAAAAGCCTCATAAATCCAAGAAATACGAGCCTGTTGGATTAAATATGAGCAAAAATTTACAAAGGGAGAACTTATCACCAAACCAAAAGGGCAAGAATACAGGGCATTTAAAACCTCAGGGCAGTAAGGGTAAAAAAAGGCAAGTTAAGTAAGTATAAATCACGAGGAAAGATATGTCAGAGGCAAAGATTAACAAAAGCGCAGCGAATCCAAAGGGCAGTAGGAGTACAAGGGTAAAAGAAGTCAAATACTGTATGTCATAAGGAAAGATTAAGTCAAAAGATAAAGTTAACAAAAGCGAACCACAGCAACCCCTTCTCTACGAGGGTAAAATGGGTCACGTCAACTAATCTAGCTCATAAGGAACGATAAAGCCAAAGTATAAAGTTAACAGAAGCGGACCTCAGCAAACCCCCTTCACTACGAGAAAAATATCTTAAGCTGAATAAAATCGTCCGGAGCTTGCAAGAAAAAGGGCATCAGCGTAAGGAATCAATAGAAGCTTTTTGTTACGCAAATTATTATGGCAGGTCTCCCCTACGCTGAATAAAATTGCCCGGCAGTAGAATGTAAAATTAAATATACATTCGTCCTCGCACTGAAGGGGATAAATTATGGCTTAAGTTGGATGAATATGATTATGCCAACTCAAAAATTAAAACTGATCAAAATGCAGGGATGAATCGATGGAGAGAGTGAGTTAAGACTGGATGAATTAATGTGAAAAATGAGTGAAATGTGATGAATTACTTGGTACGATCTGTGAATCCCATGTTTACGAGACGAGGAGCATACGGCGGTGAATAATGACGAGAGAGAGAGAGAGAGAGAGAGAGAGAGAGAGAGAGAGAGAGAGAGAGAGAGAGAGAGAGGCAAAAAAAAAAAAAAACGACGAAGATACTAAAAAGGACCAAAACAAATTAAAAACACAGAATGACACACAAGGCAGCCGCAAAACACACACAATTATACTAAAAAGCAACAGGAAAATAACGGGCAAAGGATAATAACGGGCAGAATGAAATATGTACTGGGCAGAAGAGAAACATGACGGTGATGATGATGATTTTTTGAAATGTTGGCAGTTGATAATTTTCTTCTTCTTCTTCTTCTTCTTCTTCTTCTTCTTCTTCTTCTTCTTCTTCGAGAGAGAGAGAGAGAGAGAGAGAGAGAGAGAGAGAGAGAGAGAGACAGAGAGAGAGAGACAGACAGACAGACAGAGACAGAGACAGAGACAGACAGAGACAGAAACCACACTCGATTCTCTTGTCTTCAGAGAGATCCTTCTTGAACTAAATAATTTCCTCAGTCAATACATAATACAACAGATGTCATATAACGTACAACCAGAACTATAAAATATAATTCCCGTTTTCCAATTACAAAATAAATAATAAAGAAAATACATAAATCTACAGTCCGTGCCATATTACCCCATTTAGGTTACAGTAGTCCACGTCATTTAAGCCGTAGGAGGCCAGGAAGGGATGGAAAAAAGAATGTGCCCTCCTAAAAACCTTTGCCCCTCACAAAACCTCCCTCTCCCCTCCTTGCTAACAACTCCAGAAACACATAAACCCAAACAGCCAAGTAACGACCCCTTAGCTAACGACTCAACCTCACTCTGACCCCCTCCCTCCTTCGTTCCTTCCTTCACCATTCTTCTTCCCCTGCCCTTCCTCTGCCATCTCGCCTATCGTCCCTCTACTCCGTGTTTCCTTCTTCGGCCATCTACCTCCTACAATCCCATTCCCCCCCCTCTATTTCCTTCTTGTTTCTTCTCTTTCCTCCCTCTCTCTGCAAACGCTCCCATTCCTCTTCCTCACTCTCTTGATCTCCCCACCTTTCTCATTCTCTCTCGACTACCCCCTTTCCTTACTTCACCCTTTTTCCTCTACCCTTCCATTGTCCTCCCACCCCATCATCCTTCTTCTTCCTCTCTCCTTCTTTCTCCCTTCCTTCCTCTCACAACAGACGCTTCCCTTGCTGCCTCCCTCTCCCTCATTTCTCTTTCCCTTTACCTATTTTTCCCTTATGCCTGCGCTCCTTCTCCTTCCTCACTCTTTTTCTTTTAGCCTTCCTCTTCCCTCTTCCCTCTCTCCTCTTTCTCTCTGTTGATTCCACTTCACCTCTTTTTTTTTCTTTCTTTTTCCCCTCCTTCCTAGGCTACCAACTGCTTACTCCCATCGATCTCTCAACCTTCTTCCTTTCCCCTTTTTCTTTTTCATCTCTTTCTCTGAAGGTTCTCCCTCACCCCTAATTCCTCTTTCCCCTCTCTCTGTAACCAATGACCCCTTCCCATCCAAACTTTCTTCTTCCTCTACCCTCCCTCTTCTCTCTCTACACATTTCCCTTATAGCCTAACTCTGTATTCCCCTTCCTTTGCCTCCTGCCTCATTTCCCTTTTTCACCTTACCTCCTCCCTCTTTTCTTATGTTTTGCTTCCTTTTCTCTCTTCAGTCCCAGTCCCTGGAGACTCTTCCTTGCCTCCCACCTTTCTTTCCTTTTCTCTCTCACTCCATCGGCTACTCCCTTTCCTCTCCTCGTCCTTCTCTCACCTTCTCTCCTCCACTTCCCATCCCCTTTGACCTTCCCTTCCACACCCACCCTTCCTTCTCTACTTCTCTCTCCCCACATCCTCACATCATCCACCTTCTCCCTCCCTCTCCTTTTTTCCCCATTCAACACTCCTTATCCCCCTCTTTATCTTCCTCTCGTGTCTATCTACCTTCCCCTTCCTCTCCTTACATATGTCCTTCTCCCCTCATCTCTACCACCTCTCTCTTCTCTTTTCCTCCATATCTCCGCCCTCCTTTCTCTCCCCATCTCCAACCCTCACATCATCATCTTTACCTCCGCCTCCCTCTCTCCTCCTATCCTCCCCATCATCCTTCCACATTCTCTCCCACCATCTCTTTCTCCCCCCTCTCTCTTCTCCTTTCCTCCCATTAGCTCCCTCCCCCTATCCTTTTCCTCCCTAATCTCCACCTACCCCCTTCGCTACCCTCCCCAGGTCTCCTTGTAGACGGCCCTAAATTAGCGTGAGGGGAACAGCATGTACGCCATTAACTGCTAATAACCTTGGATTTACGGCCTAATTAAAGCCGTGGCCAGAACAGCAGCGGTGAGAGGCTGATGAGTGATGGGGGAGGCAGGGAGGGTTGAGAGGGACGGCAGCGAGTAAGGCGCCATAGAGTGGATTGATATTTAGGCAACTTGTTGGAGAAATGGTAGAAAGCGTTAAGATGGTAAGTCACATAAAGAAAGCGGCTTCAGTACAACAATTATACCCATTTCACTCTGATTTGACCTAAAACTGCCATCTCTCCATCTCGAATGCTGAGTTGTTGCAATAGATTACCACTAGGATATGGTACTAGTCACGAAGGAGTGCTATGGAAAAGATTTATAGCCGTAGCATTGTCCATTTCTCCCACTGAGCTACGTGAAATAAGCTGTAAAGGGACGAAAATCTGGGCCAAGTAAAGATGAAAGGGGTGTAACGCCAGAAAACATAATTCAGTTTCAAGACGGTCCTCCAAGACTCTTAGAGGTTATAATGGTGTGTGGTGAGTCATGCACGGTACGAAGAAAGGAAGGTGGAAAAATGAATGGACAAATCCAGGAAAACTTTTATAACTCGTAACTGAGGTGGAAAATCACGGTAAGGGGTGACGAACGCAAAAAGAGGCTGAATGAGGGAAGGAAATATGGTGTATCGATGACTGAGTGATGTACAGAAAAGGTTAGATGAATGGATGAATAACGACTAAATGAGTGACGATGCAATGCACAGATGAATATTTTATGTAAGGTTCTAACTGAAAAATGAAGGTCAATGAAACATGAATGGTTAAATAAAAGCATAAATGGCAAATACATATCCAGCACATAGAAAGACGAGGAAGATACAAAAGATGATACGAGAAAAACTTAGAGCAGATGAGTAATATGCAGTATGATACGACTAGATGAATGAATGTATATGATAGCTCCATGAATAAATGAATACACCACGATACCTTGATGATTGACTGAATGTATACACCTAGACGGGCCGATGAATGATATAATACACTAATAGAGAGTAGTGAATGAATGATTACACAGACAGAATGATGAATGAATCAACAGACAGAGACAGCTTCCTAAATGAATACACCAAGGCACACCGATGAATGAAATACTACACTAAACAAGTTGGTGAATGAATGAATACACAGACAGAATGATGAATGAATGAAGAGACAGAGACAGCTTGGTAAATGAATGAGGGAAGGCACAGTAACAAAGGATGACGGTGAGAAAAAGGTAACGATAAGTCTGAGTAATGTAAAATACTGAGTAAACATTGGCTTTAATAGATAACAAGTGGATGAAAAAGACACAGACTCACAGCGATGTAGTGAACGATGAAGACGGGAACCTAGCAATGGAAGAAGGGCTATAAAAACAGGTCGATAGACAGACAGATCAATAGACAGAGCAACAGATAGACATTTAGAGAGAGAGAGAGAGACAGACAGAGACAGAGACAGACAGACACACAGACAGACAGACAAGAGAAAGTTGCACAATTAAGGCATAAGTTAGGAGGGTCACAAGAGACAAAGCCATGAAAGTGAGTGAGAGAGAGGAGGAAGAATAATATTAATATACCAAGAAAGGCTGGATAAAAATAAAACGCAGAAAAGACGATAAAACCAGCCTCCAGGAAAAGCAATTTAATAAGTGGACGAAATCTGAGGAGGAGGTTAAAAATACGATGATCATGAGAGAGAGAGAGAGAGAGAGAGAGAGAGAGAGAGAGAGAGAGACCAAATATCAAGATCTATTAGACAGGAAGGAAAGAATTTGGAGACAATGGAAGTGAGCAAGAAATGAAAGAAAAAAGGCAGGAAGGAAGAAAAGAAAAGACAAAGGAAAAATGGAATGAGAAAGGAAAGGGTGCGAGAGGAAAAAAAAAAAAAAAAAAAAAGGATGAGGCTGAAAAGAGAAAAGTGCAATGAAAAGATAGAATGGCTGTAATGGATGAAAGAACATTAAAAAAAAGAGAAAGTGAGAAGTGGTTAAGAAAATAAAGACGAAATGTATGAAAGGACGGAAGGAGACTAAGGGCAAAAGGTAAGATAAGGAAAATGGAGAGAAAGAAGGAAGGAAGGAGGGAGGGAGAGAAAGAAGGAAGGAAGGAGGGAGGGAAAGAAACAAGGAAGGAAGAAGAGAAAGGAACATCAGGACAGAAAGGATATGAAGGGCATGAGAAAGGTAATAAACTAGGAACGATATGAAGGGAAGAAAAGACAGGAGACAAGGAGACAGAGGTGAAGAGAGGCAGACACGAAGAAGAAGAAGAAGAAGAAGAAAGGGATGAAAAGAGAAGATGCAAGGAAAGAAGAAATGAGGAGAGCTAGAAACGATGAAGAAGAACGGAAAGAAAGGAGAAGAAACAGGGAGGGAAGAGGTAAGGAGGGCAGGAAACGAAGAAGAACAAGAAGGAAAGAGAAGAGACTAATAGAAGAAAAGTGGAATCAGAAACGAAGACGGCGACGAAGAAGCCAAGTCAGGAAGGAAGCAGGTCGACTGGAGCTCCTATAACTCGGCCACAATACAGGAAGCCAATTTCATGAAAGGAGCTCAGGATTACACACGATACAGGAGTCAAACGAATGGCTACAAGGGCTGCCAGACGAGAGAGAGAGAGAGAGAGAGAGAGAGAGAGAGAGAGAGAGGGGGGGGAGGGAGGGGGATGAAGCAGGGAAAAAATAATGCCGAGGGGAGAGAAATTCCGTCGGCCGAGGAGGAAGACTACGGAAACTAAGGCAGGCATAAAGGAAAGTATAAGAGGTAAATGCTTCAGAAGTTACTAATACGGTAGGAAGGTATGAAGGAAAGGTATGAAAAAAAATGCTGCTGACCTTAATGACACAACTACGTAGGAAATATTTAAGAAGAGTATATAACCTGTTATTGAACTTACTGCAAAAAGGTATTCGTGACTACTATAAAATTTGCTGCATTAAAAAAAAAAGGGGGGGAGGGGCAAATGAAGCTATATGGACGAGATAAAAGTATAAGTGAGAGCTGCTATTAAACTCACTGAAATATATGTAAAAGGTAGGCATAAAAGTTCACTCCTAATACATTCTTTGAAAGTTAGCAACAAAGTCTGCGTATAAAATGCTCCTGAATATACTACGGTCAGAGGGGAGAGCTGAAGAGGGTAATGGGACTCGCTTGCAACCTTCCCGTCCATTCTTAGATATTTATAGTTCCCAAAGCCAGACTACGTTCCATAAGCAGCCCACTACAATACATATTCGTACTCTGTCCTACCAACCTGACGCAGCCGCTAATACAATGCCATCATTAGCATTATAACCTATTTCCATTAATAAATGAGCTGTCTGCTTAAAACACACACACACACACACACACACACACACACACACACACACACACACACACACACACACACACACACACACACACACACACGACAACAAACTTCGGTTGAAACGTTCTGTAGGATTCTATTCAGTAGCGAGTATCTTTTTAGCAACTGATATTCGATTTCACTAGGCTGAAAGCTCTCTCGGACTGCGGGTGACACCAGATACTCTTTAGCCATGGGGAAATCCCTGGGCAACATGGATAACTGAAGAAAAATAAATAAATAAATAATCTATCCATGAACAGACAGGCACCACTAATCCCTCTAAAGCTCATCTTGCCATACGACGAAGGCTCAACGCAAACAGTTCCAAGAAGTGTTTTATGCTTTTTTCTTGCCATCTCGAGTGATTTCATTAACATCATGGGAGACTTCTCGAACTGGTGGGGTTATAATTGTCCTTCAATACTGAGGCGCTCTCATAAAAAAAAAAAAAAAAAAGGACAAAAAATAATCAAAATAAGTACAGACAGTGCGCCATTGGAATGAAGGGGGTTAATAGAATATAGAAATAAGAAAACTCGGACTGGAAGCTGGCAAGTGGAGCGGCCAGGGATGAGGACTCTGGGTTGAGCGTAAGAGGGCGAGTGAAACCCTTGGCCGTGTTATGCGATATTGGGGGATCCACAGCACCGCTAGGGTACGGGCAAGGAAACGTAGGACACCGTATACTGCACAAGAGATGTAACACACGAATGCAGACGAAGAGCACAAAGTGAAACAAGGAAAATTAAGTATTGGGTGTGGGCTATGAAACACAGAGTACCATTTGCAGATGAAGCACATGTGGTGAAACCCAAGAATGCATACGAAGCACACAAAATGAAACACGGGAAATTCAATACTGGGTGCAGGCGACAAAGCACAGAACACCAATAATTGCACGTGAAGCACAGGAAATAAAACGCAAAAATGAAGCCGAAGCACAGGAAATGAAACACGGGAAATTCAACACCAGATGAAGCGTAGTGAAAATCTCGGATGTTTTATACGATAATTGGAATCCACAACACCAGGTGGATACGGTAAACACAGCACACCAAATACTGCAGATGAAGCAGGGGAGAAGAAACAGGACATAAAATATTGCTGATGAAACACAGAAGATGAACCCAGAAAGGAAATACATGTACTGCAGAAAAGGCACATGAAACAGGATGCGTAACACTGCAGAAGAAATACCAGAAACAGGGGAAGCGAAATCCTCTAGAAATGAAACATGGGAAGCGAAATCCTCTAGAAATGAAACATGGGAAGTGAAATCCTATAAAACTGAAACACGGGAAGCGATATTCTTTAGAAGTGAAACAGGGGAAGCGAAATCCTCTAGAAATGAAACGCGGGAAACGAAATGCTCTAGAAATGAAACACGGGAGGCGAAATCCTCCAGAAATGAAACACGGAAGCAAAATCCTCCAGAAACGAAATACAAGCGAAGTACTAGCGATGAAACATGAAGCGATACACTGCAAATGACGCTAAAATGAAACACGTTAATGAGTAGTGAAACTCTACCAGGTGACCACAGGGCACCTCCGAGACAGAAGCACGATAAATATACAACACATTAAACACGCCAGGTGAAACAAGGCGTCTGAGTGAAACCAATGTAATTTCCAAAAAATAATAATACTACGCATTCATATGACTCCATGAAACGTATAGGGACCCGAGGCTAGTCTACTCTAACGACAAATGAAGATTAACGGATTAAGCGCGGTAAACTGCCTTTGTGAAATAACTAGGACAAAACTAACTGATAAAACACCCAAAGAAACAAGTGTAACGCAGAGAGAGATGGAAACTGACTGAAGGATACAATCTAAGTGAAACTGTAACATCAACTGGGGCAAAACAGATGAAACACAAGAAAAACTGACAGAGGAATAGGGAAGGAAAACAAGTAAAATATGCTACCTAAGGACTCCTGAAAACCATCCATTTGTATTGCTGTTGGCAGAAAAATATGAGGAACAAAATACACAGAAACAGAGCCAGATGAAACCGAAAATGGAGACAAAAGCAGATGAAACCCTAAACAAAACCACTGATACAAGAACTAAGGGCCACAATTAAGACGTCTGCAAAAACTACCTCCTTCTGCTCTTGATATTAAAGATCGGATAAGGGTTGGCCACTCAGCACCATCTGGACACAATGACCGTCACTCGAGTCTGTAGCTGGCAGGGTTCGCAAGCGGTAGCCGGAGGTGGGGGCAGGAGGAGAGAGGAGGGATGGAGAAAAGGGGTAGGGAAAGAAAGAGAAGGGGATGGAGAGAAGAGGTACGGGAGGAGAAAGGATGAGAGACGCGAAGTATGGGGAAAGAAGTAAGAGTGAGGAGGGGGAGAAGGTGGTGGTGAAGGAGAAATAAGGGATAGAGAAACTGGATGAGGAGGAGGAGGAGGAGGAGAAAGTATGGATGGAGAGAGAGAGAGAGAGAGAGAGAATGGGGAGAGGGCTGGAAGCAAAACTTAAAATAACAGGGGAGGGAAAGAAAGGATGTGAGAGACGGTGGAGAGGGAGTGAAGACGAGAAAGGGAGAAAGGGGGCTGGGGAGCAAAAATGAAGAAGGGCGAAAAGGAAGGAAGAGGGTAGAAGGGAGATGGAAGTAAAGGGATAAGGAAGTTCAAAGCAAGAAGACGAGGGAGACATGGATAGAGAAGGATAGACGGGGGGAGGGCGAAAGTGGAAGAGGGGAAGATGGGGAAAGAGTGAGAGAAAGGAAGGAGAAAAGGTAGAAGAAAGGGGGGGAAAGAGGGGGGGTTGGGGGAGGGGAAGGAAAGAAGGGAACAAAGGGCAAGGAACGAGCCGGGAGGGCAGGGAAGATAGAGGAGAAGCGAATAAGAGGGGGGGTTCACAAGAGGAAGGGAAGAGAAGGTTAGAAGGGAACTCTGGGAAGGAGAGAAAGAGGCGATTCAGGGGAGAAGGAAAATTGCTGCAGAGGGAGAAAAATGGATAGGGTGAAATGGAGAAAGATATGGAAGACGGTGAGTAACGACAAAGAAAAAGGTAAAGAGGATAAAAAGAGGAGAAGAGGGAAAAAAGTGAAACAGTAAGTCGAGGGGAAAGATGGAAAGCGTGAAGGAAGATAGTGTGGAGGGTGAAAAACGGAAATAGCCAAGTTGACATGGTTGGTTTGTGGTAGGAGAGATATGGGAGTAGGAGAAGGAGGGGGGGGGGAGGGTAGGAAAGGAGATAAGTAGAGAGGAACGGGAAAAAAGTACGGAGAGGAAGGATGGATGGGGAAGGAAGGGGAAGAAAGAGTGGAAATGAGGTATGAGATAGAATAAGTGAAATGAAGAACGAATGAGGGGGAAAGAAAGAGGGAGCGGAATGATGGATAAAAAGGAGAGAAAAGAATGATGGGAGGGAAAAATGTAGAAGAGAGTAAGACACAAGGGGAAGGGGAAGACGAAGGAGAGGAGGAAAAAGGAGTGGATGGGAGAAATGGAGGCTGGAGGAGTGGCTAATATGTGTGTATGAGTGTGTGTGGCAGCGCAAGAGAGGATAGGAGAGAAAAAAGAGAGGAGAAATACGGGTAAAGGGGATAATATATGTGTGTGTGTGGCAGTGCAAGGGGGGATAACGCTGCCTTCCTGGACTTTCTTTCGTACTCTGACAGCCAGGAAATTTATCGCCCAAAGCAAAACTGACACTGACGATGATAGCGAGTGTATAAATTATTCTATTTGAGTCTTCAAAAAAGTTATTAGATAGAGAAAAATGATGCTGACGTAAAGTATTACCCCGATGTAAAGAAAAAATAAAATATGAGTTTGAGAACTATTATGTAAAAAAGAGTGCAATAAAATGACAAAGTTTTTGCGTTTACATTTTTTTTTTCACTCACACACACGCAGTATATATATCATTATATATCTATATCTGTCTATCTATCTGTTCATCTACCTGTATGATTTTTTTTATTCTGCTGGATGTGCTTCCTCCATATACCTCACTTTTGAAAAGTTCTGACAAAAAGTAAATGAATACCAACAATTTATACCAACTAAAATAAAATAATCCGGATAATTTTCCAAACCATAAAGCAGGTATGTAAAAAGTAAGAAAAGGAAACAATGAAAATCTATGAGTTGACTACTTCATTCCGCGGATGTCTGTTCCGTGTAATTCTTGCTAACATCAGACAACTTTATTCAGCCTGAGAGAATTTTCTAACTGAGACTTTCAAAGCAGCCTTCACAGAGACCTTCACAACCCCTCCAACCCAACTACGTACTTGAAATCTTATTCCAGTTACTATCAGGCAGTTTTACCGAACTCACAAGCCCCTTACTACAGATGGAAGTAAATGAGAGCTGTTTCTAATCCCTCCAGCTCCAAATGTCTTACTAGAATTGAGTATATTCTTCTGAAGTTAGCAAGAACGAACTAAACATCAGACTGCAAAGATTATGCTGAATACAATCGTCCTGTGGTAGCGTGGATATAAATGTAAACTGCGCTACAGGATTGAAGGGATTGGAAAGAGATGTCTACACTCCTCCTAGCAGGCGAATGTGTAAAACAATTTGGCTGACCCAACTGTGAGGAAGGGAAGGGGAAGGGAAAGAGATGAAAAGGGTGAGGAGGACACGCACGCACGCACGTAAGAGAGAGAGAGAGAGAGAGAGAGAGAGAGAGAGAGAGAGCGAGGAGGAGGAGGAGGAAGATAGGCAGGTACAGTAGGTTGCCAGGTAAGCAGATATGTACCAGAAAGTGACACACAGACACAAGCTGACAGACAAGATAAAGTAACAGAAACACATAGCGCGGACAGAAAGGGGGAAGAGCCCAAGAAAATAAAACCTGAGAGGACAGAAGAAGGAGCAGCGAGCGAGAATCGGGGATAAGAAGATTTAACGGAGAGGGGACAATGGGATGAAGGGGGAAGAGAGAAAAGTAAGAGGGCGAGTAAAGAAGGAGAACAAAGCGGGATTACAACCAGGGAGACAGAGTTGCAAGCAAAGTAAGGCGAGGGGTGACACTAATCCCCAAACACACCCGAGGTAAATAAAAGCCTGTCTTGCACGGGTAAATCCAGCTAATCTTACAACCAATCTTCCAAGAGTAACTATGAGTCTTGCTGATGTAACCAATCTTTCACGTATGCGAATCTTGGAGAAGTTAATACAACAAATCTGTGGAAAAATAAAAACGAACAATCCACCACGAAAAATTACGACCAATCTTTGCAGGTTTAAATGGATCTAATCATGCAGGAATGAACAGAATCAATCTTGCATTTGTAAATACAGCCAATCTTGCAGGAAGAAAAACAACCAGTCTTGCACGAGTAAAATACACCAATCCAGCAGGCGTAAAGAGAACCAGCCTTACAATCAATCTTGCAAGTGTAGACAGAAAAAAATCTTTGCCTCCCACAAACAAATCATATTTTAGTTCGTATTCTCGCTGCTTAAAGAGGTTACCTAGCACCATTTCCTTGGCAATTTGTTTTTGAATATGGCTGCTTAATATCATGCTGCACGTTACTTAAAGATTATGGTGGTAACAGAATGATTTAAATGACACAGCAGAGGCCAGCACGATGTAATAAGCAAAATAAATCGCTTAAGAAAAGGTGTTACGGAGCCTCCTTTACCAAAGAAAATAAGTGTCTTTCTCTTAATACAAGGGGTTTCTCGTCTAATGTGAACAGAATCGTCCGCCAAAAGTAAAAAATATATAAAAACAATAATACGCAAGGTATTCGCCAAGATGAAGGAGTTAAGGGAAACACTCTTCGAGCATGTATACAAAACAACAAAAACACTAAAGACACTACTCTCACTCCCGACCCATCTTCCCAGTTCATACTTTGCCAACACAGGGAAGGATTAACTCTCTCTCTCTCTCTCTCTCTCTCTCTCTCTCTCTCTCTCACACACACACACACACACACACACACATTAAAAAAGAAACCTGAAACTTTTTTGTGTCCTCTAGTATTTAAATCTTGAGAAAATTTATATCGTAACAACAACTTTCAGTTCTTTTCTTACTGACTACTTCAGCAACGGTAAAAAAGAGCTGGGGCGTTAGAGGGAATTTCTTAGTAAAGAGATCTACAACAGTCAGACAGACATAAATAGACAGATACAGACAGACAGACAGATAGATAAAACAGACTGACAAAACTAGGCAACTAAATAGATAAATTATAGATATGAAGCGAGTGGAAGTAGACATGAACGATATCCTAAAAAAAAATAAAAATGGAATGACAACTGCAATGTAGGCGGGCGATAACTGCAGATTTGAAAATACATTAAAAAAAAAAAAAATGATGTGAAAATGACGTGCATAACAGTGCGCACCATAAGAACTGAATTACAATGGCATATGACAAATGATTATAGAGGAGGATGAGGAGGAGGAGGATGAACAAGAGACCAGACAGTGAAATGGAAAGGTCATGAATATTAGTGAACATATGATTTTCATCACACGAATTAAATGCAATGGAATATGAGGAGCGATTATACGAGACGATAATTATGAATAACAAGACCACGAAAATACAAATGAGTCGAATATATATGACCTTCACCCAACGAAGTGGATTACAGTGAGATATAACGAGTGGAGAATGAAGGGATTGAGAAGAGTATAATGAACAATATGATGAGCGATTATTTGGGAAAAATATAACGAAGATCAGGGTACTAAATGGTCTCAAAGAATGAAATAATGAGAGAGAGAGAGAGAGAGAGAGAGAGAGAATTACGAAATGGAAAACAGAAAAGAGATTAACAGACATAATCTGCGCCATGGGACGTGAACTGCAATGGCAAATGTTGAACGATAATTCAGAAAAGAAAATGAAAGAAAACTAGACTAAACAGTGAAATACAAAGCCTGTGTATAATAAGTACCGTCAGAACCATACGAAGTGAAATGCAATGGGATAGACGAACGATCATGATAAGGAATGACCGAAGAAAAGAGGATATATATCAAAAAAAAAAAAAAAAGACAAACATGGGACATAAACATAAGAAAAGACATGAGGAAAAAGACTAACAAGGCAAAGTAAGAGAGAATAAAGCATGATACGAGAGAGAGAGAGAGAGAGAGAGAGAGAGAGAGAGAGAGTCAGAGGGATAAGTTCAGTGGATGTGAGGGAGGGACTCGGTTAGCAACGAAGAAATAAGAGAGGAAATGAATGGGTGAGTACAAGTATGGAAGTTTGAGACGGCCACTAAGACAGATATCAAGCAAATGAAATGCAATGGGGATTTATGGAAATTAATGATTAAGTGAGAGACAGGAAATGAGTAAGTAGATAAATATGAGGGTGAATGGTAGAGTTGGGACCAAACCATATACAGACCCGCTGCAATTTGACTACAGAACGTAACATTTGGAGGATTTTATTTATTTATTTATTTTTTCATTATTTCCACTTATCTATTGCCGAAATTTTACTAGATTTTTCCGGATTAAAGTTAACGAAAATATTGTACAGAAAGAAGTTTTTATCAGTTAGCCAAAGAAAATGGATTAATAGAAGTGATTTTAATGCAATCTAGCCTAAAGGATTTACAGGATCTGAAATAAACGTAAATGACAATTCAAATAATAATAATAATAATAATAATCTGGACGGCAGAACTGGAACGAAGTGGATTTTTACTACTGGATCCCAACTCTACCGAGGAAGATCAAACAAGTACGATTTTATGAGAGTGAAAAGGAATGGGAGAAGAAATGCCTGAGAGGGAATGGAGAACGAATTTAGTGGGCGAGAGGAGATGAGGAATGATGGGAGTGACAGGGAATGAGGGATGGAGAGAGAAGGAATGAACGAGTGTGGGCGCAGACAACTGTGAGATAATAAACGCGAAAAGACTAAGGCAGAGTGCAAAACAGATACAAGGGAGAATAAGTAACGAGTGATAAAGAGGGATTACATACTGGTTGTGAGGCAAAGAATTAGTGTGTGTGTGTGTGTGTGAGAGAGAGAGAGAGAGAGAGAGAGAGAGAGAGAGAGAGAGAGAGAAGGCTTGTTGCACCACACGAACGATGGTAGGGTGAGATACTTTGTGAGCAAAACTTGGATGTGTGAGAAGAACAAATGGATTCAGTGCAAAGGAGTGAATGAGACATTAAACGAATGAGAATGAATGAATGAAATATTAAGTGAAAGGAAGGGAATGAAAGTGAGAGTGAGGATGGGTAAGTACAAGATGGGATGAAAGTATGAACGAGTTTGGGTAATTACAAGAGTGAGCGAACGAGTGAAGGTTAGTACGAGTGAATGAATGAATGAATGAGTGAGTGAGTAAAGGAGAGTACAAGTGAGGACGAGCAAGTAACAGATGAGGTAAGAGCAAGGGAATGAAGGAGATATTAGTGAATGAGTGAGCTATCGAAATACCAAGAGTTAGAATGAATACGTAGGAGTGAGGGTGAGCAGAATGTCAGAGAATGAGTAGGTTTATGAAGGTGAGTAGAACGAAAGAATAAGTGTATGAGGGTGGGTTGAATGAAAGAATGAATGAGTATGAGTGAGTGGAATGAGAGGTGTAGCAGTATTATAAGGTTAAGTAGAATGAGAATTATAAAGTGTATGAGGGCGAGTAGATTGAGAAAATGAGCGAGTGTATGAATGAGCGTGAGTAAAAGCTGATAACACTACACGAACGCGGGTGAGTAAGGTCAGTGCTTTATCCTCAGGTGGCTTATCTCCACAATGCTCATTATGGGGCAGATCCAGGCAAATCCCCCCACCCCCATCATGCCTACTCCACCCATTAACTCAAGCTGCCATTACCCTTTAAATAAAAAACAGAACAGCTTTCTTTTAGATGATATACAGTAACCTCTTCAACACGATAATGCTCCTTTTCGTTACATACTTGGCATCTCATGACGATTTTATTAAGCGGAGATTTTTCCGGGTTAAAGGATGGTTAATAGGGAAAATTTTTAACTCCTTCAGCTAGCTAGAAAAATCTCTTCTGAGTATAATCATTTAGGAATGGTAAAAATGAAATACATACGTCACGGGTTTACGGGGTTAACCTCGTCACTTCGATATCTTTCTATGCTATTCTGGCTGCCAGATGACGAATGTACTTAGGTAAAGAGGTATCTCACGTACTCAGTGGGAAATGCATGATCTCCCTTACTTCTGTCTCTGTAAGGTCTCCCCTAAACTTATCAAACTGTCTGAAGGTACGAAGAAAAAATGAAAAAGCCATGACTATAGTGCATGGATGTGGTACATTTTATAGCTTTATTCTTTCCTCCAGATCATTTTATTCGGCGTAGGAGACTCGTGTAGCCAAGCAGTTACTGAAGACGGATTTCTACGCTTTCACAATAAGAGATCTACCCAAAGTTCACCAAAATATGCAAACAACCATCAAAAAAAAAAAAAAAAATGTCTTGGTTAAATCGGTGCAGCCAAGGTTAAAATTAATGGGTGGTCTTCAAAGGTCATGATGAGGCTGGTGGATTTCCCATTAGCCCATTCAGTACAGTGACATCCTTGCCATTATATTCTGTCTACCTCCAGACGATTTCATTCAAATTATAAAAGGACTTTATTACTGATGGGTTAAGGAAGGTTATAGTGAAGTCTCCCAAGCCGAATAATTTCGTCTGGAAGAATAAAACAGAAAAGACGTCACCATACTGAAAAACTCAATCATAAAATAACAATGCTCAGAGGGGTAACTCCAAATTTTCAAGGTTAAAATGAATATTATATCATACTGTTCACTCTGAGGTATAAAAATGCAAGTCAAGATGTGGAGACCCATGCAATAAGTCTCTTCAAGTTAATATATACACAGGGTTAATGAATTTATTGTTATTTCACTCTGGTACTGGTGGTGACTTAGAACTTAACCATGCATTAAGAACTGGAAACTTAAAAGGAATCTCACTGGTTGTATCTCTGTCTTAAAATATCTACTAAAATCTATGGAAAAGAATGAAAACTCTATGTCAATGCAAACTGATGTCATAATACCAAATTCCTCAAAACATGGCACTGGTCAACTGGCAAAAAAGTTCTAGGATATACAGGATGTCTCGTTACGAATATGCCAAACAAGAGGCTATTGTTGGGCTATATTTTAAGTAAGAAATTCTACACCAACATGGGTCTAGTTTTCAGCCGTTAGGAGTTACATTTACTGTTAAACCGTACGGATGAGTTAAAACGGGGGATTATTTTCGCCCATAACGTCATCAGTAACGGCTGATATTCGTAACGGTTGATAACTACACCCATCCTGATATAGTTACTACCACAAAAAATATAACCCATGAATACTGCAGCCTGCTAATGTCTGGAATATGTTTCACACGACACCCAGTATCTGTAGGCTCCTCGTTAGCATGGGAGGCTTCGTAGCACATCTTCCTAATCGATTTATGTTGCATATTACACCTTAATTATTCCCTTGTGCTACCATAATATTTCAATACTGATACAATTTTTTCGGTGGTACACAAGAACGGTGCAACAAGCAAAATAAATCGTCGAGTATGAACTGCTACGATATCTCCCAAGCCAATGAGAAAACGGCCCTACGTTTGCTCTACACAGAAAACGGAAACTAAAAGGGTAGACTTGAGACAGAACAATTAAACGGACATAATATGAATACGACTTACTTCTCGCTCTCCTGTAAGCTGTCCGAACCGTGGACTAAGCAAGCACAAGGGAAGGGGTAGTAGGTTGTTGTTGGTGGTGGTAAGGGGGTGGGCGGGGGTAGAGAGGAGGGGAAGGAAAAAAAAAAGAATGCTCTAGTTTAAAATATCACAGACTAAACAACAACACGGCAGGTCCTTTTTTTCTTTCTGGTTATGAGTTTTCTTGTGTGTTTGACGGTAATAGTTCATATCTCTCTTGCCGATTTTCATAGATGGTGAATTTACGTATTTTGACTTTATATTCCCGGTAATCAAAGAACTGTCGAATCGTGTTATGTTTACACATGGAAGAATAATATCCAAATACTGATGCTGTGGTGTCTTTATTCAGAGGATAAAACATCGGGACAATTCAGACACTTGAGACGGGAACAAACAAGGAACACCGCAATGTTTCAACGCGTGTTCCATCTCTGTTCATAATGGAAGAGGGTCTATGCGGGGTCAGTTTTTTTTTTTTTTTCTTCACAATAAACAACACTGGTATATGGCTAAGATTAACTGAATGCCAACTCTTGCTTAACCCTTTTGCTACCATGGCCACACCTGGATATTTTATTTGGGCTGATTCCAGGCCTTTTTAATCCAAGAGAAAATCGAGGTAGTTATCGATCTTCTGACGACTTGGATTTGTCTAACATGAATAAGACAGTCTTGTGCAAGCCAAAGTAAAACAGCAAATGTGTCAACAGAGTGCAAAGGATTATTATACCGTAAAAATTCAACAGCCTTTACCAGAACACAAGGTTGCATTCAAGTTACTGCACTGTCGGGAAAACCTTAAAAAGAATAAAGAAAAAATAAGATGCGTCATTCAAAAGGCAAAAGAGATGTGAACTACAACTGGAGTAAGAATATGTAGTGTGCGTGTTGGTGCCGTGGTGCAGGCTGGTGTCAACACTGGTTAGTTGATGCACGTATTACACCCGTATTGACACTCGCTTCATTAGCTACGGATGTCCACACCGAAATACGAGATGCTAAGTCTGCTGTCCCTTAATTATTTTCAAAATATAAATCATTTAAAAAAATATAGAGAACCGAAAGTATATCATGGAGAAATGGTATTAAATAATGCCGATTACATATATATATATATATATATATATATATATATAATATATATATATATATATATATATATATATATATAAACTCAATAATAATAATAATAACTGTATGGTATTAACTGATAATAATGAACATTCTGATTTAAACCCGACGTTCATATCCTGAAGAAGAAAATCTTAATGATGCCTATACTGAAAATCTAAAATAACCGCACACTTAGACCAGGGTTGCGTTCCGGAGTGGCCATCCTCAACCCAAACGTTTATCAATACGGGTGACTATTCTATGGCACGTCACACCTCCCTCCCTCAACACAGAGTAAACTAGAGGTGTGGTTTATATATCTGGTAAACATAAAAGAACACTTGACATATATACATACATACTATATACATAATATACATTCTCTACTACTGTAGTGTGTCAGGAAAGCAAGGCATGTATATGAACCAGGGTTATTTACAATTTAAATTGGTAAACTAATTAAAGTAAAATATCGTTAGTTATCAAAATAAACTGTCCTTAGAAATAATGTCAAAATAAAATCCTAATTATCTAATTCAAATTAAAATACTATGAGCCTTAATTATAAATCTAAAAATCAATATCAACTATAATACTAAGTAAACATGCTTGATAAATAAACTTAAAACTAAATTTAATAATGAGGGAGGGAGGGAGATGTGACGGTGTGAGTAACAGTATACACAATCAATGGAGAGAGGAGGGGGTGAGGGTAAGGGGTTTGATGCCCCTCCCCTCCTCAGACTAGAACTAGTCAATCCAAACACACACGCACACGCACACACACGCACATGCATCTGATTCTACCTGCCTCACACGCACACACATACACGCTGTTATGTGCTCACTACCCTTTCTACACAACCCCAGGAGTAATTATAAAAAGCTGCCATGTGATCTTTAAGTACTCACACAACACTTCATCTTAGGCACAAATACTCGCAATTACGCAACCCTAACGTCAGGTGGTTATATATGATTTCGTCTACAGCTTAAAACACAAATAATTAAAGAACCAACTCTATGAGGTTATATTAAGGTAAGTAAGAAATTATATAATTATGCTATTATATTATTATTTTCGTGAACCATAATTTCTGCTCACTGGATGGAGGGCAATCGCTTGAGGGAAATCACTGCCACGACTTCTCACTGAATAAAGATCATTCCGTCAGTGTTAGGGTGGCAGTCTGAAACTTCGCTACACTGAAAGCGTGGTACTTCATGACACTGGTACATACAATATATATAGCAAAGCTCTGAACTACAAACTCTATAATGGATAAGTCTTCATTCAGTGTACAGTCCTGGCTAACGACTTCTCTCCAATCCTAGTAGGGGTAGAAGGAAAGCAGAAACTATGACTTAAAGTGTATAATTTACGGTTTGCTACGGAAACGGTCATTAGATACGTTATTTTTATGTAAAAAGGGATTTTTAAAACGAAGATTTAGAGTGTACGCACTGGAATTAAGTACTATCTTTTATGGTTAAACACAATTTTAAGTATGACACTGTGCTTAAACATGTTATTTTAAATGTCATTAGGTGCATAAACACTAGAAACATGTGTTACTTTCTGCCTGAACATTGGCCTGTACTGTGTTTTGTTTACACACTGTTTATTTACTTCTATTTTGTGCTTGAACACTGAAAATTAAAAGACTCATGTTTATGAAACGAATAAAAACTATCATTCTGTGCAGAAACAGATTTTTTTTTTTTTTTTTTTTTTAACGCAACGACCACAAGGTACATTATTTATAAGCAAAACACAACGAGTATTAAAGAAATTCATTACAATCTCCTGAGGTTGCCTGTTACATTACACTAGTTAACACTGCACTTAATGTTAATATATTCTTGTTGGTTTGCGTCACTGGGCCAAGATTTACAAACAAGCTTACGATCAACTGCCAATCAACTGCTACATGTAACTGTGTTTTGCAAGAATAACAAGAAACATGGGAAGTTTCTGCACTCTCCTTTTCTAGTCCTTCCTTAAAAGGACCTTATTCATGACAGGTAACTGACTGTATGTATCTGTGAATCACCCGTGGGTCCAGATTCACGAAAAAATTACCATCAATTCCTGTTACTGTTGTTAGTTTCTGCGGGAATGACAACAAAACAGAAATATTTGTAACAACAGGGAACTGATCATCAGTGTGCTTGTGAATCTCAGGCCAAGGACTCTAGGATACCAACTAAATGGGTTCACTACCACATTGTATTATCACTAACTACCGTAAACACTCAACATCCATTAATGAGTGTAACTAACAAACATGAGTCCCACATCCAATATATAAATACTGCACATATTTCCTTCCCCACATTTCCTCACCGTCATGGCCAACCACTAACAAAAGAAAAGCATCAGAAACATATAAACAAAAGATGGGGAGGATTAATTTTGTGAACTCCCAGGTAGCTCGCCTAGTCAGAAAAATGGACGTAAACAAAAAAATTTCAAGGGGTAACTCACATTTTCCGGCCTGGCGCTGACGTCGGCAGATGAGGATGATGACAACGCAGATGATGATGACCAAGACGATGACGGCGGCGACGATGGCGGAGATGACGATGATGTCGTCGTCCCCGGGGTGAATAATGCCTGCCACACCTTTAGTTGTAATGGGGTGGGGGAGAAAGAGGGGGGTTGAGGTGGTTAGTTGAGTTAGTTTTTGTGGTTAACGATGCATGGCTTGCTGGACACGGTATGCCACTATACTGTTAAAGGAGATATTTTTGGTTGTTCATAGTGTTAGCCACTGAGGTGAAGTGTTATGAAACAGGCAACTTTTATCATTGTCACTGCTACTACTGTTGGTAACATATCATTATTACTAATTTGGAGAAGGCTTTTGACAGCGTGGTCAGGGAGGTGTTGAAGTGGGCAATGAGAAAGCTTGGGACTGAGAAGTGGTTGGTCAGAGAGATTACTGCCTGTACAGTGATGCTTGCGCCCAGGTGTGGGTGAACGGATGTTTGAGTGATGAGTTTTCCGTGAATGTTGGATTGCACCAAGGTCCCGTTTTAAACCTTGTGTTGTTTATCATGGTGCCTGATGCAATCTCACGTGACTTCAGAACTGTGACGTCCACGGGAGATGTTCCGTGCTGATGACTTGGTGTTGAACGCAGAGAAGGAAGGGGTTTCGGAAGAAAGATCCTTGAAGTGGATTGATGGAGTGGAGTACAAGGGTTTGAAAGTAAATGTGCATGAGGCAAAAGTAATGATATCAATTACAGGTGGCGATAATGCCAAAGCAGGAGTGTGACAATGCGCAGTTTGCCGCAAGAGTGTGGGAGATAACTCCATTTCCTGGAAAGGGTGCATAAGATAATACGTACTGTAGTGGTATTAGAGACAGGCAGCAAAATAATGCTGATTTTGTGTGTGTGTGTGTGTGTGTGTGTGTGTGTGTGTGTGTGTGTGTGTGTGTGTGTGTGTGTGTGTGTGTGTGTGTGTGTGTGTGTGTGTGTGTGTGTGTGTGTGTGTGTGTGTGTGTGTGTGTGTGTGTGTGTGTGTGTGTGTGTGTGTGTGTGTGTGTGTGTGTGTGTGTGTGTGTGTGTGTGTGTGTGTGGTCAAGATCATACAAACGCAGGGAGGTGGGAAAGTTTTAACCTTGCTAGAGTGTCTCTTCTGTGTGTGAAGCAGTTTTGTTCTTTGGGGGACATGATATGTGCCGGAGATGAAAATGATTAGATGAATGTGTAGTGTGCCCTTGAATGTGAGGCCTGCAGGGGGAGGGGAGGGGGGGTAGCACTGCGAAAGAAGAGTTGAGACGAAAGATGGGACTTGAATGTATCAGTTCGTTCGTTCGTTCAAAGATTTCTTGCACATTTAGTGCAGGCCGGGCCATACATTAGCCCGTTCAGTGGGGTATGGGCTGGTTAGAAAATAGTAAGTGGGGAGGACAGGACCTGGGGATTGCCCTGCACACACGTCCTGTCTCTTGGCTGGCTTTGTGGTGTGTGTGAATAATGTATCAGTGTTGTGATGAGAAGAGGTACTCGTAGACTGAGATAGTTTGGGCATGTGGAGAGGATGGAGGATGGCAACTGCGTACAGAGGAGAGGTGTAAGCGTTGACAGTAGAGGTGCGAGCAGCAGACCGAAAAAGACTTGGGAGGAGGCTATAGAGTATGACCTCAGATATATGGAAATAAACAGAGGTTGCTAGAGATCGTGCAGCGTGGAAAGCCACCATTAAGGTGATCAATGCTGATGCATGCGCGCATGTTAGAGCCTTTATAAACTAATTAACTAAAACTACTACTTATGAAGTTACTCAGATTTTTCCTACTATTTACAATTATATTATCAAACATTTTTTTTTTTTTAGTGTATTACAGGTAACAGAGATGCTGAACGTAACAGGCAACTTATATCACTATCATTATTACTATTATTACTACCAACATTTTCAATGTTATCATATAACTACTACTATAAGTATTACTAATTCTGCTGTAATTATCATGGGCTAATTATTCATATCTATTACTGTCTACAGATATAATATCACAACAGAAAACATGTCGAGTTAATAGTAGTTAATAGGGGTCAGCTTTCTTCATCATCATACTGAAAATGACCTCTAAGTACTGCTATGTTTCTTTCACCTTAACCTGGTCCGGATTTTTGTTCTTTTGGAACTTATTTCAAGTAGCTCAGCAGCAGACAGCAATACAATGGGTGTACTGAACATCCTTTCAAAGGCACTTCATCGTGACTAGCATCATAATTATTCTAGTATTAACCTGTTGCTATAGCTCACCAAGTAAGATCGAGAGATGGCAATTTTAGATCAGGTTATGGTAAAAGAGTAAAGTTCATTTTCAGGTGCCGGTGCGTAGGCTAAATTAAAAAACATTCCGTGATGTAAATATCTTCTCATTTAACCCCTTCCCTACCATGACGTCTTGTTTAGCCTATTCTTTCTGCCTCCAGAAGACTTTACTCAGGATAGACCTTTCATACTGAAAGAGTTAATGAATGCTATATACTTAACCCCTTCAGTTCGAAAAGTCTCTCGCAAGCTGAATAAAACTGTCTCGCGGCAGTAGGAATAAAATAAACGTCAGCATCGTAGTGAAGGGGCTAAGAAATATTCTGTGAATTATATCAATTCTTAACCCCCTGACTCGGTGACCTATATTCTGTTTCTATGTATAACTTGTGAGAAGTCTCTCGTAGGGAAAACGTCAGGAACAATCTCCATTAATCTCCACCAATATGTAAAGGTTCCCATAGTTGAAAAAAATTATCAGATGGTTGAAAGAATAAAGCGAAAATTACGTCACCGGTCTGAAGGGGTTAATGCAACACTGGGTTAGTGGGTTAATTCTACAACACACATGTCTTGGATAAGACTTGTTTAAATCATCATACATCACACAGCAAACATGATACTTGCATACAAATACTTACACTACAATTTATCATCGATCTCTTTCACTTCTCGTGATATGCCTACGAAATATCCATCCATCCATCCATTCGTCCATCCGTCCAGCCATTCAGCCATCCGTCCATCCATCCATCCATCCGTCCAGCCATCCAGCCATCCGTCCATCCATCTATCCATCCATCCAACCATCCATCCAATCCCTTATTAACCCATTACGAGTGTAAGGACCTGGGGCTAGGCTTCGTAATCCGAGAACTGCGACTTACATCACAAAATGTCTGCTGCTATTGGGACTTAAATAACTTAAATCAGGCAATAATTAAATGTTTTTTAACCTTTGTTTTGAGGCAATAGGTAATTAATGACTTCATATTGATCATGGAATGGCATTCAGCTGTTTTTCAACCACTGTCCCAAGAATCTCTCCCCACCTGTTCATGGTATATTTTTTTTTTATTGTGCAGTCTCCCTGAAATTAGAAACTTAAAGTGTCCATCACTTCACTCTTGCAGATGTTGGCCAAAAACGTGGAATACAAATGCTTTAAAACAGGGTCGTTCATCTCATCAAGCTAAAAAGAGAGTGTCAGTGATGTAAATAAAAACTTCACATTTTTTTTTCGTCACCAAAGAAAAACCCTGAAATTAACTGCTTACTGACTAAACTATGAGAGACTTATATTCACTTTATATTAAACATACATATACTCTAACATGTTCTCTGTCATATCAAGGTGTGCAAAACTGGTTTCTGATGACGTTACAAGACCAGTGTCTCTTGTGCAACACTGGATGGTCGAGATTTTGTAATGCCGTAGTTTATGGGTTATTCAACACACTCGGGGTGCAACTGACCTGTACGAGTATCTGAATCTTGTAACTACAGACTTAAAGTATCTTCCATATGCCCTGCTGATAGGTCATAATACTCCTACTATTACCACCATCAAGATCACAAAATAATCGACTTTCCTCACGTTTCTTTCAACCTCTTCCTTACATTACCTGAAACTTAAATTTCAAGCACACACTCTGTATTCTGCACATACCTTCCAACCATACTTCCTATATCTAACCTCTCTTTATATTCCCTCACGCCTATTTCACCATCCTCTCTCTCTCTCTCTCTCTCTCTCTAGGTAGATTACTTAGAAACTTGGATGGTCAAGGCTGAAACCGAATTAGGTGACAGTGATTGCTTCCGGGTAGTTGAGATGGTGCAAGAGTAATTTAACACTGATAAGGGTGTAACTATTAGGAACAGGTTCCATTTTTTAGAAGATTAAGTGACTTGGGGATTCGTCGATTAGGCATCAGGAAATAGAGTTCTGCGCTAAGGGTTCCAGGAGTAAGCGTTTTTGCTTTCTTGGGTGTAGGATACGGGATGCAACTCAGAAAACTTAGACTCAGCAGCATCTCAGAGGACTCAGTCTATGTCACTGTAGCAAGAAGGAAATATTTAGGTTTAGGCTGGTCAGGAGAGATACTTTGAAAATTTACTGTAAAGACCTTATCAGGAAGTTCAAACAAATCCGTGAAAAGTCTGTTATCTGGGATCTGTTACCAATATCTGACGTTGGTTCCGTGATCCATAGCAGAATTATGAGAACTATAGTGGGATAGACGGTCTGTGTAGGAGGGAAAGTGTGATTTTTTTGATGCTCGGACAATTTTAATCATGAAAGGAACATGTATGGTAGAGGGAACCTTCACCTCATTAGTGTAGAAAAAGCTATGTTAGGTAGGGTTCTAGATGACAGAGTTATGCATGCTTTACAGTGTGACAGAGGGGTGAAAATAGGGGCAGTTAATGGCACAGCTGTTAGAAATCCAATCCCTGAGACTAATGGTGGCAGGGTAAGTGAGATGAGGACATATCACCAGACAAGTTGGTAGACATGACCTCATATTAGCCACAGGTCGAAAATCGGGATTTATGGGAATGGAAGGAACATCACATCAGTCGTTCGTAGAGTGCTGCAATCTTTACTATGGATTTAAACGATTAACAGGGCAAATTTTAGCGTGTCTCACGGCCCTACTAGATCCAAGCGTACTATGAATATTAAGCATATGAGTCCGAGAATATTATATCGAAGTGTTAAGCTAATTTCTCATGCAAATGCCGAAAATTCCACCATAATAATGAATACAGAAGCATCGTTAAACCCTCATGACAAGCACCTTAATGGAAAAGTATCAGCATAAAACTATGATAAGTCTGAAAATTCGTGACGCATACAACCTATCAGAGGTCATCTCAGTTGCCTGTCAGAGGTCAACTAGTCAGGTCGCACTCCCTAGCACTATCTACACTACACTGTGGTACAGTGTAGTGATAGTGTCTGTGGGGTGTGTTAGTTTACCCTGAGTGTAGTGATAATGGCTGCGTGTTTTTGTGTCAGTGCTGTGACAGTGTTTACTGTGTTGAGTGATAGTGTTTGTGTGATTATTTGTGTGATTACCAGTGCTGAGTTTATGTTCAGTGTTGTAAAAGTATCTGCCATGGCTTCTCCTCCCGTGACGGATGTCTCCTGTAGTGTCCGAGAAGCAGTATCCTGAGGTGAAAGATGAGTTTCTCAAACTAAAGCACGAGATTCATATCGTCAATCGAGAAAAAGTTCAGCTGAGGGAGCTCTTGGGGGGTGAGACAGAGAGAGAGAGAGAGAGGAGGGGGGGGAACTAAAGGCTGCACGCCTCTTCACAGGGGTACAACCAAGTTCACGATTAAGATGGAAGCTGAGATGAAGGGCAGAAATACATTCGACATGGTAGGTAACAAGTATGAAGGTGAAGCAGAGAGGGAAGAGGAAGGTGAGAGGACTGGTGGTGCTTCCTGTAAGATTGCTGAAAAGCAAAAAAAGAAAAAAAAGAAGAATGTTACTATTGCTGATGATACAAAGGTACGATACCTAAACAGAATAGTGTACAGTCCTCTTAAGAAACAAGAGTGTCTTCCGGGGGCCAGGATGGGCAATGTGTTAAGAAAATATCTAAAGTATCGTGGAGGACTGTGGAGATAAACCCACTGTCTGCCTCCGTTTAGGAGGCAATGATACTTGCAGGCGTAGGAGTGAGGTGCTACAGCAGCTGTACTAGGATATGTTGGATATTGGTTAGGGAGGGGGGAGTTACCCCTGTTATACTCGGTCTTTTCCCTAGAAGGCAGGTTGCAAGTGAATGGCTGAGCAGGCCAATATGTTATTAATTGCCATCTGGAAAGGTACTGCATGGTTAATGCAATACCATTCGTTGACAGCTGGAACTGGTTTTATAGAAGGGGTGCCATGTACAGCTGGGATGGGAATCATTTGAGCAGACGTGGAGTTACTGCCTTAGCTACGACAACAGACAGGGAGCTGGAGATGTTTTGTTGCAGTGAGGCATTACGGTTATATAAATGTAAATGGATCACTCAGGAAAGACTCGCATCACGTGACGTGTTAGATGTAATGAGATGTGCAGAGATTTGAATAGTGAAAACTTCTTTACAGGAACAGTGACTGAGGCACCTCAAACCTAAGCAGGTAATGACAGAGCAGCGAGAATCAATATTAATGAAAATATTAATACTGGAAGAAAACACATTTTACAAGTTAAAGCCAAGAGTACTTAAAGAAGTAAATCTAAATGTAAAGCCACAGTCAATAACAGTACAGATAATGATGACGATTATCATCATCATGATTTTTGAGTCTACTATAATCGCAGTCAAGTCTGTGTAGTAAAAGGGATGAGCTGAGGGCAAGTATTAGTAGTGAGGAAGATGCCGCCGTCATTAGTGAAAACTGGATGAATGGAGAAAAATGAGAATATGGGGCTGAAAACCATAACAATGATACAATATTATGAGTCAAATTGTGCGAGATGAAAGCAGGGTGGGGAAGCAATTTCTTTGAAAAAAAAAAAAAATTAAGCTGTTATAATAAAGCATTAACAATGGTAATTAGGAAAATGAAGACTATATGGGTAGGAATTAGTGACAATAGGGACAAAAAAGTTTTACAGGACCTCCAAAATTAACAAGACAAAGAGCGAAATATACCTTAGGAATTAAATGAATGAAGTGACAGTACAAAACAGTTATTACTGTGGAGCATTTTAATTTTTCAAGGATAGACTGTGAAAACCAAACAGGAGGCGCTGAGTCTGGAATTTTTAGAAAGAATTCAGGATAGTTTCCTCACTCAGTACATCAAGGAGCCGACATGAGGGAACAGTATCCTCAATTTAATTTTATTTAATGGAGAGAGAATTATTAACAGTACAGAAGTGGGCAGGTAACTCGACCATAGTGATCATCATGAGATAAGATTAAATTTTCATTATAAAGACAGCTCTAGGGAGAACAGGACAGCTGTACCTAACTTTCAACTAGGTGATTTCCTAGGATTAAGAGTTTATTTAATATTCACAGTACATGGGGAAAAGCGGAAATACTTGACAGAATAAGGTGACAGGGATAGGATTACTGATCAGGAGGACGTAAATTTTTGGAAGAGTAAGGTCACAGCTGTAGGAAGGTCAGAAATACAACTAGTGGTCAGGTCAATAAGCTGAAATCTCATCAGATCAATACAGGTCATTATCACAAATGAGCATTCAGTCAATGAGCAATACAACGAGTAAACAGATACATAGAAGCCAGCACAAATAAATCCCATCTAAGGCGTTTAGAATAGGCAATTCTGACCCGAGATGGGTAAGTAAGATTAGAATTTATTAAAGGTCACAGAAAAGCAAAATATAGGAGAATACAAAAGAGGAGAGGAACAATGTGTATCAGTACACAGTTCTGAACAAGGAGGTGAACAAGGAGACTAGACCGAACTGTAGTTATAAAATTAACGTTGCTACGGACTAAGAAAAAATCACAGGTGCATTTATCAATTGTACCGTACTAAAAACAAAGACTGAATAGAACCTTGCAATGCACAATCTGGTAAAACTGCGAGTGAGGATGAAGAAATGTGCTGCACATTATTTTTTCTTTCAGTATTTACTGTAGGAAACGCAGATATAATCCCTCAAGCAACAACCATTTACAATTTTAGAGATAACACTGACATTTTTAGTAAAATAGTTTTACTGAAGGAAATTAACAAATTTAAACCTCAGTAATCTCTAGGACCGAAATGTTAAAGGTACGAAGGAGGATTACGCAAGCCATTGACAACACTATTTAATAACTCTTTTAAACTCGTGAGCAGGTCCAAATGCGTGGAAGACAGTGAATGTAGTACCCATTTTTAAGAAGGAGAATAAATTAGATGCACTGAATTATGGTCTGATATGCTTAAAATCAGTAGCCGGAAAACTGTTACAGTTAATTATATCAGGTAAAACATGAGACCATCTACAATGATTTAGCCTTATTAACTAAAGTCACCATGGATTCAAGCTAGGCCGATCGTGCCTCAAAGACTTATTAATGAATTTCTCTGAAGTATATGAGATTGTTGCTAGCATGTGATATTATTATTTACCTGGACCTCACAAAAGGTTAATGGTTGAGGTTCGGGTTTCCAATACAAACGTTGATATTTAAAATGGATCGAATCTCGGCTAAAATGACGTAAATTGTGGGTTATTATAAATGTCAGATTAGAGTTTAGTCACTAGTGGAGTGCCAGAAGGAGCAGATCTTGGTCTCTTACTGTTTATTATATATAAATTAATTATTTAGATTTGGAGATCAATAGCATTATTAGTACATTTACCAATGACAATAATTAAGATATATCATTAATTCAATAGACGTCTCTAAAAGCCATTGAAGGGATCTTAACACACTATGTAAATGGTCAGAAGACTGGTAAATGAAATTTAACGCATATGTAGAACACTAAACATGGGCAGACTTATCAGAGATAACAAATACAAATTATGTAATAATGAAATTTTAAAATCAGACTGTGTGGGCAAACCTAGGGTCATAGTTAGCTTAGTCATGAAACCGAGGCAACAGTGTATTTGTGCAAGAAATAAAGTGGATAAAGACATAGGATCTATTTCCAGAAGCGTGCATAACAGAAAAGCAAAAGTAATACTACGATTTTATCATTTGTAAGGCCAAATTAGATAATGCTATCCAGTTTTGGTATCCTTACTACAGAATGGACGTAAATTCCTTAAAATGTGTGCAAAGCAGAATGACAAAATTGATATACTAAATTCAAAACCTTTTAATATGAAGACAGAATGAAAAGATTAAATTTGCAGTAATTTGAAAGGGGTTGAGTACAAAGAGATTTAAATGACACAATTAGATGAAGGAAATAAGTATGGGAGATACTGACAAGGTCTTAAAACTGAGGAGTTGGGACAGAACTCGAACTAATGGTTTCCAACTAGATGCACTCCGATTCAGTAGGGAGATAGGAATTGATTTCGCAACAGTAGTGGATGAGTGGAATAAAATACCTATAGTTGCTGCCTCTTCCTTTGAGAATTTCAAGCAGGGGTTTGATAACCATATGACAGATAAGGGTTCGATTTAAAAACTGTCCTGGTTACGAGTTTATTTCTTCCGTTTTAGGTTTCACTACGGAAGACAATTTTCATATCATTCTTTCTTACAAAATTTCCACATCAAATTTTTGATACTACGTGGCATTCCTTCTCATTTTTCCCGGACAGTTTTTGCTGGAGGTTTGGTGGGCGAGGGAGAGTCTTTCCTGCTATCCTTCTTGTATTCTAATAGTTTTATCACACTTTTCAAGGTGCTGCCTGGCATGGGCTATTTACTTTTATGCTTTTATATGTTAATACTCACATAAATGCAATACTGATCGGTAAATTGGATGTTGAAACATTATTCTTCATATACTGAAATATTCAGAGGGAGTAATATATATTTTTTTTTTTTTTTGGGTGCAGTATACAGACCACCCAAATTAGATTTTTTTTTTTTTTTTTATAAATAACAGAACGGAGGAAGGAAAAACAAATGAGTAAAAAAAAATAATCCATACGCCAGATTACTGGTGTCCTCTGTTCTTAAAATATCTGTAACAGTTAGACTTGAACAGTTGTGGGCTGAAATTTGGAGGAAAACAACTTTGGGGAAGCGAAAACTGTGAGCTATTTTACGAAGAAAAAAATCAGTCATAGAAACAAGGACCGCATTATTTGGGGGGCCTTCAGTGATCCTAATACTGACCGGAAAAATCGTACACAAAGATAGGGAACAGGTTGTTAGATATTGTAGATGCATTTTTAGGCTGGGCTGTGAATTCGCAGACGCATAGCAATAACACAGCCTACTCAACCTTGTCCTACCAAAAGTGATATAATAACTTTGTGTGGGGTAGGTGAGAATTTTAGTTCCTGCAATCATAATGTCATCAGACCTGAAATTAACATAAACTTTACGACCAGTACAAATGGCCTTTGTTCCTAATTTCAAAAGAGCTAACTTCAATTACAGGAGAAAGGAAACTGCCAAAATCAACTGGATTAAACTGCTACTGGTTGATAACGTTGGAGAAATGTGGAAAATATTTGCAAATTAACTGATGCCCGTCGAAAAAAAAGAGTATATCGAAAACAAGCCAAAGGAATAACTGCAATAATAAAGCAGCCTAGATTTAGAAACGTAGTTAAGAAATTATTGGCCACATGAGAAGGACATTGACAACATAATTATAAACGGACAGGAAATCACAATGGATGTACCACATATTTTTAATTTGTGGAAATTCACAAAAATTATCCAGAATACCAAATTAAGACCACCAGGCAAAACTTTCTCGTAAAGCAGTAAATCCCCAAGATTATTTTTTTTTTAATATTATGTGTGTAAGGACTAAGAAAAATGTACAAGAAAGCATAAGTTCTCCATTCAACTCAGGTGATCTCGTTCATGGTAACCTAATAACAGCAGCAACATCGAATGATTTTCATACAGCATAAACATTCCCAAATCTATCAGCTGCTTTTCTCAATCAGAAGAGGATAAATTATCAATCAATGAGGGGACGCAACAAATGAAACGACCCAACAAATCAAATGCCACAGACCAGATATACTGTGCGAATGCTACAAATACTTAGCCTTTGCGATAAGTAATATTTTCAATAAACCATTAACTGAATGGAGAGTGCCTAGTCAATGGAAACTCGCTAATACATCACCTATCTTTCAAAATGTCATTGAAAACACTAAAAACTACCATCCAATTAACCTAACGTAAGTTTTAAGTAAAGTTTTGAGGAAAAAATTTTACAGATTAAATTGCCTTAATCCTTGATAAGCATAATCTTATAACAGATAATCAGCACTGGTTCCATAATAATGGATCATGCCTTACAAATCTGCTTAAAAAAAAAAAAATGATAACTGGGACGCAAAAATTCCATCAAAATGCCGTTAGATGTAATATTTCTAGAGTGTGTTTAATAAGGTCACCCCTCTAAAAGTAGAAATAACTAGCGGAGTTCCTATGGTCGGTTCTAGGGCCAATTTTTTTCACTATTTATAATAATGATCTAGAAAATACTGTAAACCACTGTAGTTCCTAAGGCAGTGAAGCTTACAGATGCCACGAAATATGAGACAGTGTTATCACTAAAGCAGGCAGTGATTCTGTACAAAACAACCTGCATAAACTATTAAATTGAAGTGACAATGGCAAATGAATTTTAATGCAGATAAACGTAAAATAACGTACATCAGCGACAAACACATTAAACATGAGTACAACATGTTCGTTATCTCACTGATGGAAGTAATGGGCAAGAAAGATCTAGGAGTTACTGTCAATAACGACATGGAAAACTCTTAAACACTGTATAGCAGCCAGTAACAAAGCAAACAAAACGCTTAGCTTCATTGGAAAAAAAACTCTATCACAAAACGCCTAATGTAATCTCTAAGCTTTAAACAGAATGAGTTAGACTACACCTAGAATACCATGTGCTGTACTGGTCCCCGAGCCTCAAGGACGAAGGCAAACTCAAAAGTGTACAACGCAGAGCCATTAAAACGATTCCGTCACTACAAAATTTACTGTATCAGAATGACTGAAGAAACTTAATAGGTTTTCTATTAAAAAAAAGAAAAAGTGCGACTCAGAGGAGGTCTAACGCAAGTACTTAAAATTCTTAAATTAGATGGAGTTAGATATGAAAATCTGTTCCAAAACCAGGACGGTACTACGACTAGAAATATTGGAAGGAAACTCATATGCAAGCGATGCAACACAAACTGAGGGAAAAATTACCTCAATATTTGCGCAGCGGAACTGAATAAGTTAACAGCATCAATAGTTATCGCAAAAATCACTAATACATTCAAAATTTAATTACAACAAATATTTCTTGCCTATAGGCTGTAACTAATTGAGCTGTTATTTCCAGGTGTAAATGTACGCTGACGACAGTGAGACGTTTGTTTAATATGAGAACGTTATATGTTCTTTGTTTTTCAGATTTGTGGATTAAGAGATTACTAACGCATCGTTGTTCCTCTTCTGACTCTCATATACAAATTTCCATGCCTGTTCTTTCTAACTACAGTAGCATGGTATTTTTTCTATCTTCTTCCTGCCGGCATTACCGGATGGTTGGGTGGGTGGGGGAGAATATTCCTCTTTTATTCTCTTACAGAGCTTAGCTGAATACTTTTTTCAAAAGGATAATCTCGTCAAGGGCCAATACGCTTCCAATTATCTGCACTTCCTATGTACTCTGTACTCCTATGTAATCTCTCTCTCTCTCTCTCTCTCTCTCTCTCTAGGACTCATGTTACCCCTACTTCTTATGTACTCTCTCTCTCTCTCTCTCTCTCTCTCTCTCTCTCTCTCTCTCTCTCTCTCTCTCTCTCTCTCCCTCTCTCTCTCTCTCTCACCTGTCACATCGATCTCACAGGCGATGGACTCTCCAATGGTGTTGTTGACAAAGCAGGAGTAAGTGCCGATGGACTCCGAGGTGGCTGGAAGTCGGAGGCGGGACTCCAGCCCTTCAGAGGTCACGTCTTGGGTCAGTGTTTCGTTACCCGTACGCCACCTGAGGGGAGGAGAGGTCAGGAGTCAATGGAGATAGGTAGGAGAATTGAGGATTGGACTGGGTTGGGTTAGGTTGGATGGGGCTGGGCTGGGTTGGGTTGGGTTGGGTTGGGCTGGGCTGGGCTGGGCTGGGCTGGGCTGGGCTGAGCTGGGCTGGGCTGGGTTGTGTTGGGTTGGGTTGGGGTGATCTAGGCTAGGCTGGGTTGCTTTGCATAACTCTGCTTTGCACTGGGTTAGTTTAAGTTAGGTTGGCTTAGGTTAGGTCAAATTTGATCCAACCTGTTATGTTATGCTGTGTTATGTTGTTAGGTTAGGTTGTTAGGTTATGCCAGGCTAGGCTAGGCTAGGCTAGGCTAGGCTAGGTTTGGTTAGCTCAGCTTAGCTTAGCTTAGCTTTGCTTAGGTTGGCTTAGATTAGCTTAGGTCAGTGAAGTTAGGTTCGGTAACATTAGGGTAGGTTAGATTTGGTTACCTTTACGACACTTGGGGGAGAAGTACAAGAGAACAATGAAGTACGAGAGCTGACTGGGTAGAGAAGGAGATGTTGGAAGATGAAAAAAGAGTAAGTGTAATGAAGATAAGTAGGAAGAACGAACAACTACAGAAGGAGGAGGTTGGTGGAGCGGATTTAAAGCCGAGAAACATGAAGAAGGAAAACGATAACTAGTGTTTAGAAAATTATGAAAAGCAACAGGAGAATGAGAGCACAAATGTGAGTGCAGTAATTAGAAAGGGAGAATGGCAGAAGGTGGTGGTTGAATAGGAAATTGATAGAGAAAATAAAACTAAAATGAAATGGAGGAAGGTTGGCAGGTGCAAGGAGTGTGTAAAAGAAAACATAATGAGTATGAGGCGGACGTTCAGAATAAGCAGGAACGAGGAGGAAGGAAGGCAGAGGAAGAGAAGGAAAGAAGGGGAGAACGAGTGGAAATGCGAGTGGAGGCATGTTGATTGTGTGTGTGTGTGTGTGTGTGTGTGTGTGTGTGTGTGTGTGTGTGTGTGTGTGTGTGTGTGTGTGTGTGTGTGTGTGTGTGTGTGTGTGTGTGTGTGTGTGTGTGTGTGTGTGTGTGTGTGTGTGTGTGTGTGTGTGTGTGTGTGTGTGTGTGTGTGTGTGTGTGTGTGTGTGTGTGTGTGTGTGTGTGTATAAGCGACACTGAAGCTCACATCTCAAAGGCCCCTCAACACAGTGAAACGAAGCGGGTTGGCGTAGCATATTATATGAAGGGGAGACACGGAAGGGGCGTTGGAGGTAGAAGAGAAATTAGAAGAGCTTAAGCGTGAAGAGAAATTAGAAGAGCTTTAGTGTGAAGAGAAATTAGGAGAGTTTAGGTGTGAAGAGAAATTAGAGCATAAGTGTGAAGAGATATGAGAAGAGCTTAAGTATGACTAGAAATTAGAAGAGCTTAAGTGTGAAGAGAAAGTAGAAGAGCTTAAGTATGAAGAGAAATTAGAAGAGCTTAAGTGTGAAGAGAAAGTAGAAGAGCTTAAGTATGTAGAGAAAGTAGAAGAGTTTAAGTGTGAAGAGAAATAAGAAGAGCTTAAGTGAAGAGAAATTAGAAGGGGTCGAGTGTGAAGAGAAATTAGAAGAGTTTAAGTGTGAAAAGAACTTAGATGAGCTTAAGTGTGAAGAGAAATTAAAAGAGCTTAAGTATGAAGAGGAAGACAGAGAGATGATGCAACAACCAGAGAAGGAAGGGATAAGACGAGGAAAGTAAATGAGAAAACAGAGTAGCTTAAGGATAAAGATGAAGATAAAGAGACGATGTAAATGATAAATATGAAAGAAGTAGGAGCATCAGAATAAAAGAACAAATAGAGTGGTATTATGAAGTCAGAGATGAAGAAAGAACAGGAGAAAAAATGGGAGGAAAGAGAGCGAACGTAAAATCAAAATTAGCAGGAAGAGGAAGGTAAAGAGATGAAGCGGGAACTAGAAGGAGAGAGGCAGAGAAGGAGAGTGAAAGAGGAAACACAACAATGTAAGTATAAAGAAAAATGTAAAAAAGTACACCGCAACAACCAAGGGAAAAGAGAGGAAGGTGGAGATATGTAAGGAAAGAGAACACCTAGATTGAAGACACTAAGGGCCGTTTTCTCGTCAGTTTAGGAGATTTTTAACAAGTATTTCCTTGACGATTTACTCCGCGAGAACAGATAGTCTCCTTGCCTGACAGGAACAGAAAGCCTAACTCCACGAGAACAGATACAGCCTTCTTACCCCAGGAGATAAAATAAAAACTTCCATACCCCACGAGAATACACAAAACCTCTTAAATCCACGAGAATACATAAAGCCTTCTAACTCCACGAGAAACACAAAGCCTCTTAACCTCTCGACAGTACGCCTCCTTACCTCACGGGAGCAGATAAAGCCTCCTTATCCCTCGAGAACAGATAAAGCTTCCTTACCCCACGAGAATTGATAAAGCTTCCCAACCCCACAAGAACAGATAAAGCCTTCCAATCCCACGAGAATAGATAAAGCCTCCTTACCCCGCGACAATACGACACCAAAGCTCGCATCTCAAAGAGCCCTTAGACAGTGAAACAGGGTGGGCTGATACCGAAGATTATACACAGGGGAGGTACCGAGGGAGCGTCTAGTTTATCAATCAGGTGGGGTCGGGTGGAGTGAACTCAGGGTAAGATGGAATTTCTGCCACAGGAATGACGTGAATTTAGTCCACGACGAAATTAAGCAAGAATGTGATAAATTTTATGACAAGCCATTAGATTATGTGACACCGTCAAATTAATACGAGATAACATCAGTTTATACAGGCGATAAGATGAATCAAAATGAGAATGATATGAAATTGAAGAGACACCATGTTTTGAGAATGACATGAAACAGATTTGCTAGAAAATAAGCGAGAATTACATGAATATATCGGATGAAGAGAGACCTATGAATGACTGAAGTGTGGGTTGTAGTGAGGGCTACCTGATAACGGACAACAAGGCAACGTGGAGGCGATTCTTTTCAGCAGTCATCCTTCTGAAATTAGGAATCTGGCTATATCTACATAAAACCTACATCCCTTAGTGGTTTTACATTATCGAAAAGCCTCCATCACCTCTTGGGGATCGAACCTATGAAAGGCCGTAAATTCAACAAGGGCATTCCAACCACTAGATCACCAGACTCTTTTCATTACTTTAAAAAAATGTAAGTGAAGCCCTACCTGAAGGTCACCTCCTCTGGGTTGGCCTGAGCGCGGCACGTAAGCAGGATGTGGGCGTCCTCCCGGCTCCCGCGGTCTGCTCGGTCGATCTTACACTCTGGCTTGACTGTAAAACACAAACGTTTTATCATCATGTTGCTCGATAAACATATATACACAAAACGAATAGTTACATAAGCAAACCTGGTTTGAGACAAAACAGACATATACAAAACAGAAACACACCCAAGCAAATATACTGTAAAGTCACAGACGCAACTATACAGTATTTGGTCACAATTTATAAATCAGTAAATGAAAACTCATTGTAAAACGCAGTATATTTATGGTACTGTTATTATGAGATATTAACTGTAAACATGCTACTGCAGCTCTCTGTAATACTAGTAGATCAGCCCCAGTATGTCTACTCAAGCAGACCCATCAACTGCAGGAAAGCCTCCAGGGCTGACCCATGCAGTGATCTGGCGTACTCTTGCAGTGGACAGAGCCTCATTTTGACGAAGTGAGGAAAGTGTGTGAAGCTTTGGATCCTGGATGGATGCCGCATCTGCGTCCCTATCCAGTTAACAAGAGCACCACAGTAGGCTTCACATCATCTCGTTATTTGGTTAAATGGTTTTCATACAACATCATTGATGGATACTGGCTTACAGGAGTCTATTAGGTGTGTCAGTTAATGTCGAGTCACTTAAGGAAGAAGTAGGCAGCACTACATTAAGCGCGTGGATGATGGCCACCACCACCTACCAACACAGCAGCTTCCAGTAAGCAATATGAACGCACTGTACTACTACAACACAATATCTAAAACTAACAAGTGCTCGTGGGCCCTTCAGACCCCTCGCACTAGCTCCTGCGGAGGGCTCTTGCGCTGCTATAGTTTATTTTAGTTGTACCTATGGGCAAAAAATTCTGCAGAGATCCTATGTCGGGCGCCTGGAGCAGCGTTTTTTGGTCAAAATGTGATCGCTCATTAAATATAGTAAAAGTTTTTCAATCGTGATGGGACCAAGTTTGTTCACATCAGCGAATTTTTTGCGATTTTTGTGCCAATTTTGGTGCGATTTGAATGTGTAGTTTCAGCTGCCCTAAATACTGTACACACACACACACGCGCGCGCGCGCGCGGCTAGTGCTATAGTATAATAGATTCTAACTAACAACGAGCATAACTGTAAGACAATGTCATCTAACTAATCATCAAAAAACTCATTAGCATAACCCTTACTATCATTTCTCCCCACCTAAGTAAAAGTCACAAACGTACAACCTCACCCAGCAATTTATAAGCACAACGAATACGTGGACAGAGCTTTGCAAACCCTTACAGAATCAATCCCCTTTTGACCAAGTCACACAGAGAACCGAACGTGGTAAAAGCTGTCATCTGTCCATAACGACTCTCTGCGGGACAGTTGTATTCGGCGGCCTTGTCTCTGTGTATTCTGTACTCTGCATCCTGCATTGTAGCCCTCCTAGAACTATCTTTTGCCATACCGGTACTCAGACGAGGCACTGAGGGTGGCGGATACTCAACTGTAAACCTAGAAACTATGGAATCCCTTTTTGGCGTCGAAGTTGGCAGAAACTGTTTCATTTACCTAGGAACATCACCAAAAATCCCTTATTAGCCTACTTACACAAGACATCGAAGGTGGTAGAGGCCGTCATCTGTCCGTGCCGATTCTCCGCGATACACTTGTACTCTCCGGCCTTGTCTCTGTGTATCTTGTAGTCCATGTCCAGCACCGCCCCTGAGGACACCGTCTGGCCATCGTGTATCCAGATGTAGTTGGCTTCGGGGTAGCTGGAGGCGCGGCACTCCACTTTGGGCGGCTTCTCGTTTTCAATAATCTGGATGAGGGGGTCCGATACCGTGATTTTCTCAGGGGGGTCTGTTGTAGAAAGGAGAAAGAAATCTTGTTTAAATTTTCTGTCGACAAGAGGAAAGAAAATGTTTTAATGCCCACTACCTTGTCAGTGGTCTCTTGTGTTCTTTGAGCTGGATGAAGCGGCCTAATACCATGACACTCTCTCTCTCTCTCTCTCTCTCTCTCTCTCTCTCTCTCTCTCTCTCTCGTGTGTGTGTGTGTGTGTGTGTGTGTGTGTGTGTGTGTGGAGAGAGAGAGAGAGAGAGAGAGAGAGACTTCTACTGGGGAAAGGCACAAGGTGAGTGACTGAGAGAAAAGAAAAGAGGGCGTAAAACAGAAAGGCAATGGGGACTGACGAGTACGCAAAGATGATTGGGAAGACAATTACATAAGGAGGGTTAGGCAAAAAGAGCGAAGAAATAATAAAGACAAGAAGGTAATGCGAAATATTAGTAACGGGGGAAGAAGTACAACAACAAAGACTAAGAGCAATATTAAAGAAGGATAAGACGAAGTATAATAGAGGCAGGAGAAGGAAGACAAACAAGAAAATGAAAACAACTTAATAACTTCTGAAAATGCCCGTAGAGAAGGTAGCATACTGAAAAATTTTTGAAGAAATGTATAAAAAACAGGGATAAAATTAGGGGGGAAAGAAAAAAGAACAAGGAAATGAGCATGAAAAAGATAATAAAAAGAGCGAGGTCAGAAGGTGAACTGTAACTGATAACAGGAGGTGGAAAACACTATGAAAAGCAGAAGACGTGGAAGAATATATAGAGAAAAGATTAACAAGAACGTGGAAAGGGAAGACAATATTGTGAATAATGAGTGAGCTTTGATGGAAAGCACGAACAGGTAGTAAGACGATGGAAAATATTAAAAGGGAAGCAGATGACCCGACTGTAAAGAAGGATGAATTAACACATGAACTAGACAAAGAAATAGGGACAGACAGACAGAAGATCAGATAAAGAGCAGGAAGACAAGCAAGTGAGAAAAAACAAATAAAAAGAAAGCTGAGAAAAATAATGTCAGGGAAAGATCAGGAATGGAGATTAGGGGAATTCGAAAGGTCAGAAAAGTATTGATGCCAGTCTTATAAATAATTTAGTATTCGGTGGCACAAACACCAAAGCAGGTTGTTGGTCAAGCCCTTTGTTCTCCTCTTGTGTTCACAGCAAATTCCATTCAAGGAAGTTTTATATACTCTATCCAGCCTTCAGTTTTAATTAGTCACCTTTCGTTCTAACCATATATCAATTTCATGCAACCTCGACCTCAGCCAGGAGACGTCCTTTCTTTTCTTCATTTTGCTACCAACGGATTAATATATATAACTAATGATGGACTTATGTGAGTGAATGGATTGAAAACAAGCCTACTATTTATTTACATCACATGACTCACTACACACACACACACACACACACACACACACACACACACACACACACACACACACACACACACACACACACACACACACACACACACACACCATCCATCTTCACCAACACAACCCTTTTCAACATCACCACATCCACCTTTGCCATTCATCCATTATTCTTTCTACACAATCATCATCACTCATCACACATACGCATCCATTTAATCAGCCGAGTATCATCGCCTGCTGGTAACAATCCATCCATCCATTCATCATTCAATCCTACGTTGCCCCATGAGGAGCGTAGGGGCCCGGGGCTAGGCAAGTTGGTCCTGACATTTAAGATGAAAGTGACCAGCCTCACTCATCCCTGAGTGGCATTACGTGAGCAATAACCCCAATCATCCCTTGGATATAAACCTTCACCGCTCAATCCGATTGGAGCGCCGTAATTACCCACTAAACCACCAGGCTCCATAATTTGGTTATATGGTTACCACCCAACGTAGTAAATGGTTTCCTGGTGTACAGGAAACCATTCGGCTTGTCACTCAGTGTTGAGTCACCCACAGGCAGAAGGAAGAGGAAAGAATGAAGGACAGAAAGGCAAAAGGGGGAGTGTAAAATCACCCAAAGGCAGAAGGACGTGGAACGAATGAAGTAAAGAAAGACGGAAGAGGAAGGAAGGAATGGAGGGAGGAGAGGAAAGGGCAGACACCCGAGAGCAGCACTACATCGAGTGAGTGAATGGAATACAGAACAAAATATGCTACCGTTATAAAGGGGATAACTGTGGCTACTGATCCGGTGCTCTACTTCTGGTCATAAACGCAATGCTGAAGTACGAATCAGTACAAAATTATTATACTTTTTTCACTCTAAAACTGAGATCTCTCCATTTTGAATGTTGACTTATAACAAGAGATTAACATTATAAAATTATGCTAGTCAAAAAAAGTGCTATGGAAATAATGTAAAACCACAGCACTGCCTTCCTCTGCCGGTGAGCTTAGTGAAAGATGCTGCAAAGGGACGAAAATCTTGGCAAACTTAGAAGAAAAACAAAGGTTTAAGTTTTGGGTACTTTTATATGGAAAAATATATATAAGAATGCGACAAATACAGGGTGGTCCATATGTAACACTCGGCTTTCACTACACCTGGAAATTTCTCGTGTGTTACGGGGACCGTTCAGTCAGCGTTATCAATGTCTATCCGGCATCATTTATTCATAACCTTCTCTCAGTGCCACACCTATGCCCACACCAGCACCCTGAGCCATCCTCGCAACACATGAGATATCCCAAGAGGAATTTCTATTTACGGACCATCCTCTACATCTGATTTATGAAGGGTGCCTGCCAGAACGTAATAGTGGGCCAACTATCGGTTCACTGGCCACTATTCTGTATATTTACTTTGTTTTGGGTTATTATTTCAAGTGATAAATGGAAAGCAGATTTGTATGAATGCTGAGCAAGAAGAAACATGATTATATAATGATGAAGAAAAATATATTACATAGTGAAGAGACAAATGAATTAATGATGAGGAGAATTGTGTCAGTGGATAGAGCAAGAAGAAACCGGATTTCATAAGCAAGAGAAGAAACACCTGTTACATAATGAAAAATTGTTGCATGGACGAGACACAATTAAAACTAGCCACAGCCAAATTTTGGAGGGGTTCAGGACGTAGGTGTCAAGATGAAATTATCCTTGAATAGCAGGGCATTACTACCTCATGCCCTGGTCCTAATACTTACACTCCGCCTTGAAGAACGTGTGTGAAGTGACGCCATCCACCCTTCCACTTATTCACTCGTTAGTCTGTCCACCCATTCCATCAACTATCCATTCGTCTATGTTTCTGCTGATCCTTTAAACCATCCATCTACTTTCCTATCCATATATCTCATCTCCGTTCCAACTATCTATCTGTTCCTTCGTCTATAAATCTGCCTATCCATCCATTTATTTACACGTCATATTTGAAGTGCACTGGATTTTTCTTAGTGATTTATTTTGCACAACACACCTCAGCATTCTACTGTTGGGTACTGATCCAAACAATGCCAATACTAAAACGTCAGACACAAAAGATATTGTTTATGTGTTATATGCGAAGTAATTCGCTAAGGAAGAAGCGCTACGAAGCCTCCCACACCACTCAGAATATGGTAATACCTCTCCATGTCTCCCTCCACCCTCATACTTACATTCCACCTTGAAGTACGTATGAGAAGTGACGCCTGGGCCAGCCTGGTTAGAGTTTGAGGTGCAGGTGTAGTTGGCGTTGTCCTGGTCCCTATCCAGTGTACCGTCCCGCCATCTGTCCATCCGCCACGTCAGCTTGGACAGTACGCTCTCTAGGTCACTGTTGGAGGAAGGATGGAGAAAGGATGGTTAGTGGGGATAGATGGGGATGTGATGGGGGGGGAGAGAAGGGTGAAAAAGTAATGGCAACCAAAAACTAGTCTCTTACACACTCAAACTATAGAAATGTCGAAAATAATAAAACGGACTAAGATAAACTTACCATGACGAACAAAAAAATGCACCTTAATAGTATATCAGTAGCCTATATATTCTGCACAACGATCAACACCAAGACCAATTCGACGCGGATGAAGAATGCCTAAAGTATGACTGAAGCTGCAAATATATCATAAAAGAGACACCAAAGCCAATCACCATCACCATCTCGACATACTCAACTACCACACCATAACACAACTCACCCAGAGGATGGATCAGGTGGCATGACTTGACTGGTGATGTTGTAGTGTGTGAAGTTCCTGAGGACCACGTCATCCTTGAGCCACCACACGTCACACAGCGGCGAGCACTCGACACGGCACGACAGGGACACTTCAGCAGAGTTCATGAGCACCCCGTGGTAAGGCGGGAGGCGGTCGATGAACAGGGGTGCAGCTGTGGATAAAAATGAAGAAATAAATGAGGTTTTGAAGGGGGTCGCTGGATTTTTGGAAGGGCATATCATCAACGGGCATCCAAACAGGTGGACAGAAACACTTCAACAGAGTTCATGAGCACCCAGTCGTAATGTGGGAGGCGGTAAATAAGGTTGAAGGTGAAAATGCTGAATGAAGTTTCGAAGGAATGTGTCAGAAATAAAAGGTTAATAAGGTCCTGAAAGGCACGTACTCCATGAGCACTCCCCACAGCAGGTGACATATACTTCGGCGGAGCTCATGAACACCCCCCGATAAGGCAGAAGGCAGTAGATAAATAGGTCAAAAGTAGAGTGAAGCCTACGAGGAGCAAGTCAGCTCTGATGGATAGGTGTGATACCCTTGAGCTACCATTCATCACGGAGTGGCAAGCACTAAACGCCGAAGGATCCTATGGTATGGTGGAAGGTCGTCGTTGGACAAGAACGTGGCTATGGACAGAGACGAAAAAGTGAGCGAGGAACAAAGTAAAAGAACCTTGAAGATAGGAGCTGCAGAACATGGTGCATTCGAGGTAAAACACGAATAGTGAGAGGCGGAAGAGATGGAATAGAAAGTATGGTGTGTGTGTGTGTGTGTGTGTGTGTGTGTGTGTGTGTGTGTGTGTGTGTGTGTGTGTGTGTGTGTGTGTGTGTGTGTGTATATATATATATATATATATATATATATATATATATATATATATATATATATATATACAGTATATATCTTATATATATATATATATATATATATATATATATATATATATATATATACAGTATATATCTTATATATATATATATATATATATATATATATATATATATATATATATATATACAGTATATATCTTATATATATATATATATATATATATATATATATATATATATATATTGCCAGACGCCTCAAGCCCGTTTGGGGTGGCCACAAACAAATCGCCTCCAAGTCGCCCTGTCCCCCGCCATTTCACTGCCCTGCTCCCAACTCACACCCCCCTCTCTCATATACCTCTCCACCCCATCCCTCCATCTCATCCTCGGCCTCCCCCTCCCTCTTCCCCCCTCCACCTCACTCACATATATATTGTATATAAGACAATAAACTTAAATACAGAATTATTCACCAAACCCCATTAACCATTAAACCTAAACCTGCAACCAAACCCCCATTATTACCAACACGCACACGTAGGCATTAGGATGATGACGCATTCCGCTAATTGCTGCTGTTAACCGATCTAATGGACAGTGTCAATAATGGGATATATAATTATATCATCTTGAAAAGCAGTCATACTTAGATGATCATATACAGTGTAACATAAACAACAAAAAAGAAATGGAAAACAAAACTACAAATCAGTCATTATCATTATATTCCTCATTATCGTGACCCCATTTCTCACAAATAAAACAGGCAGACTGTATCTAGTAACAGTAAAAACAAAACAACAGATATCGATTAAATATCTAGTGTTGGAAGTAAATACTATTTTACTGAGAAATTGTGTAGTTTCTCACATTAGAAGCAAACATGAAATTTCATTACCATATATTTGAAAAAAATTATGAAATATAATTATAATACATACTGAAGAAATATAGAAAACTGTATACTGTAAATAGCATACATAAAAATGATGCAATAAATATGTTTCCACAGAAATGTGATGTGCAATGAAAATTACACCACCGCTTAAATAAATAATAATTCTCACACAATATTAAAAATGCCGAAATACAGTTATACCAAAACATTAAGCCACCATAAAAATGCAATATATATCAGGCCATCATACGAAAAATTACCTGATATTATTGTAATCAGCCAATAAGTCCACATACTAAATAAAATAACCATTAACCACCTCGGTCCGGGGACGTCGTTTTAACTTGTTTACTACGATACTTCTTGCTAAGAAAAAAAAAAAAAAAGAAAAAAAGCAACAAGGTAGCACATAACACTTTACTTCCGCGCGATTTCCCGTGTGTTGTGGGGAGGGTCCAGTGTTATTCATATTCTTCATTTCCTACGCCAAATGCTACAACCACGTCCAATTATTAGCCGAATAAGCCGTCCCCGCAACATACAAGATACTGCCATGTTCATGTGGGGCGCTATTTACGGGCCAGTCTGTACAAAACCGTCGTCTAAATGATAGGGTTAACCAAAACTGTTTCTAACCCTCTTACCGCAAAAAGAATCAGGATAAAGAAAATGTCTGATGTGCCAGAATACGGCGGAAAATCCTCCCAGCGAAACGATTAAATACACTGTGGCGAAAACCAGAAAAAAAAGTAAGATTTTCCAGATTAAATCAGAAGAATCATCGAAGCCAAACGCTTAAATACGTTGTGGTGAACGCTAATTTTTTCGTTCAACTTTCATGAGAGGTCTTTGGGTGTTTCATGGAGTATAAACAATGTACACTCGGACTCGAAAGTTCTGTCGCTTTTCCTGCTTTCCTCTCCATGGACTTTGAAAATCAGTGTGGTAAATCCGCAGCAATTAACATTAATGATATTAGCTGTACACAGTGTCCTCAGTGTTGGTTGTTGCGGATTCACCACACTGATCGTCAAGGTCAGTGGAGAGAAAAACAGGAGAGGGGACAGGACTTTTGGTGCAGACTGTACAATAGTAATCCAAAATTATTCAAGTAGAAAAGTAACTGGCCGTATCTGCCCCCCGCCCTCATTCACTTCCCCTCCCCTCCCCTCCTTCATTCTCGAGCTCCCTCCTCTTCTCTGCAGCGCCTCCCCACCCTCGTCCCTTCCCTTCCCCACTGGCACCTCCTTCTCACCTGCCTCCTCCCCTTTCTGGTGTCCGACCTCTCCCTCTCCAATCCCCCCCTCCCCTCTCATGTGCCCCCTCTCTCAAATCCCTCTCCCTCTAACCAGTCTACATCTCTCCCTCCTCAGTTAATCACCTATCCTCTCACCTGCCCTCCCCCCCTTTTACCTAGCCCCCCCTTGCTCTCCCTAATATCCCTCCCCATCTCCAAACATATCCCCAATCCAACCCCCTCCTTCTTTCCAACCCCGATCCCACTTTCCTTTTCTCCAACCTCCTCCCCCTCTCCAAATCCCTCATCTCCTCCCCTTCTCTCCAACCCCCTCTCCCTCTCCAAATCCCCCATCCCCTCCCTTCCTCTCCAACCCCCTTCCCCTCCCCAACCCCGACCCCCTTTCCCTTTCTCCAACTTCCACTCCCAAGCTAACTCCCCCCTCTTCAAATCCCCCACTCCCTCCTCCTCTCCATCCCCTCTCCCCTCAAATCCCCATCCTCTCCTTTCCAACCCCCTCCCCCTCTCCAACCCCCATTCCCTTCCCCCTCTCACCTGAACAAACTGGTAATCAGGGGAATTTTTCAGAGGGAGTTAATTAAAGGGCAGCCTTGCCTTCCTTAATGAGGTAATTAGCGAGGGTCACCGCCAAATACATTCCTCGTCTTGATCACCTCGCCGGCCAGTTAGGGTGATTAGCGGGCCACGGTACAGGGGGGTCATTAAGGCTCGATTACCCGGGATTAACTTTCAGGTTGGATTACGGTAGCGCCCCAGTACTCGTAATTATAACAGCCTTAATAACCATGATTACGCCTGACAAATGATGATAGAACTGCCAATGCTCTTAAGCTGGTAATACGGGCCAGAGCAGGGGCGATATCGTTCCTTTCCTCCCCTCCTTCAGGTGTTTGCGAAGAAGGGAAATCGGAGAGATATTGTTTCTTCCACTGTTTAGGCTATATGCATAAAAGAAAGAACCAAAGACTGTGGCCCGTATTCTCAACTTATAAGGAAGCTTCCTAACAACTTTCCCTAAGCGATTTGTTTTGCTTATTACACCTTGTTATCTTCTTCTGCCTTATTCAGATCATTCTAATGTCACCATACACTTCATAAATAATATACAAAGTTATATTAACCGGCCGTATCCAAACACAAATCGTTAAGGAAGAGGTGCTAGGGAGAATATGGGCCTAAGTAAAAACAAAGCTATCCCTTTCAAACATAGCAGATGAAAATAAACTCAAAACCACCATCCACTTTTTCCTTGCTGGCTGTACCTATTACGTTAGAGGACACGTCACAGGCAGATGGAATGAAAAACTGAGGAACAAGACTACTGAGGTAACCAACTGTGAACATGAAGAAATGGAAATACTGGTTATCCCACAATTGGGGGGGAAAAAAATCCTTGTCACTCACTCAACACAAATGAAGTACTGGGAATAGTGGTTTACAATACACATTTCTCTCCATCATCATCATAATCACCACCGCCACCACCACCACCATCATCATTATTATCACAGAAAATTCTCCAGCTAACACAAGAAAAGGGAACGATAAAAGTAGACTGCAAAAACAACCTTCTTTCCTTCCTACTCACCCAGCACATCAATCTGCACGGTGGCCCTCTCGCCCTCTCCCTCCACGTTGACAGGCACACAGGTGAAGTTGTCCTCGGTTTCCAGAGACACGGGGTTGATCGTCCAGGTGGCTGCGGTCTCGTCAGGTACCAGGTGAGCCCCGCGGTACCACCTGAAAGTTGTTGCTGCAGGTCGTCCGGGGTCATCCACACTACAGGTCAGTTCTAAAGATTGACCCTGGCGGAGGAGAGAGGGTGGTGAGGAAGGGTGGGGGGAGGAGGGAAGTAGGGTAGTGTGTGTGTGTGTGTGTGTGTGTGTGTGTGTGTGTGTGTGTGTGTGTGTGTGTGTGTGTGTGTGTGTGTGTGTGTGTGTGTGTGTGTGTGTGTGTGTAAAACAATTTAGAGAGAGAGAGAGAAATACTATGACTGAAATATACAAAAAAAAAAAAAAAGAGATCAGAAAGCAGGAACCGAAGGATGCAGATAACAGTGTCAAATATTCATCACTAAATATATAACTTCTAAAGACTGGCTCCGTGCTGAAAACAGAAAAGTTAATCCAGAGATGGGTTACAAGAGTGAGACAGAGAAAGAGAGAGAGAGGAACCAATTTGAGATAGGGTGCCCCGGATGTATGGCGAGAGAGATAGCATCAGAGGTCGATTATGTGAGAGAGAGAGAGAGAGAGAGAATAATGTGCATATGTATACGAGTATTTGTGTGTGTACATTTACTTCCTTATGTGTAGTAAATGTGTCAGTTTGTATAATTGTCTGTACCTACGCAAAGTGCAAATACACTCTTAAATGAATGAAAATATGACAGACGTTACCTATTATCAGCTCTTACCCCCCACCTCCCCACCCTCCCCCCGAAAAATAAAAAATTGAACACTTTAAAACACCTAGCCAATAGCAATTACACCTTCCTACCTCCCCTTCTAAATTAAAACAGAAGACTATGGCTGTTTTTCTTGCTTTCTTTACACCAGACATATTGGTTTTCTCTACATTTTTGGTGAGTTGAAAAAGAACTAATATTACGCAAGGGAAGGAAGGAGAGGGAGTAAAGGTACAGATTTTCATTATTTTCATTAACTTTCTTTCCTTCCGTTATACCTGGCGATAAATAAACGAAACCAATTATTGTGGATGCATTAAGGAAGGGGAGTGGAGTGGAAAAATTCACCCTCCTTCCACACTTGGTTAAAAAAATCTAAGAAGCTAATCGGATTCTTAAGATCCAGGATTCAATTACGCCTTTCCCTAGCTGTAATTCATTCAACCTTACTCATCTGTTAATGACATAATAGTTTTTTTTATTTTATGGAAGACAGTGCAATCTTGTAATAATGCGTTTGTTGTGAATCCCCAACGAGATAAGGGACACTGCAGGATTCTAGAAATCAGTAATCTATCCTAACATAATAATCCCAAATTTAGTCCTATATTAATATTGTACGTTTTCGATAGTAAACCCATAATCATTCCTGACCTAACATAAGCATTCCTTATCTAATCAAACCTAATCTAACAAACTAATTCTCACCTAGTCTAACCACCTGCTAACCTGACTAGTCAAAACAACTATCCCACTTCCAGTCTAACCAAACCACTCCTCATCTGATCAACCTTATCTAACTCTCGTCTGGAGATGTAGTAAGGGGTCAGCTCAGCCTCGCTTCTCTTCTCCAGGATACAAACCGAATTTCTATCTATCTATCTATCTATTGCCAGACGCCTCAATCCCGTTTGGGGTGGCCACAAACAAATCGCCTCCAAGTCGCCCTGTCCCCCGCCATTTCACTGCCCTGCTCCCAACTCACACCCCCCTCTCTCATATACCTCTCCACCCCATCCCTCCATCTCATCCTCGGCCTCCCCCTCCCTCTTCCCCCCTCCACCTCACTCACATACACTCTCTTCGTCAGTCTTTCACCCTCCATCCTCTCCACATGGCCAAACCACCTCAGTGTGTTCCTCATAACGCTTCCTATCACATCCACATCCACACCACAACGCTCCTTTATATCCTCATTCGTCAGCCTGTCTCTCCACGTGACTCCACAGGCTCCTCTTAAATAACTCATTTCCACTGCTCTCACTCTTGACTTGTGTCCTTCCAACAATGTCCAAGCTTCACTTCCGTACGTTAGAGTTGGTATCACAATACTGTCATGTAGTAACTTTTTCACTTCCATGCTCACTTCCCTGTTTCTTATCACTGCTTTCAAGGAACCGGCAACCTTTCTTCCCTGCTGTACCCTTTCAAGCACTTCACCCTCCAAACCTCCATCCTTACTCATCACACTACCCAAATACTTAAACGTACTCACATTTTCCAATTCCTCACCATCCAACCGAATTTACTCTATACTAAATGAATTATATCTAACCCAATCAAGTCCTTCCTAACCAACACAAAAGTAACCTAATCTAGCCTAACCTAACCTATCCTATCCTATCCTATCCTATCCTATCCTAACCTTTCCTATCCTATTCTATCCTATCCTATCCTATCCTATCCCATTATCCTAACCTGACACAATGCCAAACCAAACCCACTGAAATCACACTTAACCGCCGCTTTGCCAACTCTCACCTTAACCACCATAGAAGGCTGGTATGAGATCATGGCTCGTCCAGGGATGTAGTGAACAATCAGCTCTGCCTCGCTCGACCTGGGGCCCCATCCAGCTTCGTTCATGCCCTCGCATGAGTAGTTGCCGTGGAAATCCCGAAAGACGTTCTCCAGCAGCAGGCGGGAGAGGTCGATGTCGCAGAGGGGGTCAGAAGTGGAGTTGCCGGAGTTGCCATCGCATTCGGGGAGTTCCTGTGGATTATTAAGAGAGTCAGAAGGTGATGGGAAATAGAGATGAAAGAGCAAGTGGACGGACGGAAAAGACGGGAGAGGTTTAGAAAGGGTGTGAGTGAAAAAAAACAAAAAGAAAAAATAGATGAGGGATTGTGAGGGTCAGCAGATGTGGGAAAGAGGGATGAGAGAGAGACTGGACGGATGGAAAAGACGGGAGAGGACTAGCAAGGGTGTGAGGAAAAAAAAGGGGGGGTGGGGATTGTGATGGTCAAAACGTGATGAGAAAGAAGGATGAAAGACTCTGGAAGGATGGAAACGATGAAAGAGTACGGAAAAGGGTGCAGGAGAAAAAGATATAAAGAATTATGAAGGACGGGGAAGAAACAGAGAGATTGGGGCAGAAAAGGAAAAAGAAGAGGAGGAAAGAGGGAGAGAGAAAGGGGAGGAAGGAAAGAAGGGAGCGCGGGAGTAGCAAGCGGGAAGGGTAGAGGTCTCAGAAGTGGTCAAGTGTGGAGTTACCATCGCGTTTGGGGAGTTCCTGCGAAGGACGTGGTGAGTCAAAAAGTGAAGACTGGAGAGGGACAGAGGGGGAAATGTGAGGGGACAGAGATACAGTGGAGGAAACGAGGGAGACAAAGGGGTAAAGAGGAGAAAATGAGGGGACAGAAGGATATAGAGGAGGAAATGGGGGGGAGGGGCAAAGAGGAGGAAATGAGTGGCAACAAGAATAAGGAATAAAGAGAAGGAAATGAAGAGGGGCAGAAGAATAAGGTGGAAATGAAAGGGGACAGGGGAATAAAGAGGAGATAATGAGGGGGTATTTGAATAAAGAGGAGGAAATGAAAGGGGATGGAATAAGAAAGAAGGGGAAATGAGGAGACAGAAGGACAAAAAGGACGAGGAGTGAAAAAGAAAGAAGAAAGGGGAGAAGGTGGGATAAAGTGTAGAGAGAGGGTGAAGGAGAAAGGAGGAGAGAGGGGGAAGGAAGGAGAAAGAGGGAGAGAGGGGGAAGGAAGGAGAAAGAGGGAGAGTGGGAGAAGGAAAGAAAAAGAAGGAGAAAGGGGGAAGGAAGGAGAAAAAGGGAGAAAAGGGGAAGGAAGGAGAAAAAGGGTGGAGAGGCAGAAAGAACGAGATACAAGAAGCGACAAGGAGAGGCAGAGAGAGGATAGAATTGAGGATGGCAGACGAAGTGAAAAAGAAGGAGATAACATGAAGCAGGGATATTTTACCCTTAGAAATAACACATATAGTCGCCAGCAACTTCCTGTCACATCCCTTATTTTTCTCTCCATGGACTTCGAAGATTAACTTGAAGAATCCGAAACAAGTGATTCTGATGGCAATAATATGTGGCTTAATAAAGTCACCAGTATCGGCCACTGCAGAATCACAGAGGCTGAATTTCAAACCTATGGTGAGAGAAGCAGGAGTGGTGACAGCACTTATGTTGGCGACTGTCCACAGAGGATATATCAACCTTCAGTGAAACTAAAATGCAGCTTATAAAGCCAGATAGAGGACTGTAAATTTTGTAGCATTCATTACCCTCATAAAAAAAAAAATGAAAGGAAAGATCGAATAAACGACGGAAAAAAAAGAAAAAGAAATTTACATAACTAGTTATGTCTTCAAATTTCGCACATTTAACAAATGTCATTTTTCTAAATTAAAGAAACTGAAAGAAAATAACAAGGAAATCCTAAAGTAAATTTTACAAAAATAAATAAACGGTCTGACATTTTACATCACAAAAAATACGACATTCCGTTTTCCACACAAAGGAAACGAAACATCAAAAAATAAGCAAAACCGAACGAAAATTCTGGAACCGGGTGTTTTTCTAAATTTCAAATATCAACATGACATATAAGTGTCAAGCTAGAAATGAAGCTGTCAATTTTATGAATGCCATTTCCAAAATTCGTCTCGACTTTTGATTAAATTATGAAAAATAAATGACAGTCGGTAACATTTTTTTTTTTTTCAGTAAATCATCAAATGTCGCATCCTCTTATTTCTGTGTGTGTGTGTGTGTGTGTGTGTGTGTGTGTGTGTGTGTGTGTGTGTGTGTGTGTGTGTGTGTGTGTGTGTGTGTGTGTGTGCATCCGTCCGTCCGTCTCTCTCTCTCTCTCTCTCTCTCTCTCTCTCTCTCTCTCTCTCTCTCTCTCACCTTAAGCAGGCCGCCATCCAGGTACCATCGCACCCTAACAAGCGTCACAGGATTGGCCATGATGACGTCACAAAAAAGGGTGACGTTGACCCGGTCCTCCTCGGAAACGGGCTCGGTCGGGTCCATCAGCACCTGCACCTGGGGACGGACTGTGGAGAAAGAATGGATAGATGAATAGAAAATAGATAGATAGGCAGAGTGCTGAATATATGGACAGATACTTGAATATTTTGATAGGCTAAAATGATCAATGAATAGATCGATGGATGGGTGATAAAGACTGTGAGTAACATCTGCTGATAAATATGGATGGACTGATAGATAGGTAAGTAGACGGATAAGTGGATAGATGAACGGACAGATAAGGGTGACGACATGAACGGATCCTGAAGTTGGCTCTCTGTTGTATTGTTCTTATTCTTTCTTAGAGGGAACGGTTTGCGGGCTCCTGACCTTTGGTTCCTTCTTCCTTGCATACAAAAAAAAATAATAATAATAATAATAATAATAATAAAATAAAAACGGGCTCGGTCATGGATTTACCTGTGGAGGACATTGGGGATGGATGGAAGGATGGATGGAAGGTTGGACTGATGGCCGGTAGGAAAGGTCGAGGGATGAGTAGATGGGTGGGTGAGGATGATGGATTGGTGGGTGATGATGATGGATGGATGGGAAGGAGGGGCCAATGGGCAAACGGATACATAAATGGATGACGGAAGGAGGACGAGAAAGATCAAAGAGGAAAATGACTTGTTAAATTAATGGACGGATAGATGACAGAGAAACAGACAGATACATCAATCTATCAAGTGATCGATAAACTGACTGATGTACGGAATGATGGCATGGGCAGCTGACAGGAGGGTGAAGAGAGAATAACCCAAGTGGTTATAAAAAAAAAAAAAATGGACTGAATGGGTGAGCGATGGGTACAAAAAGGATGAAGGGAGAGACTGATGAATGGGCGAATGGGGAGAAGTTGGCGGGAGATAGACGGCTGGGTCAGGGAATGAAGTATAGATAGCTTACTGGATGTGGGAGTGATATGTGAGGGAAGGAGGGAAAATGAATGAGAGGAAAGATAACTGGGATGGAATTCTGTGTGGATGGAGAGGTACGGGAGGGAAAGAAGGTGAGATGAAATACTGATGAGTGGAGGAAGCAGAGAGGAAGGATGAAGCATGAAAGAAAAGACTGATGGGTACATGAGCAAAAGAAGGGACGTATGATAAGACTCCACCCTTCACCTTTCCATTCGCCTCTCGTAGCCTCCATCTCAGCGGTTACTTCAACAAACATGGGATGAGGCTATTGCACATCATATGTCTGACTTGGCTTATATCTCCGATTGGCGTAAAAGTAGTCATGTTTTTAATGCATCAAAAACACAGTTCTTTCATCTCTCGATCCATCAAACTCTTCCGCAGAAGTATCCATAATTTTTAACAATATCCAACTCAACCCTGTATCATTTTTCAACATATCTCAGGTTTCATTCTTTCTTGATGTATCTATAAAAGATTATATACCTTTCTTGTAAAATCTGCTTCCAAGAAATTAGGTGTGTTAAGTCGTCTCCGTCCTTTCTTTACCCCTGCACAGTTGTTGGCTTTACACATGGGTTTTTGTCGCTCCTGTGTACTCAATTCATGTGAGAGGAGGCTCCCCACATACAGCTCTCCTCAACAAGGTGGAATCAAAGACTTTTCATCTCATTAACTCCCCTCCTCTTACTGGCTCCTTACAACCTCTGTCTCAATGCCGCACTGTTGCATCTTAATCTCTTTTCCATCGTTACTTCAATGAACCCCTCTACCACTACGGCGGGCGCGTAGCACCCGTATGGCAGCAAACTCTCGTCTCTTTACTGTCCAACTCTAAAACGCAAGAATTAACCGTTACTTCCACCCCTTCATGTATGACGCAGGCCCATTCTGGAACTGTTTCCCTCAATCTGCATTTCCTACTGTACAGCCTATGACCTCCAGTCTTTTAAACGCAGTTGTCTGGCATCTCAAAAGAACGGATCTTGAATTTACCTTTTATTTTGCTTGAGAGAGAGAGAGAGAGAGAGAGAGAGAGAAATTGCCTACGACAGCGAGGGTAAACCGTGTGGATAATACAAAAAAGTAATAAATTAATATCACCTGAAGAATAAAGAAATAAATGAATGACATAAATTAATGTGACGATAAATGGGTGAAAGAAATAATGAAAGCTGCAGAATGAAGGATACTCTAACTAAAAAGAAGCCAACATAACCAAATACCAGCACTCAGACACTGATTAATCACATCCCCAAAACTCTACACAGTTATACTAATTTTATATCACGTATCTCACTCTCAGTACTACCCATTGGTTCAGCCTTTAATTTAGACTACAGTTTTTCAGCTTTATTTCGGATACTACAAAATTATTTCATTTAGCATACGATACCCTTTGTAACATTAGAACAACACGTCATAGCAGAACGCCTCCCAAACGGGACCCAACCTCCCTCTTAGAGCAGATTTCTTCCGTAATATTAATCTTTGCCGTGCGATCTTCATACTGATATTGACCTTGATATGGATAATAGTTACTGTCCGAAAAAAAAAAAAAAGGATTCTCTCTCTCTCTCTCTCTCTCTCACACACACACACACACACACACACACACACACACACACACACACACACACACACACACACACAAAACGAGAGGTAAAATTATAAGGTCAAGAATATTCTCCCTTCGTCCCAGTTCTCTCGGCTCATCCACAAGCGAACCTCTTAACAGATTCCAATCCTCTATTGCGACTCAATCCTCCTTTGTCTACCCTCTTCGCTCCCTCGCTCCATCTCACTAACTCTTTCAAACTCAATTCCATCAATCTCCTTTCAACCTGGACTCACACAACTCGGACAAAAGAAATTACACACACACACACACACACACACACAAACTCCTGTAGCCCTTTTGTCCTGCCTCCAGCGATGACGCGTCCTTTTCGTTTATTCTTGCTTCTAACAGACGATTTTATTCATTTTAAAGGGAGAGCTCCCGTAGTAAAGGTGTTAATGAAGGCTCTCTTTGTCCAGCTTGACGATTTTATTCATTTGTTAGGGAGAGCTCTCGTAATGAGAAGTATCCTGAAAGCACTATTACTCATGTTTGATTTTTTCTTTTTTTTTACTGGGAGCTCTTACAATGAAGGACGATGAAAGCTCTTCTTATCTACAGTATTTTGAAAAGGCCCACCAAAACTGAATACTCTTTTGGAGAAAGCAAGAAAATAATGAAAAAAAAAAAAAAAAAGGCACGGAACGGGATAACTCGACTTCCTCACAATATTATTATTATTATTATTATTATTATTATCATTATTATCATTATTATTATTATTATTACTATTATTATTATTGTATGATGATGATGATGATGATGATGATGATTAATGTATTATTCTTATATATTTTTTTTGCTTAATTCTTGCAACTTAACACACGTAAGACTTCAAGCTGGGGGGACTAGATGCAGCCTTCTTTAAAGCCTTCATTACTATTGATAAACAAAATATAAGCGTCTGGAGGCGGCAACAATAATAAGATGTCAGATGGTAAAGGTTAACGCTCTCTCTTCTTTACACTATTAATTCCGATTTCAATTCCCACTTACTTCATTCGCATAAAAAGTTAGTCCAGTTACATTTTTAAACCTTATCCAGTGAGAGAGAGAGAGAGAGAGAGAGAGAGAGAGAGAGAGAGAGAGAGAGAGAGAGAGAGAGAGAGAGTAACGCTGTCTTTCCCTTACACTGAATTCCGATTTCAATTCCCACTCATTTCATCCGGATAAAATAATTCCATGGCAAAAAGGTTACACTAGATACATTTTTAAACCCAATCTTTTAAGAGAGAGAGAGAGAGAGAGAGAGAGAGAGAGAGAGAGAGAGAGAGAGAGAGAGAGAGAGAGAGAGAGAGGTCTTCCCAAAATCTGACGAATAAACAGCGGAAAAGTCGAACCATCTGAAAAAGGCAGTAAAGTGATAGGGTTTTCATTGTATTTCGCCTGTTCTAAATTTGCTTCAGACGGAACTTTGAAGATAGTTGTTTCTTTTGTACTTAGACTGTACCTCCTTCATTTTCCGACTTTTTTTTTTTTTTTTTTTTTTTAACCACCTACCTCCGGCCATGGCATTTATATTCCGTTCGTGTTGCTACCAGATTACTTCCTTCTTAACGTAGGGAACCCCATAGTAGTGAGGGTATCAATGAAGACTACTGCATCAAAATAATTATGTATAGGTCTAACTTCCCCTTATGTAATGGGCATGTCCAACCATCATCCCTTCCTGGGGCATATGTCCAACAATCTCTTCCCTCTTTTTCTTTGGTGTATTTTCTCTTTGATCTCCCTTCTTCTCATCACGTCTCATGTCCGCTGGCTATGTCTCATCACCACAATCTCCTATCTTTTGTCTCTCACAAATCCTCACCTCTGTTTATTTTCTTAAATCACAACCAGACTGGTAAGTCCTTCCTAAGCTGACTAAAGTCGTCCGGAGACAAGAATAATACAAAAAATACATACTCTGATGAAGGGGTTACCAGTAAAATAAAACCTCTCTGTCTTTTTAAAAGGCTTAATCCTGGTACATAGAGGACGACCTCCGTCAAAACTCTACCAATATTTACAAACCACCTAGAACACGATGTCATTGCGCCACCGATAGATTATGATGATGATACTACTACCATACTTTTCCCTACTACTACTACTACTACTACTACTAATAATAATAATAATAATAATAATAATAATAATGACATTAATAATAATAATAATAATAATAAAAATAATAATAATAATTATTATTATTGTTATTCTGTGGTAGGTGGGGGGACTCACCATCCACTCACTCGATGTAGTGCTGCTCTCGGGTGGCTGCCCTTCCCTCTCCTCCATCTTTCTTTCCTTCCATCCTCCTCTGTCTTTCTTTCTTTCATTCTTTCCTCATCCTTCTGCCTACGGGTGACTTCACACTCCCTCTTCTGTCTTTCTTTCCTCCTCCTGCTTGTGGATGACTCTACACTGAGTGACAAGCCAAATGATTTTCTGTACACCATGAAACCATTTACTACGCTGGGTGGTAACCACATAGCCAAATTTTGGCGCCTGGTGGTTTAGTGGGTAATTATTGCGCTCCAGTCGGACTGAGCCGATGAAGGTTTACATCCAAGGGATGGTTGGGGTTTATTGCTCATGTAATGCCACTCAGGGATGAATGAAGCTGGTCACTCTCATCTTAAATGTCAGGACCAATTTGCTTAGCCCCGGGCTGCTACGCTCCTCATGGGGAAACGTAGGATTGGATGATGAATGAAAAATGAATTATTATTATTTTACAGCTACGACAATTACTACCAACTACCTCCGCCAGCGAAGTGGGATGAGGTTATGTATTCACCCATGTGTTTGTCTACCTGTTTGTATATAAGATCTCAAAAAGGTGTTATCGAATTTCAATGAAATCCGGTGGACAGGTGGGCAGTGGGTCAATGAACTGTTGATTAGGGTTGAAGTGAACCCAGACCCGGACGAATGACTAAATATATTTCACTGGCGTCAGCGACGGTATGCGATCTCTGTGATTTATAAACAGGGCAGACTAAGATCGAAGAATTAAAGTACTGTGTGAGACCGTATAATTATTCGTCTAGTAGGAAAGAGGAATTACGACATTAAATCTTACTCTTCATTGGCTTCGGCGGATATATGGACTCTCTGAGAGTGCAATGTAGTTCTACGACAAGTAGCCTACTGTACTCGTATGTACTACTACCACAATTAAGCACAATATCAACAATCGGTCCATGATGCTGGACAAATTTCGCAACGTCTGTAATATAATTCACAATCACTGTTTGTATGCACTGTATGTTGTCTGTCCGTTATCTATGGCAACAGTTTAAGACAGTATTGAATATTTTGAATATCTACACCGGTACAGATATGGCCCAGAGAAAGGTCACAAGCACCATATTAACAGCACATGTGGATGATGGGTGGTGCAGCAGCCCCGATCCCTACTATCCGTCACAAAATTATCCATAGCTTTCAACATGGCGACATTATATAACCACAGAAAAAGGCGAAGGTTAGCGACAGCCTCCGACCCACATTCCCAACCTGCCAAGAAAGGTTTTCAAGACAGAAGAGTGAACTTTTATAAAGTCATCATATTTACAAGGAGGAGGGGTTAAGTAGGTCATGGGCACTATACGAACTAAGTGTGAATGTTGGGGGAGGAGGCGCAGAATCAGATTCCAACTCCCAAGAAAATATGTACAGCTTTCCAAGATAAATGAATATACCTGTGGGTGTTGTGTATTAGTGGGTGATGATATGGTAGAGTTAGATGACATGCGAGTTGATTCTTTGTCCATCCAAGACATAACTTAAAAGATGAAGACAACTCAGGTGCAAAAATATAATTTCTATAAGTTTATATGGCATGCCAGGTTAGTTTCCTACGGCAATGGGGTAACACCAACTTTCCGTAACTTGGCAAACTAAAGCATTACCGGGCAGCATCATTATTTGATGACATATGGATGCCCTCAGTTCACTAGCTACCAGTATTACTACTAATATCATTATTTCTGCTGTTGCTACTATTACTACAACCGAGACGAACGTCATACTTACATAACACGCTAACTTCTGCTGCATTAGTAACCACGGATGCCCCCACTTCATTTCTCAGGTGGCAGGTGTACTCGCCCATGTCTGCGGCGGTGGAGTTCTTGATGAAGAGGGTCGGGTGCTCCACATTACCATTCCCGTACTTATCCGGATTGCCCGCCACATCTACGAGGTGCTGGTCTTGGTACCTGGGGTAAGGGAGAGGGGAATGAGTGTTTTGTAGGCAGGAAAGAGAGTGAAAATTAATTAATCCTACCACAGTATGATTTTATGCAACAGGAAGAGTCATACTATATATAGCTCTTATAAATTTTCACCACAAGAGGGATGGGGGACGAAATTTAGATACAGAAGAATGCGATAGGAAATTAAAATATAGGGAGGGACAAATGGCAGAAATTAAAACAGATCAGTGGGAAAGGAAATTAATATACAGACGAATGTGAGAAATAAAGATACTGGGATGAATGGGAGAAGATATTAAGATACAGAGACCAATGAGAAGAAATTTAAATACACACATGAATTGGGAAATAAATTAAGATGCAGACTTTCTTTTCCGAGATGGAGAGAAAAATAACACAAGGTAAGGAAAAACACAGATTTTATTAAACGCTTTGTGGAGAATGAAGGGGACAGAGACTAAGAAACTAACAAGGAGCTGGCCTTTATACTTAACGTGAGAACAAGATAAAGTGTGTTCAGTACTTTGTGGAGAAAGAAGTGAAAAGAAAGTAATGGCTGTATGCTTAAAACTTATATCGCCAAGAAAGCATTTTTTTTTTCCTTAAGTCATTTGCGAAAACCAAGATTATGCAAACTGTATCTATACTTTTCACCTTGTTGCTGGATGCACTTTGTACCGTGACATGCAAGTTAACCACATTTAAATAATACATCTGAATATGTGTTGATCTCTAAAGGGGAATGAAGCACAATACATCTCGGGCGCTTTCGTGTATTAACCTCTTCAGATGTGAACACACCAAATCGCCCGGGATATATCGCGATTCGTTTTCCCTTTGGTTATCAGTATATATGTATGAATCATTTCTTGCAACCATGCTATTTATTTGCACATCTGTACTGTATATGCATCTGTCCACATTAGGTTCACTGTAGGACCGGACTTTCTAGTAGAGGGAGTGAAGACTAGAATTGACCTTTCCCCATTCTGGCAGAAAAGTGATACAGAATATTAGCCCTTCCCCATGCTGGCTGAAATGTGATAGCAGAATTGACCCTTCCTTATGCTGGCGAAGTGCGGATGGTGAACTGGTATCCGCAGGAAGAATGATCAATATAGTGGAGGTGTTGTATTGGTTATGACTGCGTGACTGTCTGAAACTTAAGGTAAGCATAAACTCTGGCCTCTCACTTTTAATAATATGGCCGTGAGATACTATGTGTTCAGAGAGAGAGAGAGAGAGAGAGAGAGAGAGGGGGGGGGTTGTGTGGAATGGGAAGACAGAAGAAAACAAGATATAGAGAGGAATAGGAACAGAAATGAAGATACGGGGAGAGTTTTGGAAAAGAAATCCAGCAATTACTACATTATCATCATGACCATCATTCAGACCTCGTCTCCCACCAAAGCCTGCAGTTAGGTGAAGTCCAGGAAGCACGATAATTAAATGCACTAAAGAGAGAGAACTCTCATCGGCATGCCTAGTGATATGGGCCAGGCATTCATTTACGCGCCATGATAGCCCAATAAATCCTGGCTCTATACTTACAGGCTGAAGTATCTGGATATATTTTTGTTAATTCACTTAATAAATGCGCTTCACATTAACTGCCACAGGGAGTCAATTAATATATCCATTTAACCTATACACAAAACCGCTACACCCAAGAGAAATTCCTATAAAACAACAGGCATATAAGCCCACATCCAACCCTCCTCAACCCCAAAGCGCTACAGTCGAGAGAAATGTCAGAAAGGTAAATATTTCACCAACCCCCCAGCTCCACTTCTGGTGTACCGGAAGCCCGATAAAGGTCACCCACGGCAGGCCAATATCAACATCTCTCTCGGGCATCGTCAATGTTACAGAGGGGGCCGGGTGTTGAGGGGCGTTGCAGGGTCGGTGCTGGGTGTAGGGGTCTTGCATGGCTTTGGTTGCAAGGTGTACTGAATTTTGGTTCCAAGTTGTATTTTATAACACTGGGTAGTCTTGCATTTCTGGCTGTATTTTGGTTCCAAGTTGTATTTTATAACACTGGGTAGTCTTGCATTTCTGGCTAGTTTTAAAAAGACTTATCTGAATTTAAATAGATTTCTCGACTTTACGTGAATCTAGGTGTTAAGCCTTCTTTTGCCTAGGGATGACTAATATTTATAGTTATCTATCTATCTACCTATCTATCTATCTGTCTGTCTGTCTGTATGTATGTCTGACTGTCTATCTGACTGTCCGTCTGTCTGTTTGTTTGTCTGTCTGCCTGTTTACACTGTCAGTGTATTCGGCACATTGTAACTAGACCATCAGTGACGATTAAATAATTACATTTTTGCTCAGGGGGTAAACAGTGTAAATTAATTTTATAGGTGTATAATCCACTCCGCCCGTCGGTGTAATGTCAACAGTAGGTGATAACACATTTTCACTCCCGTGTCAGGAGTTTTCAGTTATGTATATTTCAGGTTGTGTGAGTGTAGTTTTTGACACAATAATACACTACTAGACTCCTACGAAGATAATCCTGGCTTCTGCTGGGACAGAAAAGGTGGTCTGACTGTATTTAGAGTTCATTCGCTTTAACTTGGGGGAGGGTTTCATCCTTTTGGAGCATTTTTCTTGTAGCTCTACGCCAGAATAACACAATACTATGGCTCTGCATCCTTGACAGAACACTTTTTTCATGACTTGCACCATAATCTAGTGCAGGGTTATTCAAGTACTTTAGAAGCAGGGCCAGATTATGAAACTCAGATTGACAGAAGGGCCATACATTTATTTTAGCTCCATTTTTTTTTCTTTATCCAGACACTTATACATAGAACTAAACGAAAAATTATAATTTGCTTTTCCATTTTCCGCTATGCACATAAATAAAAAGAAAAAAAATCAAAAAATTTGTTGTATCTGTGTTTATTTGTTTATTTGCATTCTTCCAAGTCTGTCAAAGGGCCAATGAAAAACGACTCAAGGGCTGAATTTAACCACGGGGCAGCCGGTTGAACAGCCCCGATCTAGTTTAAATCTCTTGTTATGGCTCGGAATTCAAGAAAGATGGAAGGCAAATGTACGCCTAGATAAAATTAATATGGCATAGTTAGGATGCTTAACCCCTTCAATATGATAAATTTTACTGTTTCATTCACTCTACCTTTGGACGATTTTAACCCATGGAAGAGAATGGGCAAATAAAGACAAATCTGCCTGACTCACCAGTTGACATGGGTGAGCTGCATGGGGTTGGCGTCGTACTCGCAGAAGATGAGTATATCCATGGACTCATTCACTGTGATGTTCTCTGGGGTCACGCGGACGATGGGTGCGTCTGTGGAACAAAGGAATTTAGTTTTGTCAACCTTTAGTTTCTCTCTCTCTCTCTCTCTCTCTCTCTCTCTCTCTCTCTCTCTCTCGGCTTCTGTAGGAACCAACGGATTATATTTAGCCACCTCCTACTTCTCTTTATTCGCGTTCGAGAGGGAAGCCTTCACGTGGTGGCACCGATATGACCGGGTGGTGGAAATGTCCGATTAAACAAACGTCCCTCAACCCTTTCCTATCCTCTGAAGGAAGTTGGTGGACGGTACATAATAAGCAACTTTGTCCTGCAATCTAATGGGTTCACGTTCAAATGAGGCAGGGGTTGCAACTACTACTACTACTACTACTACTACTACTATTACTACTATGGGGTGTATTCTTGTCCGTTTAACCCCCTATTGCGAAGAAGTCTTTTTGGAGTTCATTCCTGTTAATACTTGCGATTTTATTCAGTTTACGAGTGTTCGGTTATTGAACTAGGTTGATGTAGGCTATATGCAGACCCTCCACCTCGGAAAGGCTATTCTAAGCTGAAAGGTATCGTCTCGTGGCAGCAAGAATAAAATATAAATCCAGGTCACCGCATGCAAGGTGTAGTCATTAGAACACTTCTTCCCTGGTGGTTCACTTTGCATGCCATATCTTACTACTTCCTTGTATGTTGTTTAGGACGCTTTACTACTAACGTAGACTATATTTTGCCCACTCTAACTAGCGGTAAAATAACCATCTCTCCATCTTGAAAGCTGAGCTATCGCTAGAGATTAAGAAATAAGGTGCTAGTAATGAAGAAGTGCTGTGGATAGGATGTACAACCTAAGTACTGTGTTATTCTGACAGTAAGCTAAGGGAAATAGGCAGCAAAAGGATGCAAATCTCCTACAGTCGTTCACCTTAAAATGACGTATTTTTTCGTCCTTTTGAAGCAAGTCTGATGTAGCTCAGTGGCAGTATAAGACAATTCTACCCCTCTACGTCCTTTCTGTAGCACTTCTTTGTGACTAGCATGATATTCTAGGGTTAATCTATACAATTCAGCATTCAAGATGGGGAGAGGGCAATTTACTCCTCGTTAAAGTAAAAAAAGTCAAGATAAAATGAAGGAGCTATATATCAATAACACACATGGGCTGGGTTTTGTAAGGACAGGGTACCGGGAGCCTCCTTAACCTCCGAACACACTACCCTGGGACAGTATTCACAAAGGATCCTAACTAATGTACAGGGGGAACAAATCCCCAAAACAGTTAACTATTAAATAAGATCACTCTGTTTTTTCGCATTTTATGTTTTTAATATTCACTCTAATTTGACTGCGAAGTGTTTGTTAGCTATAGCACTAAACAGAAACGTATAAACAAGCAATCTCACACACAATTCAAGCTTAGGTGAGTTTATGAATACGGCTCCTGGACCCCTCCTACCTAATCAGTCTCTCTGTATTCCACTTCTTTAGCTCCTTCAATACTATCTATCTATCTATTGCCAGACGCCTCAATCCCGTTTGGGGTGGCCACAAACAAATCGCCTCCAAGTCGCCCTGTCCCCCGCCATTTCACTGCCCTGCTCCCAACTCACACCCCCCTCTCTCATATACCTCTCCACCCCATCCCTCCATCTCATCCTCGGTCTCCCCCTCCCTCTTCCACCCTCCACCTTACTCATATACACTCTCTTTGTCAGTCTTTCACCCTCCATCCTCTCCACATGGCCAAACCACCTCAGTGTGTTCCTCACAACGCTTCCTATCACATCCACATCCACACCACAACGCTCCTTTATATCCTCATTCGTCAGCCTGTCTCTCCACGTGACTCCACAGGCTCCTCTTAAATAACTCATTTCCACTGCTCTCACTCTTGACTTGTGTCCTTCCAACAATGTCCAAGCTTCACTTCCGTATGTTAGAGTTGGTATCACAATACTGTCATGTAGTAACTTTTTTACTTCCATGCTCACTTCCCTGTTTCTATCACTGCTTTCAAGGAACCAGCAACCTTTCTTCCCTGCTGTACCCTTTCAAGCACTTCACCCTCCAAACCTCCATCCTTACTCATCACACTACCCAAATACTTAAACGTACTCACATTTTCCAATTCCTCACCATCCAACCTCGCTGTACATTCACTGACTTCACCTCTCTCAAAGACCATCACTTTACTCTTCCCTACATTCACCTTTAGGTTCCGTTTCTTACACACTCTCCCAAACTCATCCACCAAGCCTTGCAGCTCCCCTTCGTCTTCACTCAACAACACAGTATCATCTGCAAACAACAGTACAGGGAGTTTCCAAACACTATCCTCTCTCACCAGGGCCACTCCAACATCCACTACCCTACCTTGTACCTCTTTATTACCCCATCCATGTACAGATTGAACAACCATGGAGACATGACACATCCCTGTTTCAAACCAACTTTCAAAGAGAAAAATTCACTTAGTTCACCATCCACACGCACTGCAGCCTTCGCACCATCGTACATACTCTTCACAGCATTCAACAACTTCCCATCTACTCCATATATTCTTAACACTTTCCACAATCCTTGTCTATCCACCCTGTCATATGCTTTCTCCAAATCCATGAAAGCCGCATACAACTTCTTTCCCTTCTCTAGAAACTTTTCCACTAAAGATCTAAGAATGAATATCTGATCTACACAACCTTTTCCCTTCCTAAAGCCTCCCTGTTCTTCTCCAACTAATTTCTCTGTTCCTTCTCTAACTCTGTCTATAAGTATCCTACCATACACTTTTCCTATTATACTAAGAAGACAAATGCCCCTATGATTACCACACACTTCTTTTTCCCCTTTTCCTTTGTACAAGGGAATAATTATACCTGACTTCCAATCCTCCGGGACTCTACCTTCCTCCCAGGCCAATCTGCACATCTTCCACATCCATTCTACTACTATCTCTCCACATGCTTCAGCATTTCACCACACACTCCATCAATTCCTGGGGCTTTCCCCGATTTAACTTTCTTCATTGCTTCCACAACTTCTATCCTACTGATTTCTTCCTGTCTTCTCACCTCCCTAGTTCTCCCAGCCATTCCCCAGCCACTTATACTCGCATTACTTCCATCCTCTACGTTCAACAATTCCTTAAAGTGTTCTCTCCATCTGCTCACTTTTTCTCCCTTCTCCACTAGTAATCTACCATTTTTATCTTTCACTCCCCCTGCTAACTGCACTTCCACCCTGTCTTACTCTTTTCACTTCTCTCCAGAACATTTTCTTACAGTCCGTCCACTTTACACTCAAATTCCTTCCAAATTCCTCATCCACTCTCTTCTTACTCTCTCTTACTAATCTTTTCACCTCTCTCTTCCTGTCCACATATAACTCTCTCTTCCGCCTCTCATCTTCTTCCACGCCCCTATTTCTCATCCATTCATTGTATGCTTTCTTCTTTGTGCCACTGCCTGTTTCACCTCTTCAGTCCACCACGCTGTTCCTTGCACCCCCCTCCGTCTTCTTCCTTCCACACACCACATCACATGCTGCACATATTTCTTCTGTAAATATCTTACACATACCTTCCACGTCTCCCATCTGCTCCAATTCATATTTGCCCAATCGTTCCTCCACTTCTCTCTTATAATCTGCCTTTTTTCTCATCCTCTTGTAACCTTTCCACTCTCCTTGCAACTACTCCTTCCTCTCGTCTTTCCCTTCTTCTATTCCTCCATCTTACTTGCATCCTAATTCTGGCCACGACCAAGTAGTGGTCAGAAAGTCCACTCCCCCAACCTCTATACACTCTTGCATCCTTTACACATCTTCGCATCCTTTCATCCACACACACATAATCAATCATTGCCTTCCTTTCATTCAGTTCACCACCCACCCTTCTCATCACTCGCCATGTATACCTGTGGATCATTTTATGCCTGAAGAGGGTATTGGCTATTACCAACCCCCTCCCAGCACAAATGTCCACTAACGCACTCCCATTCTCATCCACCTCAGCAGGCACACCCCACTCACCAACTATTCCATCCACCTTCACATTACCAACTTTACCATTCATATCACCAATCAAAAACACTCTCTCATTCCTTCCAAACTTTTCCATGCACACTTCCACATTTGTCCAGAACTCTTCTCTCACTCTTCTAGCACGATCTTGCGTTGGCGCATACACACACACAATCGCCCACATTTGTATTCCAACTTTCAACTTTACCCACACAATCCTTGACCCAACTGATCCATACTGTCTTATGCTCTTCTTCCATCTTTTACTCACAACTATACACACTCCTTCCTTTGCCCTCTCATTCTCATCTACTCCTGCACATATACCCCATCCATACTCCCATTCTCTCACACTTTCTCCTCTCCATTTTGTTTCAGTTATTCCACATACATCCACTTTCGCATCCTCAAGCATCCTTCAATACGCTTACGTAATTTCCTACATAAATGAATGCATAAAAACCACTCCTGTTCGATAAACCTTCCCCTCAGCTGAACTAAATCGTCTGGAGGCAGCTAAGAAACAAGAAAGGAAGTACGTCATCGGATTTAAGGGGTTTAATAAAGGTATATATAACCCCTCCTGTTCGAAATTTCCTCTTAGCTGAATAAAATCGTCTGGAAACGAGAGAAAGAGAGAGAGAGAGAGAAATATCACCAGATCGAATGGGTGAAGTAAGTACAGTACCTCCTTCTCCTTCAGTATTTTCTCTTTCGGCCCCTTTTCGCCTCTTCCACAATTCCTTCCTGCCATTATCGTGTCTATCAATATCGTTCACATCGTACTTAATAATTTATCTACTCGTTATCAAAGAAAATTTTTAAGTTATACTGCCTACCATTATTCAGAACCTCCTATCGAACTCTTTCCCAGCCTTATTAATATATTTTGCATCTAATGACTGAGAATGTAATCGATATTTTTTTCTTCCAAGTCTTAATTATTTCATTCGCTTTAAAGACACATTCTGAAAGGAAGGGTTTGATGGAGTATTTATTGCCTCCTTTACTACCAGATTTCTCCTTTAAAATAAAAAAATAAAAAAAACATATCGTCCTGAGAGAGCAACAATCAAGTAAAATGTATGTCAAAATATGGAAGAAATTAAACTCTATTACCATTATCGTGCCAAACAATCTTTAATATCGCTTTTAATCAACCATCTAGTTAACTGGCGTCTTCGGGCTGAATGGGTTAGACAAGATTAAGAGTACAATGCAAGAGAAAAGAGAAAAAAGCTGACAAAAATATATATTAAAAGTTTCGTTTATCTAATCGTAAATAGAAAATAACATCTTGACTCGGGATTCAATCACTGACAGACTATTACTGGATTCTACCCAATCGTTTATACCAACTAATTAATAGTTTGTAAGATTCTAATTCATTATGTAATTACCAGATTGTATTATGTAATCACAGATACGAATTACATCCATTACTTAGTCCAAACAACAAATTGTGTTATATAAAACTAATTAATATCTTCTGATTAATAAAGGATCAAACTGTTACTAAATTACTGCTTAAGAAATTATTAGATTACTGTGAAATCCTTGTCATGATTTACAAGGGTTTTGATCAGTCTTCTGTCTCTTCTACCTAACCTTTTCGATGATTTAATATTTCAATCTTGTTTCTCATCTATAATCAATTCCTATAATGGGAGGCTGTTTTAGCCTTTTTAGTTATAGTTACCGTGTCCAATATTCAGCTTCTAACTTAATATCTTAGTTAAGATGGTAGCTATATCACATCACTTGAACACCAACAGCCCTAATCTGTCTCTCTCTCTCTCTCTCTCTCTCTCTCTCTCTCTCTCTCTCTCTCCACACACACAGACACACACAAGTTAATACAAGTCAGTCCCTCCATCTGTCCCCATCTCCTATTATTATTATTATTATTATTATTATTATTATTATTATTACTACTACTACTACTACTACTACTACTACAACTACTACTATACTACTACTACTACTACTACCACCACCACTACTACCATAACTACTGCTACTACTACTACTGCTACTGCTGTTGCTGCTACAACTACTATTACTACTACTACTACTACTACTACTACTGCCAAACTCACATCGGACATCGAGATCGACGAAGTTACTCATGGGGTCCTCGCCACGGTTCTCTAGGACGGCGTTCGTGGCCTCGCACTCAAAGGTCTGCCCGTTCTCGAACCTGGTCACGTCAAATCTCAAGTGACTCCTCGTCTCGAAAGTGTTGTCAGCCTGTGGGAGAGACAGAAAGAGAATAAGAGACAGCGAAAGACAGCGTGAAAGAAAGTGAACAGATTGAGAAAGATGTAATGTGGAAAGACAGAATATAAGCAGAACGACTGGACACAATTAGAGCGAATGAAGACATGGAAAATTTAAGGAAAATGGAAAAAATGTATAGACAATGGAAATTGAGTTGAGAGACAGGACATGAATTACAGAGAATGGAGATAAACTGAAAATTAGAGACACAGGAAGATGTACTGTGGAGAGATAATTAGTTGAGAAGAAACAAGGAGATTGATGACACTCAGAAAATTATGGAAAGAATTGGTAATAATTAAAAACCTAAGCCACAATACATTTTCACTGATATGAAATGAATGCATAAAAAAAGGCGATACAAAACTAATAAGTTACGCGCCCTCACAGAGTGTATACCTCCACCAAAGCCTACAGCAGACAACTCAAGTCACCAAAATTTAACCAACTCTTCCTTGGCCCATGACCCAAAAATTCTCAAGACTTCACTGAAATCCATTAACTTTTTTTCTACCCTCCACCTGACGAAGTCAGAGGTGGGTATTGTTATCGCTGGGATCAACAACAATAGGTGGTGTAGAGATTTCATTTCTGGAGCAAATCTCAGCGAGTATTAATTATAGTGTCATGTAATTTCACATAGGTATGTGTCTTACAGTGAAGTGGTGCCTTTTGAAACGTAGAATGTGTCTTAAGCAGTTTGCTTTTTTTTAATATTCAAAAATAAATACAAATAATTTTTCTCACAGATTTCAGTGCGACCTGCTGTCTCTGTGTTATACAGAGGGGGGGGAGGGGGGGGGGCCGTTATGCGCTTGGTTAGGTGTGCAGGGAGGTGGGGGAGTATGTGCCTTGTCAAAAAGAGGGTTGCAACAGCGTACCATTGCCCATGTTTACATATCTTGAGGGCAAACAGACAACAAACACACGAATGCACACATAAGAGTGCATACATAAACTCCTCCAACTTCGTTAGCGGAGATAAATATATATATGTACTCATCAAGAGATACCTAAGCAGATGGATGTTGGACACAATATAAACATGAGTAGACAGATAGAGAGAAATACTCGAATCAGTATGTTCCTCCTGGTCTCTGTTTTGTCAGGCTGTGAATATAAACGTGGAGAGTTAGAGACAGAAGAGTTGTGAAAATGTTGATGCAAACAACCTCTCTCTCTCTCTCTTTCTTTCTCTCTCTCCAAAGCTGGACAAGGATTTCGAGATCATGAACCATCGATCTGTCTACCTATATATCTATTTTATCTATCAGCCTATGAGTATATCTATGTATCGGATGTGTGTGAGTTCTTGCGTGACATTACCTGTGTGGAGCTGGGTGAATCGACGCGTGAATAACTTAGCGGATGTGTATCTGATTCGCTCTCTCTCTCTCTCTCTCTCTCTCTCTCTCTCTCTCTCTCACACACACACACACACACACACACACACACACACACACACACAACACCCCATATTCAACTACCCATTTCAGTAAGACGAAGTAAGGTTAGTCGAGTCTCTTTTTGTCATAACGAAGTAAAGCCTTTTTTCCCAGTAAAGATCCGTATCCCTTTCAAGTAAATTCAACCTAACGCCTCTTTCCGCCTATAATAATACACGTAATTCTTTTCTCAGTATCTCAAATAACAGTCGCTTTTCTACAGTATTTTTTTCAAGTCTCTCTCAGTGTATATGCAGAATGGCTTGTAAATACTGCACCAATAGAAATCTACCTGACTATATCTTTTGTGTTGTGGGGACGGCTCAGTCTGCTGGTATAGGCGTGGCTGTGGTAGTGCATGTAGGAAAGGAATAAATGATGCAGGATGGACACTTGATAACGCTGACTGTGCCGCACCCGCAACACACGAGATTATCCAGCGGAGGGAAGGAGGAGAGTTATGACGCTGACTGAGCCGTACCCACAACACGCGAGATTGCCCGGCGGACGGGAAGAGGAGAGAGATATATATATGGACCGCCTTGCATTCTTCATGTTTATTCCCAGTACGTTGAACTCGGGACTTTTTCCACCATAAAAAACGCCATGTTGAATTTTTCGTATGTCGATTCACACGAACTTTTCAAAGACACATTTTTCCACCCACTCACTCAGTCACTCTTTCCAGTATGTTAAAATCAAGTCTCCTTCTGCATACACATTTAGTGCCTCTCTCTCTCTCTCTCTCCCTCTGCAATTCTTCCACTCACTCACTCTTTCCAGTACATTAAAATGGTCTCTCTCTCTCTCTCTCTCTCTCTCTCTCTCTCTCTCTCTCTCTCTCTCTCTCTCTCTCTCTCTCCAGTACGCTGAACTCAAAGCCTCTCTCCGCCATAACAGAGTCAGGTAGGGTCTCTTTCCTGTATATATCGAATCAAGCGTCACTTTTCCGGCACATCTCTTTCCGGCCTAGTGAAGCTCGCGACGTGGCAAAGAGAATTACAGCTCGTGACTGCAGCAAAGGGCGGCACAGAGGAGGGGCTTGGCGCGAGAGACCACCTTTACCAGAGAATATAAAAAGGTGAATCGACAAGCCTTCAATCAAACAGCCGGGAAATGCCACGGAATGGACAGGGCGCTGTAGGGGCGTGGGTGGTGGGGGATAGGGACTGGGTAAAGGGGTAGTGGGATTTTTTGGGGGAATGGGAGAGGGGATAATGTGGGATGAGGGGATGAAGTGTGGAGAGGGGGATCAGGACGGGCGACGGGAATCAGAAGGGGAAAGAGGAATCAGACAGGGAGAAAGAAATCAGGACGTGAGAAGGTAATCAGGGAAGGAATGGGGAATCAGGAGAGAGGGGAATCAGAAGGGGAGGGGGGAATCAGGAGGGGAAATGGGAATCAGGAGGGGAAAGGGGAATCAGGAGGGGAAAGGGGAATCAGGAGGGAAAAGGGGAATCAGGCGAGAAGAGGGGAATCAGGAGGGGAAAGGGGAATCAGGAGGGGAAAGGGGAATCAGGCGGGAAAAGGGGAATCAGGAGGGGAGAGGGGAATCAGGAGGCTGTTAGGGAATGGCTGCTGGGGAACTGGGCCTTCATCAAGGGGTGAAACATGTGAATCAAAAAGCTGTTAGGAACGAACTGGGGGGGAGGGGAACTGGGCTATGGGATTCAAGGGTCTGTTGGAGAGTGAGTAATGGGGAATGGGGCTTTTGATATGGAGTAAATGAGAAGAATTAGAACAAGAGGGTGTTGGGGAGTGGGTGGTGGAGAATGGGGATGCTGCTGGGATGTGGGAAAATGGGAAGTTGTGGGGAGTCGATCGTGGGAAATTGGGAGCTGGGTAAAGTTGACGGTAGAAAGTTTGCGAGGTTTGAGGAAGACAGCGAAAAAGGAGGGCAGATGGACAAGAAGGGAAGGGGAGTGTTAAAGAAAGTGGAGGTGTGTGTGTGTGTGTGTGTGTGTGTGTGTGTGTGTGTGTGTGTGTGTGTGTGTGTGTGTGTGTGTGTGTGTGTGTGTGTGTGTGTGTGTGTGTGTGTGTGTGTGTGTGTGTGTGTGTGTGTGTGTGTGTGTGAGAGAGAGAGAGAGAGAGAGAGAGACCCGGTGGTTCCATAACAGGTTTGTGTATAATCATTTACACTGGGGCACAGGACAATGTAAACGGTGATGGCTATATTCTCTTGGCCACAGGAAGTTCGCTACCACTTTTCCCTTGCCAGTTCACCCTCTCACGGTCGACACAACTTTACTATTCTGTTCCACGTAGTGCCAGATGTTTATTGTTTGTAAATATAACTAAAACTGAGTCACAATCCTCTCACGATAGGGGCAACTCTAGTATTCTGATCTAGCTAAGGCCAGACGATTTTACTCAGCTGAGTCAGTCTATCTATCTATCTATCTATTGCCAGACGCCTCAATCCCGTTTGGGGTGGCCACAAACAAATCGCCTCCAAGTCGCCCTGTCCCCCGCCATTTCACTGCCCTGCTCCCAACTCACACACCCCTCTCTCATATACCTCTCCACCCCATCCCTCCATCTCATCCTCGGCCTCCCCCTCCCTCTTCCCCCCTCCACCTCACTCACATACACTCTCTTCGTCAGTCTTTCACCCTCCATCCTCTCCACATGGCCAAACCACCTCAGTGTGTTCCTCATAACGCTTTCTATCACATCCACATCCACACACAACGCTCCTTTATATCCTCATTCGTCAGCCTGTCTTTCCATGTGACTCCACAGGCTCCTCTTAAATAACTCATTTCCACTGCTCTCACTCTTGACTTGTGTCCTGCCAACAACGCCCAAGCTTCACTTCCATACGTTAGAGTTGGTATCACAATACTGTCATGTAGTAACTTTTTCACTTCCATGCTCACTTCCCTGTTTCTTATCACTGCCTAAATGTTAACATTTTGTTCGGTTTTTGTACCACACGATTTCTTTTATTTTATTTTTTTATTTTTTAGCTCGAGTGGTCATTAACAGTCTGAAGGGTAACACATGCAAGCGCTTGAATAGTAACCGGATGTAATTATATATATATATATATATATATATATATATATATATATATACACACACACACACACACTGGGAACTCTGATGACAGTCTTCCTTCCTTTTTTGTTTTCCTGTTTGTCTGGGTTGTGGCCACCCCGTTTACGATACAGTTGGACTGATGATTTGGAACCCTTTTACTGTTGTGGACACATATGAGAACCTAATTTCTTCCCATATTAACTGTTTTCTACACGCGAGGGAATTTCTATTGGCGTCAGTATCATCCTACTTCTTGAGCTAGAAGTAGGATTATGAATGCATCAAACTAGGGAGTGTAAATGCATAACATTTACTTACACTGAAAGGGCTAAAACCACCACCATGTGGCCTTTCATTAATGAGGACAAGCCTAAGTACTTTCTTAACCCGTATGTTTTACCGCTTTGTCTTTCCACCTCTTTCTCGGTCTTCATTTTATGATTATCCCTGTCAGTTTAGAATCTATGTATCCCTTTCCCTACACATTCCATGTCCATATCACGTCATTACACTCCTTGTGAAATGTGCTGTATGTCAATCATACACCCTTCCTGACAATCCATGACAATATTTCTTAGTTTCACCACATTCAGAGAAATATATAAATAAACAAATAAACAAAAACAATGAAAATTACTGACGCTCGAGGTTAGGTTACGATGGTTCAAATATTCAAGGATAGCAGCCGGCCACCACCCCTGAGGGTACTACAGTATATGATCTAATAATTTCCATCAGCCTCGTGGGGACTCGAACAGTCTCGTAACACATGACTCACATCCTCGTCTGGCTCCTTAAAACTACTACACCACCGACAGCCACTGAAAAAATATAGCTCATCTCTAAAGATACGAGGTGTAAATGCATTTCCGTGTTTACAGTACGGGGAACCTGTCTAAACTCTTCTCTTCCCAGTGATATACAGAATAAGATTCATTCACACACACACACACACACACACACACACACACACACACACACACACACACACACACACACACACACACACACACAGGTTATATCATCGTCATCATCATCATCATCATCATCCCTAATTTCCACCAGGGATGAGATGAGGTAGGATTCAGTGACTGACAGGGAGAAACTAAAACAGATGAGAAACTATCAAACAGTACACCTTAAAAACGGACCAGTCATTCATGGATCATTTAAGTCTTCGAAACCCACGGACCCAGCCATAAGCAAAGCCATTCTGAACATATTTATACTCTTTATGAATACATTTCACGTTCACCTACCGGATAGTTATACCGCCGACTACCAACATTTCGTCGGAGAGCCATTCCGGATAAACAAGCATGTGTCGGATATTAATTCCTTAAATCCGATTGTCTTTCTTGCTGTCTCCTGGCAATTTTATTCCGCACAGGACAGACTTTTAGAAATGAATGGATTAGATACAGCCTTCACCTCCTCACTACTATAAGGTCTTTCTAAGTTTAACAGAACATTCTAGAAGGAGTTACGAAAATATGAAAAGGCGTAAACATCGAGAACGGGTTAAGAAATCGTAACTGCAAAATCCATTATAAGATACGAGATCAACTAAACACGAGAGGACGGATATTATACTACCTGACTATCTACCAGGAAACACCCCCCCTCCTGCCCGCCCCTATTTTAAGAGGGCCACACCCCTCATGACGTCACCTGTGTAAACAAACCAGAATCAGCTGATGCTCTCTGGCCTGAAGGGTAGACTCGTTTATGCCAAGTGAGGAGATTGGTGGAGGGAGGGTGGCAAAGGCAGTAAGGTTTCAAACAGCCATGGAGTCCTGCTGTATATAGCGAAAGACATGTACTGTACACACAAAAGCAAACAGAGGGCAAAGTACACAAACACAAATACACACACACAGGGTAAGGGGATGCAGTAACACACAAATGAAAGGTTGTATATCCGCACATAAATACAAGAGCCCCCTCCCCCCCACACACAACCTAAAATACATCCTCAAGGATGATACATATGCACACATAGATTAGCACCTCCCCCCCCACACACACACACACACTTTATCGTGGTAGAATGTAGCAGCCTTCATCATAAGGAGGATTGATGCTGACAGCCAGGGAAAGACACCACTAAACATGAACATGGCAAGAAAATGTACAACAGTACGATAGAAATAAAAGACACATTAATGATTACAATTTTAACTTTACACTTTCTAAAAATTGTGCATAACAGCCTAGTCTTAAGTTCTGAACGAACTACTGTCAACAGGTAAAGAAGCTGTAATTATGAAACACCTCGCACAGGGTAAATTATGGCAACGTAAACAATGGCACGTGGCACTGTCAAAACAATGACACATGGTTCAGTGTAACCAAAGCCACGTGATTATGCGTAAATGACACACTGTATTTGGAATTTTTTAGTCTTAACGTATTAAATTTCCTCATTTGTTGTGCTTGTTTGAAGATATTCTGTTATATGTGTTTAGTTAAATTTGTATACATTTACTTGTAGTTCTTTATGCTGCAAATACATCACTGTATATTATCGTATGCATTATATACCAGAGTATGCACTGTTCATATATAAATTGCTATACAAAAATGGTGTATACGCTTTTTGTGTCTCCATTGTTTCTCGAGAATTATGGGTACTGCTTCCCGCTCTTTGGTTCGATTTGAGTGATGTCTGGGGCAGTCTTAGATCGGTGCTGATAAGTGACTTCGGATTCGGAGAGCACCCATTTCTCACTATTCACCAGTCATCATTTGGGAGGCAACGTTGTGAGTACATTATTCATGATGACTCTTACGCACTCTTATCATATTCATTATTCATTTTATATTGTGATCGGTTGCAACAGACATTAGTTTATTAAATGAATGTGTTCCCTATCCCCAGCTTTGTTACAGCACTGTCTTATCATATTGTGATCTGTTGCAACAGACATTAGTTTATTATGTGAATGTGTTCCTTATCCCCACCTGTGTTACGGCATTGTGTTGTTATAACTTATCCACTTCGTATGTTAGTCATTATGTTTGATGTGATTATGACCTTGGTGTATTGAGTTGTAATATAAACCTTTGTTCTCAGGTCGAAACCCCACTATCGCATTAAATGCATGGTTTTACGACATGCTGCTTTGATTGACTGGTGAAACACACACGGTTCAATGTATTTAACGACATTTGGTTCAAAGTATTAAACGACACGTGGTTCAGTGTAAATGACATTTGGATCACAGTCTACGTCTCACGGTTCACTGTACAGGTCACTGGTTCAGTGTACACAATTATACGTAGTTCAGTGTAAACAATGACACGTGGCTCACTGTAAACAATAACACGTGGCGCAGTGTACAGTGGCACATGGGTCAGTGCAGTCAATGACACACGGCAGTATAAACGACACATGGCATAATCAAAACAATGACAGGTTGTGCAATGTAAACAAACACACGTGATACTTACTAGTGGGATGGTCTGTGAATCCTCCTGATGATAAAGGGAGGCATGGAAAAAAGAGGAATAATATAACATTTGGGGAAAATGTTCTGAATCCAACTGATGACAATTGAAAAGCTTGGAAAAATTTACCAAAAAAAAAAATCGAATGCTGATAAAGGTCTAAATTCTCCTACCAATAACAGAAAGGCATGGACTTACGAGGAAGATTAAGATCATTACCAATAGAAACAAGTGTTCAGAATTTTCCAGCTTAGTCTTGCTGCTGTCTGACGATTTTATTCGCCTTAGAAGTCTTGTAGTGAAGAAATCAGTCAAGACTGTACGGTATCTAACTCCCTCCAGTTCTAAACATAACTCCCAAGCTAAATAAAGTTGTCCAGGAAGAAAAAAAAACAATAAGTCATTGGATCAGGTTTTTTAGCATCTTATACTAGGCGTTTTATTTAGCATCTACCGTTGTTTAAAATACAATGGCGTCTTTTACATTTTATTTTTGTTCATTCCAGACAATCTTGCTTTGGGTGAGCTCTCTCGTGGCCAATAGGTTAACGGAGATACTATGAGAGGTCTCCCCACGGCTGAATCAACTGACGGTAGACGAGAGAGAGAGAGAGAGAGAGAGAGAGAGAGAGAGAGAGAGAGAGAGAGAGAGAGAGAGAGAAAACACACACGGGAGAGTTAAATAAAGTCAATAGCAACACCCGGAACAAAGAATTCGATAACAGTACAAAATCGACCTACATAGAAAAGGTTACTGTTGCTTTGATTGACAATTGATGTGGGTATAACCAGTATTTACCTACTGGACATACACTACCTAGCCTGGCTAATTCTTTACAAAATACTGGCTTTGTGGGAAGTTTAGGCGTCTTGACAGCTTACGAATAAACAACTTTAAAGCCCTCCCACACACTATCCACTTTTTCACGAATTCCATCAGAGGTTAAGGTATGTTTTTAATATTATAAAACCACTAGAATTTTTCCTTACGTTATTTCCATCCCTTTCACCTCCTCCTCCGTTCTCCCTTCTTTTTCAACACAGCTGAGTCTTTACATCCCTCGCATGTTATTTCTGTTCGTTTTCTTCAGTGCCCTTCACCTTGCACTAAACTCTCCTTTTCCTTTAGATTATCTCTCACGTCCTTCGGTGACGATAACAGGTATTAATTATGAAGCAGCAACGAGGACGTGATTACGACTACTAGAAGGTACTGGCACTTTTCAAAAATAAGAAAATGAAAGTCTACCAAGGTCCAACCCTTTACCCGACAACTTGATGATGGGGTTTACCGACAACGAAATTAGGTCCAAGAATAACTTCATTTTCTTCCTGTTCGCATTCTTATTTCTTACGTATAATTCTTAACGTCCTGCACATACTTGGAGCATACACAGCTAAGCAGTCACCACCACCACCACTATCACTACCACTGCTAACGTTATTATTACCGTGCTAATATTGAGCAGAAGAACTACCGACTCAGCCCCTCGCTTCTACTGCCACCACTAAAGTTCCTTCACTGTATCTTGTCCCAGATATTCGTCCGTTTGTGGAGTATTACACGTAACTCTTGGCAGAAAAAGACAACGCCAGATCTTTACATACTTTCCAAGGCATTTCCTCGTTACTACCATCACATTCTGGTATTAATTTACAGGACTGTTCCAACCGAGCATTCAAGATGAGGAAGTGGCAATTTTAGGCCAAATGAAGATGAACAGTACAGAATAACAGACCAAAATATAATAATAATAATAATAATAATAATAATAGTAAAAAACAAATAATAATAATAATAATAATAATAATAGTAAACAATAATAATAATAATAATAATAATAATAATATAATAATTAATAATAATAATGAGAACTATATAATATAATAATAATAAAAATAATAATAATAATAATAATGCATCTCCGAAATCCTACCTCCACATTGACCTCGGAGTCGACCTCACTGAAGGGCACGGAGCCATTTAGCCAGGTGAGGGTCGCTGCCGGCTTGGCCCCCCTCGCCACGCAGGTCAGGGTCACACTCTCCCCCTCCTCCAGCGCCTCCTCGCCCCCCGAAACCTCCACGCCGATGGGGGGTACTGTAGGGTTGGGAATGGAGGGTGTCAATTGTGTGTGTGTGTGTGTGTGTGTGTGTGAGCGCACGCGCTTTGTTTTATATATATACATATACTGTATATATATATATATATATATATATATATATCCTGGTATATACTGTACTGTATAAATATAATTTTTTGTTACTTAACGCAATAAAAGTTGACACACTGGGAAATCACTATAAAGCAAACTGACACCTACTGTACTGTTTATCGTAACAAAAAATCCCAGCACAAAGGCAGGGTTTAGTATATCACCTGTTCGTACAAGCAAACATTTTCTCTCACATCCTCTCTCACATAAGCAAACAATCTCACCCACTCACTCTTGCAAACAATCTCACCCACTCACTCTTGCTCACAATCTCTCTCTCTCTCTCTCTCTCTCTCTCTCTCTCTCTCTCTCTCACACACACACACACACACACACACACACACACAAAATAGTCTTAGTCACACAATCAAGCATATCCTCTCATCCACGTTATAACTCTCTCTCTCCCTCTCTCATTCTTCTTCAGCTACGGTTTATTTATTACTAAAATACCGTTAAGGCGAGATCGCTTCCCTGGGGCCTAAAGGACGTGTATTTTGTGTATCTGTGTTGCTAAATGAGCCTTCCTTCAGGTGCTATAGAAAACCTCGTAGCAACTTTTCCTTAGCAATTTGTCTTGCATGATACACTTCAGCATCCTCTCGTATCCTGTCTAGAGCACTATCATACCTTGCATCGGTAACAAGGAAGAGGATACTGGGTTGAAATATGCAAAATAAATCGCAAAGGAAGAGATGTCACGTGTTGCGAACTCTCACAATCCACTCACAGTACGACTCTATGTAACTCACCATTGACATCGACGGTGATGGAGGCGACATAGGGCGTGACGAGGGCTGGGTTGGTGGCCTCGCAGGAGAGGGTGGAGGCGAGGGTGGCGCGGGTAATGGGTAGTCTTAGCACGTTACGCCCCACACCAGCTCCGTCTGCCTCTACCATGGCTGAATATTCACCTGTGGAGGATGGATTCACTGACTGAGGTATAATGGATGGTGGGGAGAGTGAGACAGGGACGGTGGACGAGGGGATGGGGGTACAATGAATGAGGGGGTAGGGGGACGATGGAGGAGGGGATGGAGGACAGAGGAGGGGGCGGGAGGGATGATTGAGAAATGGGTATGGAGGGTTAGAGAATCCGGAAAATGAAAGGGTACCTGAGTGAAAAGGGAGGAAAAACGAAACAAAAATCGCCAAGGAATGAAAGCAAATGAAGGGGAGTGAGAGAGAGAGAGAGAGAGAGAGAGAGTGTGGAGATGGGGTGGAGGTGGTGGGAGATGGGGTGGGGTATGATGGAGTGAAACGATGGGTGGGTAAGTGGGGAAACTGGAGATTGGAAGGGGAGTCAGTGAGTAAATAGGGGGATGAGCAAACGGAAAAAAAAAAAAAATGTAGGGGGATTGACAGAGAGAAAAAGAGACAGGAGGAGAGTTGGATTAAGTGCAGAAACTGGAAAGTAGCAAGAGGTCAGTAAGTGGTAAAGCAGATGAATAAACGGAAAAATAAAATGTGGATGAGAAATCAGAGAAAGAAACTGCAGAGAAGAGAGTTGGGATGAGAGATGAGTTTGGGGGAGTGAGAAGGGATTTAATGCAGGTTAGTGGCAACTTCTCATAACAAGGAGGTGACAAACAATCTCCAATGACCCCTTCTGCATTATTAACTGATTTTTTTTTTATTCTTGCCTCCACAGGACAATTTTATTTAGCCTTGGGGAGACCTGTCAGTGAAAGAATCAAGTAAAAAGTTAAAAATAAAAGGAAGTCACTAAGAGGGAGAGAAAACATCATCAACTGGTTCAAAATAAATACCCGCCATCTAGGCATAACTACCCCTTCAGTCCGATAACCTATTACTAGTTTATTCCTGCTATCTCCAGACGACTTAAACTGAGATCGCTACTTTGTTTTTAACTGGAGTTAGCTATGACCTTGAATAACCCCTGTAATACCAGAGATCCCTAATAAGTTGAGAAATACCGTCTGAAGATAAATTGATAAAATATGTCATATGACTGAAGGAGTTACACCTAAAAGTATTCACAAACCCTGACTATGTAATCTCTTCAACCCAATGACGTGTATCACACTTTAAATATGCTATCACCAACCCAGTTAATTCAAGTTTACAAGGATGTTTAGTGGTGAAGTGTTTAGTAGTTTGAAAGTCTCCCCTAAGCTGCATAAAACTGTCCGAAGATAAAAATAATATTAACAGTATATATCCATAAATAATATACTGAACTTTGGAAGGGACAGATAAAATACCAGCTATCAGTTCAAAATAAAACATCATCATCAACGCATTATTATACACAAAATCTGTCACAAAGCCCCTTCCCTTAATCTCCATAAATTGCATGTATACAGAACTAAAAATATACCTTAATTAATCCATTGTGAAACGGCCGATATATAAAAATAAAAATGAAGCCAAAAATAAAAAGCATATATAAATCCCTTGATGGCCAGGGGTCGGGTGAAATATTAGGCAAACATTGCATGATCATCGTTTCCTTGGACTTTCAAATTAAGACGGAATAATGATTACGAAATGTGATTTACGAAGCCAATATCCCTCACTAATATCACTCCGCATCCGCCTCACCCCTATCCGATTTTTATCAGCCTGCAATCTCGATCAACCTGCAATCAATTTCAACCTGCAATCATGAGCTCAGGGTACAGGGACAAGAGACACCTTTGTAAACCCCCGGCCCTGTAATCCCGACCCTTCTGCGACAGTTTATGAGGGGATTTGCATTTAATTGAGTCTATCCTCCATCAAACTTTCCCTGTCGTTTCTTTTTCGTCCGTCACCAGACAAGGGTGCAATTTCAGTAGTAGTATTTTGGGGGTTTTATTATTACTATTATTATTATTATTATTATTATTATTATTATTATTATTACTGCTGCTACTATTATTATTATTATTATTACTACTACTACTACTACTATTATTATTATTATTATTATTATTACTATTATTATTATTATTATTATTATTATTATTATTACTGATGCCATAGTAATTGAACTATCATCAAAATTTCAGTGATAAATATGAGTAGTTTCATCAGACCTGCAATAGACAGGCTTAATTTTAGATGTACTATTATTTACAAGAAAATTTTTTTAATCGTCAATATTATTTAAAGACAATAAAGTGACACGGAGAGTAATAAATCAACCCAAAAGTACTGTTTTCTTTTTCGTTTGACACTAAAATAGGCGATATTGGGATTATTATTATCTTCAATGTAATACCAGTACTGAATCTAATTATTCGCCACTGTTTACAATGGGATTATATATATTCACCCATAATTTGGCTTCTTCCTCTCAACTGTCATTATATGTATTATGTAGTTTCACTATTATCAGTATTATTAGTAGTACAGTATTAGTATTTTTATCATCACCACAACCATCGTCATCGTCATCATCATCAATCATCAGTAGTAGTAGTAGTACCACCACCACCACCTAGTAGTAATAGTACCACCACCATCACCATCAGCAGTAGTAGTAGTAGTAGTAGTAGTAGCAGTAGTTGTTGTAGTAATAGTAGTAGTAGTAGTAGTAGTAGTAGTAGTTGTAGTAGAATTATTATTATTATTATCATTATTATTATTATTAGTAGTAGTAGTAGTAGTAGTATTAGTAGTAGTAGTTGTTGTTGTTGTTGTTATAGTAGTAGTAGTAGTAGTAGTTGTTGTTGTTGTAATAGTAGTAGTAGTAATAGTAGTAGTAGTAGTAGTAGTAGTAGTAGCAGTACCACCACCACCACCACCATTACTACTACTACTACAACTTACTACTATTACTTCTACTACTACTACACCAAAAGCACCCCTCACCTGCCAGCTCCTGCGTGCCGTTCCACCACGTCACCTTGGCCACGGGTTTGCCGTCACCAGACTCGCAGGCCAGAGTGACCGTGGACCGCTCGTCGAACGGACCAATGACAGACCCGTTCACTATAGGCGTCCCGTCCTCGAAGCTCATCTGCAGGTAGGACGGCAGCGCTGTGGGGAAGAGGCGGGGGTGTGAGATAGGGGTGACGGGGAAGCGGTGGGGAGCTTGGGGAAGTGACGGGAAGCTTGGGGAGTGTGAGATGGATGGAGGGAGTGATGTGAGACGGGGAATTTGGGAAAGACGGCGGGATGGGGAAGAGACATGGAGTTTCAGAAAGAGACGTGGAGTGGGAGACGGGGAACTTTGCGGAAGAGACTGGGAGAGGAGCGTGAAACGGGGAGGGATGAGAAGCAAGAGACAGGGAGTGACGGGATACATGTGACGGAGAGACGGGGAGCATGAGACGGGGAGAAACGGGGAGCATGTGACTGGGAGAGACGGGGAGCATGAGACGGGAGGGATGGGGTGAGACGGGGAGTATTAAGACGGGAAATGAGACGGGGAGTATGTGATGGATGGTTGGGAAAGTGTACGTGTGAGGGAGAGGGGGGGAGGAAAGCGAGAAACTGCCTAAATGTAAGAAAGGAAAATGTTTGGGGGATGGGGTGGGGGTAGGGGAGGAAGAAACTGAGAGGGAAAGAGGACAAGGCAGAAACTTGGGGAGAAGGGAGAATATGGGGAGAGTGGACTTATGTGAGACTTATTTGGGGGAGAGGGGATAGGCGTCTGAAAGGGCTTGAGAGAGAACATATTAGGACTGTGAATGCGCGAGATATTTTGATTGTGGGTGCGAGAGAGGATTAAGTGTGTGTGTGTGTGTGTGTGTGTGTGTGTGTGTGTGTGTGTGTGTGTGTGTGTGTGTGTGTGTGTGTGTGTGTGTGTGTGTGTGTGTGTGTGTGTGTGTGTGTGTGTGTGTGTGTGTGTGTGTGTGTGTGTGTGTGTGTGTGTGTGTGTGTGTGTGTGTGTGTGTGTGTGTGTGTGTGTGTGTGTGTGTGTGTGTGTGTGTGTGTGTGTGAGAGAGAGATGTACGTTGGAACGCTGCACAGTGATGAAAAGTTGTATCAAAGCTATGCCATACGGAGGGAGGACGGGCTATAAACACAATCGCTGTTAAAGAAGTATTCCAATTAAACTAACAATTATCTGTCAAAAATTTACCACTGTACTAGGATAAATGTCTGCCTACCATTGCACTATGTCTGCTCTCCCCTCAGGCGTCTCTGTCAATTCTTTCCCTAATTTACCATATCATAGGGAATCATCTACGGCCAGCGAAACATACCAAACCTTTCTCATCTTAAGAATATAAGCAAAAAGAGGAAAGTGAGAACAAAAGAGGTGAAATATTAAATGATCTTTCGTTCAGACTGCACCAAAGAAAAAAAAAAAGTTATGTAAATATGTTGTACCAAATTTCACTGACGAAAAACTAAAAATATCACCCAAATTCTGCAAAACAAATAATCTTTTTTATCCAATTCCCCTAATCATACGTAATGTCTCCTGAGCCAACCAATTATTCTAATCCTGATTTGACCCAATCATCCCTAACTTAACCTTTGTCGTCCGAATATAACTCATTTCCAAACAGCCAAATTTAATTCAACTGAAGGCTAATTTCCTCCGTTACGAAGATATTTTTGCAGGAATGACAAGAAATGGAACCGAGCTGATTTTACCCTTGTTTCCTGTTCTCTCTTCAAAAAAATAAATAAATACGATGTTACGAATGGAAACTAAAAGTAAATTTCTGTGTGAACGCAATTTAAGACGTACACCCGGCATCAAAAGTCTTGTCACTTCTGCTTTTCTCCTAGTGGACTTTGAAAAATCATTTGGTGAATCCTCAGCAGCCGACACTGATAGCCTCTTTGGCCACAGATCAATGTCATCAGTGTCGGATGCTGCAGATTCACGACACTGATATTCCACCTCCGTGGAGAGAAAAGCAGAAGAGGCAACAGACCTTTTGGGTGCCTTTTGAGCGTCACTTATTCCCTCCACTTCACTAACATATTCTTTAGCACATTTTTACTGCCATCACAGGAATATTTATATTGACTGAATGAGCCAGATACAGCCTTCCGTAACACCTTCATTATCAGAGGTCTTTCCTAATTTCAATAAAATTATCTAGTGATATCAAAAGCAACCAAAATTTAATTAACTGGATTAAGGAGGTTATACATCAATCAATTTCCCATCCGTTCTTTTCTTACCCATGTTCTTGACATAAACAGTCCTACAAAACATTATCTCTTATCCATCCTTATCTATCCCAGTTCCCCCTACACCCTTTGTAACCTCATCCTATCCACAACCTATCTTTACATTACCTGAACCCCCTTTTCCCAACCCCAGCCAATTCTTTCCTAGCCTAATCTTAAACACAGTCTTTCCATACTCAGCTTATCCTCATCACAGCACATTCTTTCTTATCATAATTCAAGAAACTTACTTAGCCAGTTTTACATATATATATATATATATATATATATATATATATACATATATATATATATATATATATATATATATATATACATATATATATATACACACTACTCCTACCATCAACCTACCCATACTTAGTTTATTCTTACTTCAGCTTGTTTTCTTACGTCAAATCCCATCTTAGTCATAGCATTTCCTCGCATCATCCTAACCATAATATATCCACTCTAAGCTTACACTTCCTTCAGCCTATCCTTTCACATCTGTCTGTTTGTCTATCTATCTATTTATCTATCTATACTGACCGACTCTGCATCCAGCCAGAGGGTGACGTTTCTGTCCCTACTCAGTAACGACTCCCTTCCCGATAAGCAGGGACAAATTTCTGGAGATACTAACTCATCCAAACCAACCTAATCCAAATCCTTCCTTCCCTTTCCTAACTCGGGCCGTATTTTATGTGACACTGGAAGTTTCGTAGCAATTCTTGTTCAGTGGCTTATTTTGCTCACTTTTGTTATCAATATCCTTTATTAATATCCCCACGGTTCACATCAATATATATACGAGTATATATATAACATACAAGAGGATAATCAGGTGTAACGTGCAGAGTAAATCCCGTACGAAATCTCCAAGCCACTTAAACTATGACTCTTGATCCTAAGACTTACCGTAAGTGGTGAGGTTGACGAATTGCACGACCGAGCACGCCTCCTGCACGGCCAGGTACGTGATCTCGCATTTGTACGTGCCCTCGTCCTCCGTCCGTAGCTGTGCAATCTCTAGGCTGCTGTCCGTGCCGTTAGCAGCGTAGTGGAAGGTGGTTCTGCGGGGGAGAGAGAGAGAGGATGAGAGGGGATTTGAGTGGGAGGGTCAGAGGGGGAAAGGGGATAGATAAGAGGGGGAGGGATATGAAGGTATAGGAGAGAGGAGAAAGGGAGGCAGAGACGGTAGGAACAGGATGGTCAGAGGGGAGAGGGGAAAGTGAAGTGGAGAAGGGAGGGAGGAGGAGGATTTAACAGACGTGGGAAGTGGGGTGGTGTGGGAAGAAGGATGTGGGGTGGTGAGAGGAATACAAAGGAGTAAAAAGGAGAGCAACAGCAACAGACCTGTTGGTCCTTTCGTGGCTGTTTGGTATAGCGAAGGTAACAACTAACAAAACTAATCTATCAGATAACGAAAAGGATAGAAAATCAGGAGAGGGAAGATGTACGGAGTATAGAGAGGAGGTACAAGAGGGAGAAAGATGTTACTGTCCGTGCCGACAGCTGCGTTGTGGAAGGCTGAAGTTTTGTGGGGAGCGAGAAATGAGTGAGTGGGGTCCTGAGAGAGGACAAAGGGCAATAAAGGGAGGTTTAAGAGGAGAGGGGAAAGAGATAAGGGGGGTTAGAGAGGAAAGAGAATAGGGGATATAAGAAGTAAGAAGAACCAGATAAGGGAGGTTAAGAGGAGAGGGGAAAGGGATATGGGAGGGGAGAAAAGATAGGAGAAATACAGTAAGAACAGAGAGGAGATAAGATGGGCTGGAAAAGAAAAGTACGGTATTAGATGGGTGGAGAGAAATCCGATTACGAAGGGAAGGAGATATTAGGGTCAAGTAGTGAAGAAAAGGAGGAATTTAGGTAGTAAACGAAGTGACTGGGGCAGTGAGGATGGGGAGTGGTGTAGTTAAAAGAGTCAGTGAGGTGAGAAAGGGGCGCAGGGTGATGAATGTGAGGGAGGGAGAAAGTATGGGAAAAGTGCTGAGATAGGAAAGGACTGAGGTGATGAGATGGGGATAGGGAAGTGACATCTGTAGGCTGCCATCAGAAGCGTGGTAGAGAATAACTTGGAGGAGATGGCAGTCAATAATTAATCCCTTCAGCCTGAGTACAGCACTTTTACTTCATTCTTGGTGTGATGTGACGATTTATTTATTCTTAGAGAAGGCCCCAGGGTGAGAAGGGTTTGAGAGGACAGTTTCTAACCCTATCGTAACAAATCGTCTCTCCAAAGCTTGACAAAATCGTCTAAAGGTGGTAACACTAAACTAATATACCTGTTAAGAACCCTATCGCAACAAATCGTCTCTCCAAAGTTTTACAAAATCGTCTGGCTGTATGGCGAACAAAACGGTTTATCCATTTCTTACCCAATCAACAAAAAAATCATCTAAGCAAAATCGTCTGGAGGCATCAGGAATAAAGCCAGACTGAAGATGTTACAAAAGACGTCATCGTACTGAAGGGGTAAACACAATAAGAAGGTGCTTTATATATATTTTTTTTTCACCACCCACAGACGATTTGATCCAGATTAAAGATGAGCTCTCGTGGTGAAAGGGTTAAATATTCACTAACACCACAAATCCGGAATAAACCCTGAAAAAAATCGCGTAATAAAACTGCGGTCGGCATTACATATTTATTTCAATAGAGGTTCTGAAAAATGCTGGTCAAAGCTCTCTCTCTCTCTCTCTCTCTCTCTCTCTCTCTCTCTCTCTCTCTCTCTCCATCTATGTATATAATCCATATTTCTTGTTCCTTTACACCAGTCCCCTACTCACTCACTGCTTCCAGCTCTCGCTCTCGCTCTCTCTCTCTCTCTCTCTCTCTCTCTCTCTCTCTCTCTCCATATATGTATATAATTCATATTTTTTGTTCCTTTACACCAGTCCCCTACTCACTCACTCCTTCCATCTCTCTCTCTCTCTCTCTCTCTCTCTCTCTCTCTTAACTAAATACCCCAGCGGATGATTAATAAAGTTTTCACGAGTTGCCGAAATGCTTTTGGATATACATAGGCGTTTTTTTTATTTTCGTTTTTCTTTTTTTTTCAGAGCAATATTTGAGTTACGGGAGTACTACTCAATTTTTATTTCACTGGTGCGTGTTGGATTCATGTACTTTTACGTGTGTGTGTGTGTGTGTGTGTGTGTGTGTGTGTGTGTGTGTGTGTGTGTGTGTGTGTGTGTGTGTGTGTGTGTGTGTGTGTGTGTGTTTATCGTTTTACAGTTTTTAAGAGTGATGACTGAATTTTATGAATACGATACACTCTCTCTCTCTCTCTCTCTCTCTCTCTCTCTCTCTCTACCTACCTACCTACCTACTTACCTATCTACCTATCTATCTATCTATCTATCGTAAATATCTGCTTCCTGTTCTGCATGTGTGGCATATTTGATGGATGCTGTATCAAATTTAGATTCACGTTTAATACACAGAACTCTCTCTTTCTCTCTCTCTCTCTCTCTCTCTCTCTCTCTCTCTCTCTAATTTTATACAGGGTGGTCCATATGTAAAGCACCTCCACTCTGTAGGGCAGTGTCTCGTGTGTTGTGGGGACGGTTCAGTTAGTATTACCAGTAGCTACCCTGCATCATCTATTCATTTCCTTCTCCCACTGCCACAACCACGCCCACACCAGCAACCTGAGCCGTCCCCGAAACACATAGGATACTGTCACGTGAATTCCAGTGCAGCGCTAGTTATGGCCCACCCTTCAGATCGCAGTCGTACTTTTATTTCAGAGTCCACTATAATCATCACTAAGATAATACTTGAAGCACATGGGATCGAAGTGAAGAATTCGCCAAATACATGTTTTATGTGTCCCTTTGTATTCATTATAACTCAGTAATTAACCATCAAAACTAGTGATCAAGTGTCATAACATGAAAATTTTTGTTATTTTAACGACACCAAACAAATATAAAATTGAACTAGCGCAAATGCAATTCTAAACCCCTCATATCAATAATACCCATTACTTCTATTCTGACACATAATCTTCACGTCATATATACTTACAAACGTTATAATAGCATCCCAAGTGTGTGTGTGTGTGTGTGTGTGTGTGTGTGTGTGTGTGTGTGTGTGTGTGTGTGTGTGTGTGTGTGTGTGTGTGTGTGTGTGTGTGTGTGTGTGTGTGTGTGTGTGTGTGTGTGTGTGTGTGTGTGTGTGTGTGTGTGTGTGTGTGTGTGTGTGTGTGTGTGTGTGTGTGTGTGTGTGTGTGTGTGTGTGTGTGTGTGTGTGTGTGCAAGTAAAATCATTTCTACAAGTCAACACCTCAGTCAGCTATATTTAAGTTCCTACTAACATCAACAGTGTTCAAGTTCTTACTATCGGCAGTACTGTTCGCAATCAACATTTCAGCAGCATCGGCTTATGAAACAGCAGACCTTCCACTCTGACGATCTCAAACATTATGATGCGATTGTACCTATTTACTTTGAATTCATATTGGTTCACAAAGCCCAATGATAATTACATCCCTAATACTCAGCCATACTCACCTATCAAGCAAAAAACTCTTACCATGACAGGGATTTAGTTCTTTACTGAATCCCTATTACCGTCCACAATCACCAGGGATACAATACTCATGGCCAAAA